>NW_010972631.1:3067508-3221007 GCF_000737465.1 Haliaeetus leucocephalus
CTGCCCATGGCAGGGGGATTGGAACTGTATGATCTTTAATGTCCCTTCCAACACAAACCATTCTATGATTCTGATTCCCAGTAGGCTGCCAGGGTAGAAGGACCTACAGAAACTCTCAAGTTCCACAGCACATTCAAGGAACTATTTATTTTTGCCTATCCATTTTTAGGATCAGGGTTTTTTTAAGTGCTCAGATTTGGCTTAACTCTGATCCCACTGACTTCAGAAAGAACAGAAATAATCCACTACTGAGTTCTTCTGCAAACCTCACTCTTAATTGTCATGCAAGAAGGAAAAATGCAGCCTAGGAGAGGAACGGGTCATGTAAAGAAGTTGAAATGGAGGATCTCTAGACTCCTAGTTGTTTGTTTAGAAAGTACATGGATGCAACAGTGAGTCAGAGGCATTATACCAGCAAAGCATGGTATCATGTACACATTATAGATGCCAACTAATTCTCCGCCAGGGTAAACTGTGAATAGCTAAGATTTCTTATTTGGGAAAGAGAGATCAAGGACTCAGGAGCAGGTCGTATTTCACACAATGGAAATATGCACTTCTGGGAGCAGGCTGCCTTTTTCTTACTGCAAGCAGCTAAATAAAAAAGCTGAAAAAGAAACAGGAGTGGCCAACCTATGACTCTTGAAGCGCATGTAGCTCACAAGCAGTACAGGAGTTGTTTCCTAAGCTGAGACTGCTCTGCACGAGCAGCAGCAGGAATGTTTTGGTGGATATGGGATGCTCAGGGATAGGAAGAAGGGACCATCAGAGGCTACAGCAGCTGGTGGTCACTGAGTCTGTCAGGATCCTGGTTGCTTCCCTCCCAGTGGAATGAGTTGGACAGCTGCAGAACATCTGCCATCTTGCAGTGTTCTTTCTCCCCTTGGCTTTTTGAGGTACGTGGTACATACGCTGGACTTTTCAGCTAGGTGAAGAGCTTGATATACTTAGTGGGGCGTCAGGGAAGGTTGGTGACTCCCATTTGTTATAAATCCACTCTCCTTGTGGGAGCAGCAGATGTAGTAACACCTAGTTGGTCCCCCACTCACTGTACTGAAGACAGTAGCTCCTGCCCTACTTGCTGTCCACTGATACAGATGTCTCCTTGGGGGCAATGCTTATGACAATACAGGATTCCCACACAGGGAATAAATCTTTCATGACAGACTAGCAGATTAACCCCTGCAGGTACATATTCTCCAATGCTTAGAGGAGGGGTCTCCTACAGGAGGATTCCTCAGGTGGTCTTCAACTGCACTATAGACAGAGAAACTTGTGGAAGTGCTCGGAAGAAGCTAAGTACAGGTAGTTCCCTATTCCATCATACACATTAGATAAATTGACCATAACATACTGCCTTCCACCTCTGGTTGCTTTCTTCTCAAACAAGTGTGATCCGGGTGAATAAAACTTGGAACAGATATTTGGACCAATATGGAATGGCAGAGTCAAGCACACTTTCTCACTCCTTGATACATTGCCATATATTATACGTCTATAATGATCCTGGGATGCTTTTACCAAACCATGCAGTTGCTGTCAGTAAACTTACCAAGTGGAAACCATGGGAATTTAGAAAGAAAAGAATCAAAATGTCCTTCAGAACTTCTAGGGCTGTGTTAAATTACCTTGCCTTGTGAATTGTCATTGAAATCAATGGGGCTTTTGGTGGGATGAAGAGGTGCATAGTACAAACTGTGCAAGCTGATCCAATACATCAGAGAACAGAATTTGATCTGGTCCTCAGTGTGCCAGCTATAGCTGGGGGCATTACTCAGGATGTCCTCTGGCTCAGCTGCCTCTAAGTGTTCCCTGCGGGTCTGGGGACACTTGCTCTTTGCTGGTGTTATTGTTTCCACGTAGGAGGTGCATCAGAAATGGTCCAAGATTCCAAGTCCCTTATCCACAAGTCCTTTGGACTGAATTCCTATCACTGTACCCTTCCTGCTTTGCTTGTGAAGCCCCTGAAAGAGCGATCAAAAGCACTTTGTCACCTCCTCCAGGAGGCATATTCCCACCCCATCTCAGCAAGCCGCTGCAGACTCCGGCACCTACCCTCATGTACAATGGGTGCTTTTTATGAATGTTGTCCAAATTGTCTTTTGATAGCTACAGCACTGCTTTGCATACTGCGAATGCTTAAGCAAATATATTAACCTTAGATCTGTAACTTCACAAAGCCTCATTATATTTTGTATGATTCACTGAAACCTTACCCTGTAGTACTTAACATCCGTTATTCAGGGTGTCAAAGTGTTAATCAGCTGGCATGATCAAGATTAAACAAGTAGATTATTTTGATATTCTTCAGTAATATATTAAAAGTGAAACATGATCCGTTGGTCCTTGAGATTCAGTCTCAGCACAGGCAATTATACAAGGAGTTCCCTGTAAAAGTGATCTGGAGAGCTGAAAAAAGTGAGTCCTTCCCAGATGTGGTCTTAGCAGTGGTCCATAATACATGACATCAATGAGTTAAACTAAGGAAACTAGTGAAGGCCAACATCTCGGTTTTAAGTTTCAGATGAGGTTTTTGCTTATGCCCACCTCAGGAAATGAATATTGCATTCATAAATTGTTTTTCTTATCCAGGAGATGAACCTTAACATTTTCATTCAGCCCCAGAGTATTAGATTTCTTTAACACTTTGCCACATTAGAATATGTTTTCCATCTGACTCTGATGATGCAATATCTGAAGAAAAAGTTGGCTGAGTGGCATTCCATAACAAGCAATAAAAGTTTATGATGCACAGAGTATGATAATTGGCACAATATGAATTGAATGCTTCCTTATGGATAATATTTGATAAGATATAGCATGTGTAGCTATCATAACATTTCAATCAACCCACGATTGCTACTTTAAACTGTATTTATTTTATTGTCTCCATAATGGATTTTACAGTGCCAAAAATTGGTCTGACTTCACTAGAAAGATGAAAAATCAGTGTGTTGTTTTCCCTGGTGCATTTATTTCCCACTGAAATCCTTCTTTCTTATTTTCTTCTCATTTTCTTCTCATTTTTTTCAACCCACCTCCCTGCCATGAGCTGTTGACATATGATTTGTTGAAAGTCGAAGCTAGCGGACACCAGTGTTTTATCCCCCCCCCCGCATTATTTTTGCATAGGGGCTTTTACAAGGTTAATTAAACCATAATGGGGAAATCATTCACGGACAATGTCCTTTCCCAGTTTCCAGATTTTATAAACCTCACACCTGTTTTTCTTAGGTTTTTGTGCTACATCAGCCTATAAATCCTCCTATATTTCCCAGTGTAGTTTCTTATGAAATAAAACTTTTTTCCTTCCATTTGCTCAACTGTTTTCAATACTTGCAGTCAAGCCTGAAGTTGTCAATCAAGGAACAGCTTATCAGTCTGAGCTTTTCCTTTTCAAGCTTATACTCAGTGACTTTTGAGACCTGTCAACACCCAGTTGATTTTAGCCTTAACAATAAAGTCACACTCTATCTCCCACCTAGTAGCTTTAGATTAAATTCTGATGTCATATACGTCATATTTACATAGTTAAAACTCATAACAAAGCAACCCACAGGCAATAGGATGTAATAACCATGCAACAGAGCCATTTCCTGTCCCCTTTTTTCTCTCACACTATGTTTCGTGTAGTTTATTGGATGTGAATGTTTTGAAAATGAAAATCGTCTGGGAGAAAACTGCTAGCCAGGCGTGAGGTTTAGAAGAATTCAACTAAAAGAATATATAGAGTTGTAAATGCTTGGCCACCTCTGGTATTGTAAAATAGAAACTCTTTCAATATTCCTTTCATTTCCACAAGAAGAATAGATGGGAGGCCACAATTATGTGCTCCAACAGTCGATTTTTAATATCTTTAATTCTGCTCATATTAAAGGAAAACAATTAACTTGGAGTCAGAAAGCCTTAAACACCAAAAGTTTTACAGTTTTCATTTTAAAGCACAAAGGACCTACTTCAAATACAATGCAACAGGAACTTTAACCACAGGCTATGTTTAAAGGACAAATCCACCATGGTACTTTAAACAATCAATTAAGGCAAGTTTAACAATTTTTTTTCAGCCTCACAAAATAGCCCCATTAAAAGTAAGAAAATAAAAACTGCTGTGTGCTTCTCTCCCCCCCCACCCTCCCCACACGCACACACAGAGTACTCTTTAACCATAGTCATATCAAGAGATTGTGTTTTATCTACAAATAAAGGAAAGAGTAAGCCTTAACCAGTGAACTGTATGTGGAGCAGTACAGTACCTTCTGCAAACTGGCTTTTCAAACTGAGACCAACTGAAACACACCCATTGATTTGAACATTGCTAGGACTCTGAGTGAAAAGTAAAATATCACTTCAAACTATTTATCGAGGGGGATTTTTTTTCACTAGTAGTCATTTATTTTAAAATTTGAACCTAATTCATAAATAAGAGAATACAAAGAGTGAAGGAAGTTTCTGCCAGAAGGCCAAAGAGGACCCTTCTGGTGGGCAGACCCTGCGATGCTTCCCTCCTACCCTAGCCATGCCCTTCTCCATGATGTTCCTGCATGGAAATAAATGGTCCTTTAATGCTGAAGGGGAGCACTCCAGGGGATCCTCCAATTGCTAAAAGCTTACCGGTAGGCTGGGCTTAAACGCACATGTCTGTCTGCATTGAGCAAGGCTTGCATCATGGATTGTGTGTGCAGTGGGCTTGCCCAGATGTATGGCTGGCATCCAGTTCCTGAAAACCTCCCTGCTCCTGTTTTCCTTGCTGCTGTGGCTGCTACTATTGTTCCAGCAGCTTTCTTTACTACGATGGCCTGGCCAGTGGAGGTTAAATCAAACTGGCCTTGGGGTCAGAGAGCTCTCCACAGACTTGGGAGAACAGTTTTATTTGTGCTGAGTTGTCCAGTTCTTCCTCAGGAAATAATGGGCTGTTTCAAAATGAACCATGTGTCAAAGCACTGGCTTTCTAGTTTGTCCTGACAGTGCTTTATTCCTTAGCAATCGGCAGCCTCAATTCCTCGGGAGGGACAGCTTGTTACACAGCACGCCCATGGAAAAAGGACCCTATGGGTGACCCTGGCTTGGACATCAAATGTGAGCTACTGGTACTGCACAGGGAGCTGCAGGAAAGGTGAATGCTGGGGGTATAAACAGGAGCAATACTCATGAGACATCCTTCAGCTCGCTTGGAGGACTTCTGCTGAAGAAGAAACACATCTGACAGGAATGGTTTTGGCACAGCAGATCCTGTCTTGAGCCAAGGAGATGGGTAACAACATCCCATGGCTCCTCACACCCGTGTTATCTCTAAGTCTATGCTTGGCCTTTGTTAGTCCTGACTAACTCCATATCGACACCTGTCCCTCCTCCCAAGCCATCCTGCTCAACCCCGCAGCCCCTCCTAAAGCAAAGTTAATCATCAGCAGGCAGTAGCACTCACTGGAATTAGCTACCTTTATTCCCCCAGCTCCTGTGGCTGTTTCCTGACAGGAGCTTACAATGCAGGGAACGGATGACCAACGGCAGCAGCAGAGAAGGGAAGTCATCCAAGGTCAAGCTACTGGTCAGCAGTTCAGCAGTCATCTTGGGCCTCCTGCGCCCATAGGCTTGTGAATCCAGTGGATCACATTACGTCTGTCAGTCAACTGGCCTTCAGTACCAGGGTTTGGCTATCTCTACAGAAGGAAAAAATATATGGCTATAGTTAACATGTGTAACTCTAATGCATAACACATGTAGCCATGTATGTAGCCAGAAGGTGTTCATTGTGCTTGCTGGAGTGATGATTGCCTCAGCTTGCACCACATTTTTTGTGCCACTGCTGCATTTCCCCCATCAATTGCCTGTTTGGCCACAGAGCATGAGTGTTTTTTTCTTCCTGCGTAGTGAAACAGCCGGTCTCATGCCAGCATCAAACCCACTGTGGACCTCCCTGTACCGCAGAAGATTTCAGGATGTCACGCAGCCAGTCTGACATTCAGAGTTGCTGAGCTCTTGCTGAGCTTTTGCACCGTGCGCTGAAGTCAGCAAGAACAACAGATGTTCAGCAACTTTGGAAATCAAGCCAAGAGCCTTTGCTGGGGTTGGTCTGATGGCAGAAGGACCCTATTCTGTGTGTGTCATATAAAGCCCAAGCTGTAGACTGCCAGCTTGTCAAATGGACATGCCATGTACAGTGAAACTGCACTCTAAGTCTTCTGACTGCTTCATTTTGTAGCAAGGAGGTTCATATGAAGCCTTCAGAGAAAGTATAAAGCCTACGTAATGGAAAACTTGAGGGAGTGGACATAGACTGCTTAGGCATGCAGCAGCCAAATTTTTAAGGGAGATGAGGCAGACTTTGTTTTTCTTTTCTGGAGATTATATGTGCCTGTAGAAACACATGAGATGCTGCTCATTAGAGAAGCATGATGCCACTGAGCAGCATCTGTCCCTGGGCTTCTCGCAGGCTGAGATTAGTGAAGGCAGGATGTAGGAGCTGGTGCCCCCCACAGACACCCCTTTTATGATACTGTGGTTCCCACCTTCAGGCCTTGCACCAGTCCTGCTGCACGTCAGCCACGACACCCTGGGTGCCAACCTTGGCGCCGGAGCGGAGGCTGTTGACCAGCCGGTGTAAGCTACCTACAGGGTACCACCCAGTTGCTTTAAGGACTCAGTAGGAGCGCTTTTCAGCTGACCTGAAGTAGCACACATATATGTGTGAAACAGCTACTGCCCTTCTCGGTTTTTGATCATTGAATGAGGCAATGAATCCCGATGAAAGAGCTGAGCAAGAGACCACGTTAGTGGACCTGTGTATTTCAGCCCATGAAGGCAGTCAGTCCCTTCTCAGCTTTGCACGCAGAATGATGCTGAGGGATGAGGTCTCTGCTGCCCTCACAGCTCACAGTGACCCAGCTCTGCAAGGGCTTGTCTCCAGCAGCTGGGACGCTGGCCACGTCTCTGCAGCCCTGACCCTCAGCTCTCAAAGCCCTTTCGTACTGCCTTCTCTTCTTACTAGCAAAGCTTTGTCACAACTTTTCAGAGAATGTACGTGTTTCTTCTTCACTTTCCTTACCTTTTTGTTTATTTAATCAGAACATTTCCTATTTACCAACATTTCAATTTGTCTAGGATAAAGGCACTTTCTTTTAATCTGTCACTCATTTGTACAGTGGCTGAGACATTGCTCTGAACCACTAGTATTCTTTAAATAAGAATAGTAGTGGTGATGATAAGATCTGTAAGGCTTTATATCTCAGAGAAACCTGAATTGGGAGCCACATGCCTGCAGGAAATGTTGGGAGAAGGAATCTAGAGGTGACTTGCTCAGTAAATGTATCCATACATTTTCTTCTGCGAGTGTTGTATCAGGCTTTCTGATTCCTTGGTGAATGAAGCATAGTGTGTATAATATGGAATGAAGACATTGCACATAAGAAGTTTATGATGATTACAAAGACAGAAGCCAGGGTGCAGTGTGAGTTTCCTTCAACTAGTCTTCTACCAGACAGTCTAACAGGGAGGAAATACAGGGCTAATAAAGCGAGTAAAAGAGAGGAGTAACTGAATTAGTTGGAGGAATGAAACAGACTGACATTCAGCTTGCCCAGCTTGTCACTATTAGATGTGCAAGTGACAAAATAATCAGATGAACAGAATGGCCTCAGATACTGCACACTGTTACACAAGTCAACTCCGTGTGTCACATTAATGAGTATTTATGAAAATTAATGTGAAACAATGGAAATGTTCAGTCGTTAAAATATGACCTGCCAACTGCTTCTACCATTGTTTTCACTGCACCCCATGAAACAAAGAACATTTGGAGTCCAGGCCTCTGCTTCATTTTCAGCTTGTCCCAAGCTTGTGATTTGTTGTTGCAATTTTGTCAAGATGCAAGAAAACAGTGGCTGGTTCCACCACCAGCATCTTCCAGCGGGCTCTACAAGGACTTTGCTATGCAGCAACTGCCATGCTGAAATGAACTGTTTCTTCTCAGAAGAGCATTGTCTTCTTTTTTGTGGAGCTAAGGGCATTCTCCTGTCCTTAGTTATGCAGGACAAATCCTGGTTTTTTTCCACTGGGAGCTGGGCCTGCAGGGCTGGGGCAGACACCCATGTGATGAAATGGCAGAGCAGACAGTTGCAAGCCAAAATCAGGGCTGAAGCGCTACTTCTCTACTGAAGCCGATCAGAACTGAGGACCTCAGTATCATCGGCATATCAGCACGGATCTAGAATTCACACACAAGGATATCTGAGATTAATGTTTTTTTCTTTACACTTTGGCTAGAAGATATCTGTGGTCCCAATGAGGTAATGACTGGCAGACGCTGATTTTCCAGTGACCTGTAAGGATGCTTGCTCTTGATCTCTATGCAGCACTCCTGCTGGTATGTTTTCTTACCCTTTTTTAACTCACACTCTTGGACTGGCTCCCACACATCCAGCCTTAGTTTTCTCAGGCTACATGTAGCAAATACTGTCCCCTTTCTGCAAGAGCCTCTTTTCTAAATTACTTTCTAGTCTTCAACATGTTTTACTCCCTTTTTTTGTTCACTTCCTTTCTCCCCTCTGTAAGTTAGCTTTCCCTGCTGAGCTGTCGGTCTCAACTTTCCGTTCAGCCTTCACTTCCACCTTGGCCTTTCTGCACTCATTATGCTCTGCCACCCTTTGTCTTTGGCTGGGGGGGCTCCTCTTGCCTTTGCCAAGCCCCGTTCAGGGCCACAGGAGGCAATCTCTGAGCAGTGCCAGCTTCTCCACACCAGCTCTGTCGCCGTCTCACATCCCAACCTTCCTTCTTTCCAGAGCAAAGGATGGAAAACCAAAGTAACAAATCATTTTCTTGACTTGGGGGTTTACACATGGATCCCTCTATGGTCCTGGCACCTTCCATTCTCCTTTAGTCTTATCCTTAGCTCCTCCTTATGCCATTTCAGAAGCATCTTTCCCTTGTTTCCTGCTTTCGCCAGCTTCCTTGCTGGCGAATTTGAAGTGTTGGTGCTCTCTTTTAATGTCTGAATCTCATTCTTCTTGACTCCCACTCTTGGCTTCGAAATTTTGGGGCATGCTGTCTCCTCTTTGCCTACGTGTTGTATCTTACAGACACTGCTTGCCCCTCCAAAGATAAACCATTAGTACAAATACAGAACAAACAACCGAGATGAATGAATACCTGGGCAACCGTGATCAAGTAAGAAAACTGATCAACTTAGAAAAATTGTAACACAAACTTTTAAGAACATTTGGGAAAATAATGCTTTGCTTTTTACATAGCTCTTCCTTCCAAAGACAGCTGCAAAGGACAGCTGCAAAGAGAGTGGGGTTTTTTTTGTTTGTTTGTTTCCCTGGCTTAGATGGTAGATTCATGTGGTAACTTGAAAAAAAGTTCATCTTGGCTTTGGATGCATTCAGTTGTCCCCTACTGTTATATCCAGAGATAAACCAGTAACGCAAGCACGGCTCTGAACACAGGTGGAGTCTGCACATAAATCAGACTGTGCCCAACAGTCCCAACACCATCTCTCCCCCGTCTTGAGGTCCCACTGGCATCCCCAACACAGGCAACGCATGGGGTTTAAACAAAACCAGGAGGGTTGGAGCCAGCCCTGGATTTTTCAAGTACCTGTTCATATTGCCTTGTCCAAGCTCGTCTTTCATAATTGCCATCATATGTTACTACGTGCAATGTGACTGAAAGATAGCTTTATATCCTTTTCGTTGTTTGCTTATGCTGCATCACAGTATATAGAGCAGGAGTCTCTCACAGCTCTACAAAAGTCGGGACCAAAGAGTCCACAAACATGCACAATCAGTAGCCTGGACTAGTTTTCACTAGGAAAAATATTTTAGTTGTGTGTTTTATGATAGGAAGTAGCTAAAATCAACTCTCTGCTTCTACTGATATTAAATGAGATAGTATTTTCCCTGCCGTATTTGTGTCTCTTCCTTTAGCTGTAGTTTGGTTAAAGCAAAAGTAGACTATATCACATTTTAAAATAACATTTCTTTTGTTTTTCCTCAAATGTAGCAATAATATTAACTTAATATGGCAGAAAAAATACTTTATTTCATTCTTAAAAAGTTCAACATGAAATTCAATCTATGTACTTAATTTGTCTCAGATTGCTTCACACACTACTGCCAATACTGCTTCGCTTTTTTTCACGTGTTTGTTCATTTTGTTTTTAATACGCCCTAATTCTAAAATTGCCATGAGGAAAATTTCACAATTCTGTGTACTCAAGGAAATTTGACAATGTTACTTCACCAAAGACATTTCTACTTGCAAACTAAAATGAAAGAATTCTGAATGGATGGCAGGACTAAGTTATAAAATGAATGATAGTGTTGCAAACTTCACAGCACCACTATAAATCAGGATTTTTCAATCTCTAAATCACATGATCACCATGGTTCCCCATTTCCTCAACAAATTAGGAATATCTGTCAAACTTCAAATCTTTCTATTGATAGGGAGGAATATCTCCAAGCTCAGTAAATACATATCCAGTTACAGAAATACAGTAATATCAAGAAGATCCTGTGCATAAAGAGATTAAAAGTATCCATAATTTTATACAGTATCACCCAGACAAAAGAAAATCATCATCTGAAGTCAAAGGACTTGAACTTAGACAGCATCACTCAGAGAATAGTTCATTCAGCTGGGAGACTGGGGACTTGGCATGCCATCAAAATGTTCATAATGCCTATGACGAGGTGCACTGCTAATTATCGCTAAAGTGCTCCATTAGACAGAGATTTTCATGGGTTAAACAACTCCCAGGGACCAGACAAACATGTCTACACAGATGTCCATCTGCCTCTTTTGGTCACCACCTTCTAGATTTCAGCTGAACTGTGTTTTCTTTCTGCATCAAACCATCAAAGGAGGCCAAACACAGTCAGGGAATCCATTAGAAACCTCAAACCTTGGTCCAACCTGCTAAATATTTATTGAATTTGGAAAAAATGTGAGACAAATTTAGACTGAACTTGGGCTGATTTATTGTGTTTGGCAAAACATGATTGTTTCGTATGATTATGACTCTCAAACCAGACAAAGCTAAGTGGTTTCTTTTGAATGAAACTAAAGCTTAAATCAAAGCTAGAGAGACATTACTGGAACAAAACTTGTTGGGGTTTTTGTCCTTTTTTTTTTACAGGAACAAATGTTATTTTGGTTTGGTTCTTTTTTCATCTTGAGCCAAATTCCATAAAACATTTTATCTGCGGCTTTATTCCGCCTGCACATATACGAATGGAAAATCATGCTGATTTTCGGTACAAGGTTTTTCCTGATCTTTATTTACCTATCTTCACCAGAATGTATGAAGTCCTCACAGTCTTCTCAAGGTGGATTTCTTCACAACAAATAGATTCTCCAGAACAGAGAACTTTTTGCCTAAAATATGCAGAGACTCTCAACCAAAAACAGAGAGAGAGAAACGCTCATGGTTTTATTGGAGAGGTTAAAATAAATTACTATTCCAAATGTTAAATTACAGGGAATAGGCAAGTGAAAGCAACAATAAAATAGCAACAGAAAGATGCAGAAAAGAGAGGCTAATTTTGCTATGCTGGAAAATTCCTGTGCATTGCAAAATTTATAGCACTTCCTTATACCATCATCTTCATCGTTATTACTTGGAATCATCAAGTGGAGTGGTTTTTCCCAGACAGAATACTTTTGGAGAATGTAAGTTGCAAACAGTTTTCTCCTCATTTCATTGATATTTTTACGTAGTCTTAATTTTTACCTAGTGAAATAATTCATTTGAAAAAAAAAAAAATTCTTATCTTCAAGCTAATGCAGATATATAGCCAACTCCTCACAAAACCAGATCTTAAACAACAAAAATTAACCAACTTGGGCAGGTAGCACTACATTTTTTCCTCATATGTTTATACAAAATCATTTCCTTTCAGGTTTGAATTATAAAATTCACCAAAGCAAACACAATTTTTGCTTTGAATTGCAGATGTTTTCCTTGACAGAAGAATGCATTTAATTTAATTTGTAATGCAGCTGATGCTGGAGTAAATGTAGCAGCAGTTGTACTGCAATTTTTCTTGAGATAGAATTAAAATGTATTTAATATTTTCATCACTGGAGGGTAAAGGTGAACATTTTGGTACTGCCACGGCCACGTAAAGCAGAATACGATGTAGTTATGAGTTCATTTACACAGATACTCTGGCAACTGAAAGTAGAATCAGGGCCTTTTGGGTGTCAGTCAGGAAAATCCAAAGATGATGTATAAACCTGAGCAAGATGCAAAAGGAGGGCACAGAGTACTTTAGCACAGGCCATGAACAAAGGTGACAAAATGAGGTTTAAAAATAGATGGGGTTTTTATAGAGATAAGAAGACTATCTAGAAATGCAATGGGTAACGCTCAGGAAAGAGGTGGTGAGAAACACGCACCTCGGAGCTTCATCCTGGGATTGTTTATCCCTCTAACACCCCATAACCAGAGCGTGCCCTTCGTGGGGTCAGACCCTTGTGTAGAAGCTGGCTGTGCTCCCCGAGCCCTACTTTGCTCCCCTCCGCGGTGGACAAGGGGCACTGGCAAGGCACACCGCTGGGGCAGGGGCAGGGGTAGCTGCTCAGTGCCCCCAAAGACAACGGTATGGTAGTAGACCCACGTGAAGGACAGCGTAAAGAAAAATCCTGCAAAGTTTCGGTACGGCAGATGCTCCGCAGGCGGCTGCTGGCTAACCCCTAGCCCGGCCGGGGTCTCCCCTTCGCCTTCCCCGCTGCCCCACGCGATGCCGTGCCGCTCAGTCTGAGGGACGTTTCACAGCCTGGCCTTTCGGAGGGTTGCCCCAAATTAAACGTTTGCAGAATAACACCCCAGAAAGATAAAGCGAGGCCATTTTAAACTCTGCCACAAGCACATCTAAAATAATACCCACTCCCACTGTGGCAGGAGAAAAAGGCTAGCTGTAATTAAGCTGCTGAACTATAGCGCTTTCATTCATTAAAAACAATTCTTTGATTTAGCGCACAACACAAAACACCCACAGACCACAGGAAATCTCTGGGCTAATTCTCCTGCCCTTTCACCTCTCACACATTCGAGCTTTCTGCTTTCTTCCTCCTGTCCATCTGCTTTAATCATTAGCAAAAGCCTTGTGCAACAGCTCTAGCAAGTAAAGTCAGCTGTCATCAGAGCATATTTAAACTCTGACTGTTAGTTTCCACTAAATCAGCTCTATGCCCACAGGCCTCATTAAGCACAGAGAAGGGCAGTGGTGCAGGTCCCAAAAAGCTCTAGGGGAAACCAGCCTTTCCCAGATGAAATTGTCATCCACACGGTCCTCAGACCAGCTTTATCCTTTCCTGAGTTTTCCGATAGCTTTGAAGTGGAAACACGATCAGTGCAGAAAACAGTCACTGCGTGACCAGCACATTGGGGGTGGATCTGAGGATGATGGGTTTCTATTGTAGGTATTTAAGTGCCAAAATATACTATCGTTAGGAGGAAAAATAAGTGCAGCTCTTCACAGTGGTCTAATAGGATAAGTACAGAGAAGACTGCAGTAGAAGACCTGCAGAGGGTTTGATTTTGCTTAGGAAATGAGTTCTCCTTTCATAACATGCTTGCCTTCCCACAGAGCGATGGCTGGAAGAAGAGAATGAAGGCAATGGCAGGGGAAGCTCTTGATGTCCGACCAGAAGACGCTCATGGGCAAAGAGGTTTGGAAAAGTCACAGTGCTTGCCCTTGAAAGCGGCAACAGCATTCATAATAAAGCAAATAAAATGAAGATGCAGTCCTGTGTTGTGAAAATGTTTACACACTTGGATTACCTCTGCTGGAGAACAGCATATGAAATTCAGAGATGTAACTGAAACTACCAAGTTAGGCCAAAAAAACAATTGGCAAAAGGTAATCAGGCAAGCTGAAGGAATACCAGGGCACTTCAATTTCCATTGTCTTAGAAGAAGCTTTGGGTTTTTCAGCCGTGCTCCTAAGTGTGCACTCATTATCTACTTTGCATGTGTACTATCCACCAGAGTGGTAAATCAACCATTAGGTAGACCTAGAGATCAACACATCAATGGAATAAAGTCAAGTAAAAAATTGAGGCATTTGTCCTGCATATTCATGTTAAATGTATGGCTAAGTACACATCTTTGGACCAGATCCTCAAATGGTGTGAATCTGTGTACTAGAATTAGAGAAAATACAAAGACAGACAACACATAGAATCATAGACTCACAGTATGGTTTGGGTTGGAAGAGACCTTTAAAGGTCATCTAGTCCAACCCCACTGCAATGAGCAGGGACATCTTCAACTAGATCAGGTTGCTCATAGCCCTGTCCAGCCTGACCTTAAATGTCTCTAGGAATGGGGCTTCTACAACCTCTCTGGGCAACCTGTTCCACTGTTTCACCACCCTCATCATAAAAAATTTTTTCCTTATATCTAGTCTGAATCTACTCTCGTTTAGTTTAAAACCATTACCCCTTGTCCTATTGCTACAGGGTCCACTAAAAAGTCTGTTCCCATCGTTCTTATAAGCCCCCTTTAAGAACTGAAAGGCTGCAATAAGGTCTGTCCAGAACCTTCTCTTCTCCAGGCTGAACAACCTCAACTCTCTCAGCCTGTCTTCATAGCAGAGATGTTCCATCCCTCTGACCATTTTTGTGGCCCTCTTCTGGACCTGCTCCAACAGGTCCATGTCTTGTACTGAGGACTCCAGAGCTGGACGCAGTACTCCAGGTGGGGTCTCACGAGAGCAGAGTAGAGGGGCAGAATCATAGAATCATAGAACAGTGTGAGTTGGAAGGGACCTTAAAGATCATCTAGTCCAACCCCCCTGCCATGGGCAGGGACACCTTCCACTAGACCAGGTTGCTCAAAGCCCCATCCAACCTGGCCTTGGACACTGCCAGGGATGGGGCAGCCACAGCCTCTCTGGGCAACCTGTTCCAGTGTCTCACGTCCCTCAACCTGCTGGCCACACTTCTTTTGATGCAGCCGAGGATACAGTTGGCTTTTTGGGCTGCGAGCGCACATCGCTGGCTCATGTACGGCTTTTCATCCACCAGTACCTCCAAGTCCTTCTCCACAGGGCTGCTCTCAATCCCTTCATCCCCCACCCTATATTGATACTGGGGGTTGCCTCAACCCAGTTGCAGGAGCTTGCACTTGGCCTTCTTGAACCTCATGAGGTCCACATGGGCCCACTTCTCGAGCTTGTTCAGGTCTCCCATCCCTCAGGAATGTCAGCTTCACCACTCAGCTTACACAGCACCTGCCATTCAAGAGGAGAATACTTAGGTTAGGTGTCCTCAGTTTGGAAAAGTGACAGCGAAAAGTGACATTACAGAGCGACCAACAGTATTGTAAGTGTCATGGTAAAGATGGATTAAAAAATAGTTATTTACTGTTTGGAGGGAGCCGCACTGCCTTTTGACCTACCCTTTGCCCTGTGCAACCTGTGAAATTTTCAGATGCTTAAAATGCCTGTACAGAAGTAGTTTTTAATACTGCATGCAGTTAAGTTATGGAAGCCAAAAAGAATCAGACAGATTTATGGGAGGTAGGTTTAGGTCAGGTTATTAATCACAGTGGATGTCAGTGTAGGGCATCGCTCAGCCACTGATTTCTAGAAGCTGGGAAGCTGGGTGAAGCTCTACATGCCTTGCATTAGTAATCTGTCACTTCATGCCTGCTGCCAACCACCGTTAGAAACAAGATACTGGCTTTGAGTGATCTTCAGCTTTCCACAATGACAAGAACATGTTTATGTTCTCCAGAGAAATTAACAACTCATAGGACATCTTGCCAGGTATTGAATTCAAATATTAAAGTTACAGACTGAAACACTACAAAGCAAACAAAAGAATAAGCAGTGAAAACTCATGTTCCCATCACAGGATTGCCAAATTATCACCTGGTATCTTGAACAGTGTTTTTAATCTCCAGCATACTTATTAGCTGGTGGAAGGGTGGCAAGTCTACAGAGGAAATTACCCTGAGCTTCAGAAAATAAGGTATGTTCCCCTTACAGCAGCAACAGATTCAGGTTACCCTGACTGTACACTCTATAAATGGGTACATTTAATGAAATAAGTTTGAATGTTTCAACAAAGCTGAATCACTAGCATTAATATAAGCATAACTGAAGTTATATCAGCACCTTTGTTCTGAAATTGCATTTTATCAGGTCAGTTTCAAAAGTGTATTTTGGACACAAGTTTCATCAAGTAAAAAAAAAAATCTGTGATGAGGATGGTCCGAGAGAGGCAGCTCCAGAGGGTGCAGCTACACGCAGAGCTCCTGACTTAGGGCTCCAGGGTCCTGCTCTCCACGTCCCTCCAGAGGAGCCTGGAGCTCTTGGTGGTTAGAGAGCGAGGGAGCGCCTTGGACCAGCCTCCCAATTAAGGCACCCTTCCATATGTCTGCTGAAATGAATCTGGCTGTTTTCCGCCTTCTTACACCTCTCTAAATGGCCACATTTTAAAATACACACATACACAGCGCACACGAGAACATTTCACATTTGGTTTTTGCAATGTAATGGTTTTGCTTGCTTTGTTATGGTTTCTTGCACCAGATGTAGGAATGCTGAGACATATGGAAAAGAAAATCAGCTACAGCAAGAGCAAGCTACCAGTCATTGTTGCAGGTTCCTTGGAGATAGGTGAATAAGATTAAAGACAACATCAACCAACTGCCAGAACGATTTAGAGAACTACTAGCGTTTCCTCCTTCCTTATCAACTCCCTCAGCCCAAAACAGTGTAATGCTGGGGCACGCTTGCTCAGTTCTTCAAAGGAAGCAATTCCAGGAAAAAATCCTATGATGACAGTCAGTAATTAAAGATCCCGTTGTGAATGTTGCAAGATCATAGCAATTGAAAGAAATTTAAGCCTCTTCACAGGCTGGTTTGGGTCTCCACCAAACACTTAGGGAGGTTAAACTGACCTCTTACAAGCAGTCCAGCCTTAGAGATGTTACACAAGACAAACATCACAGAACAAAGTTTTAAAATCTCTCCATACTAAGTGAAAACTTGGATGTAGAATGGAAAGGCTCGTGAGGATCTGCTTACTCCTGCTTTACAACTTAGCACAGTGCCCTCCACTCCACCCCAGCCTTACTAAATGTCACCAGTTCCTCACCCCTATCTGCCTGGGAGACTCAGCGGAGACAACACGGGCATGCTTGAACTAGCTTTAATCTCCCCAACCTGCGGACCTGTGGCTAGGGACCGGCACAGGCACAGTGATGGCCAGAGAGAGCTGCACGGGGTGCAGAAAACACCCACAGCTCCGACATCTGCCCTGCTCGGCTGCCCCTTGTTTAAAACTAGCTTAAGTACGTCTGCCCTGCACCACGCTTCCAGCCACGCTCACCGTCTCAACCACGCTGCAGGCAATCTGGGCTCCGGAGATAACCCGTTGCCTGCACAGTCATGCACAGAAGCCCCTGGTTTTCGAAAGGGTTGACTCAACCTTCAAGCAGGCATCAGGATCGCTTACAGAAGCATACAGAACACTTTGTTTCAGCACTCAATGGTCTGTTTGTGTGTTTACCAACTGGAGGGGGTTGTAGCATGCAGTTTTGCCAAGGCAAAAAGGTGTTCCAAGAAGAGCAGCAGCAGCTGTAAGCAGGCTCTGGGAATTAAATAATGGCATCTTATAAAACTTCACAAATTGAGCCAATAAGTGTGCAATAAGTCAGTTTTGAAATTACTGTCTTATATCAAGTTTCTCTAATAAAAGTCAAATTTGTGCTTAGAAAAGCTTAAAGCCCATATGTAGGAAAACTTTATAACTCTAATGGGAGCCATGATAGAGCAGCATGTTAGTAAATACATGTGTAAGCAGCACAGTACAAAGAGAAAAGTAGCAATATGTTAATTATCTCCCTCCTGTATTATTTTTGGTTGTCACTATGGATGCAACTGCAGCGAAACACATGCACGTTCCTGACAGCTGCTTTGTTCCACGAGGAATAAAACGGCAGGAAGACTGGCAATGTGAACGAGAGAAAACAGGCTTTCCTTCTATAAAAATTAATTATGTGTCCATCCAGAGATAGAAATAACCTTTTTATGCTCTCAGTGACTGATTCAGATGCAACTTTTTAAAAAGAGATATATGGGTTGGAAAAGAAAGCTGTCTGATGCTGAAGAACTAGTCTGTAGGGACAGGCTCCTTATTAACAGCCATAGGTTCTCACGTAGCTTGGAAATGGTTGCAAACAGTCGTGCCAGCACTGACAGAGAGGTAGTCTCTTGCATCCCAAAGGCCTGTACGGCCTCTGGCAGGCTCACCCAGCGAGCGTGGAGCCAGCCTGGAATACAGTTCTCCACCAGACAAAAGGTGAGCTAGGCTGTTGCTGCTTTGCAGGTGTGAGACTTGGACACTGTGCAGAAGACACGTCCTGTCGCTGGAGAGGTTCCAGCCGTGCCATGCGGAGCACCACTGAGTAATGGCAACTCAACCAGTGGCTAAGTGTATTTGCCAAGTGGGCAAACTTTCCATTGCCCTAAATAAAACTGGGCAAACTCCTTTTGCTTGCATTTTTCCTTAGCCACAGTACAAAGCAGCATCACTCTGTCCTGTCCAAATG
The DNA here is from genome assembly GCF_000737465.1 of Haliaeetus leucocephalus. Taxonomy (NCBI): domain Eukaryota; kingdom Metazoa; phylum Chordata; class Aves; order Accipitriformes; family Accipitridae; genus Haliaeetus; species Haliaeetus leucocephalus. Next base: position 3,086,074 of record NW_010972631.1, read on the forward strand.
AGGTAACCACTGCTTTATTGGTTGAGGTATAATAATAAAAGTTCAGCTGAAATGAGCCAGGCAAGCTCTTCAAGGACAGATACTAGTCCTCTCATTTGAGCTTTTAGAGAAAAAAAGTATCTAATAGAGCACCAATACAGAGGACACTGTAGGCCTTTTTCCACTGCAAGAGCATACCCTTAAATAGGAAAGGTGGAATGACAAAGGACTGAGCAGCTTGACAAGGTGGTTTCAGATGCTGAGTTAATCCAGTAACTTATGGGATAAAAAGAGCATGTTACACATGCATTCATCCCTGCGTCCTCCAAACCTCACCAATCTACCACACCGCAGAATCACTTTCTCACCTAGAAGACATTAACCATAATGGGGCAAATAATCAGAAATTTTTCCAAAGTTATCAAAGACTACTTTGGCCAATCCACAAAGGTGTGGATGACTAAACTGGAGATGTTGCATAAAAAGGGTGACAGAGTACTTAACTCCAAAAGGACATTCAAGGCTACAAGTCTTAGTGAGTCCAGAGTAAATAATCTAAGTTCCACAGTAGGATGGGTCTTTAAGATATACCTCTCTCTTCACCATTTCTTAGTTTATATGACTCCAGTTCAGCCTATTGAATTTTGTGGTTTCTGTTCTTAGGCACTTGACCCATGTACTGCACTGCATAAGCACCAATCCTAATATCTTCATTAGATAATGTCTAAAACTTGGGCATTATAATGCCTACTTTGTTTTATGGAGCTATGCTAGGGCTTAATGTAGTAGGCCAAGTCACCTGTTTAAATTTTTTTTTTAACATTGAGTTATTAGACAAGGCCACTTCAAAGATTTCCTTTGCCTTTGAGAAAAAAAAATGTAGCTTCTGTAACCTTTCCTTATCACCAGGTCTCGTTGAGACCTACTGTTCTTCAGATTACTGCATGTTGTGCTTTTAGAAATAGACAAATTATGTCCTCTTCCTGTGATATGGTGACTAAAACTGTACAAACAAGCGTTTCAGATAGCAATGTGTAAACAATGCACCGGGTCATCCCAGTCTGCAAATATAACAGGAATGCAAAATTTCCTGGGCCACAGTGAGGGTGTAAGCAAAGTAACTTCCCAAATATGCAGGGACTCTGGACTTGGAGGCCAGAAAAATTGCTTTATCTGTTGGATTCAACATTACTTTGGTCATCACAAGAGTATGCAAGTATGGAAGCCCCTTTCTTTAGCATGATATCTGTTATATATGGCTGGTTGTCTGGACAAGAGTTGTGTATATGGCAGTGGTTTGTTTTGCTTGGGCTTTTCCTTTTGTGTTTTGCTTTTTGGGTACACAGAGAGGTTGGGTGTGTTGGAGAGAATGGGTCACGGATGCACACCCTGCTCATTGGTCAGGTGTGGATGGTCCTCCTTTCTCATAATAGGTTATTCCATGGACACGGAAGGTCCCTGTTTCTGCCAGAGTCTTCAAGGTGAAGACCAGCCCCCATCCATGGTCTTCCCTCCCAGACCTCTTAGCCAGTCCTCTGGAAAACCTGAGCTCAGGTCCTGTCTTGTTTTGAAAACAAGCATCAACACCTTGAACTTGGTTCACAATTCAGGGGAAAAACAGTTTTCCTGCACATCCTTAAGAAGGAAGAGCTGCCTAGAGCTCCTTGGTCCAGATTTTGGGCAGCCTAATTCCACGTAAATCCCTGTGATTAGGGTTTCCTGTGGCTGGCCCTAGGCCTTCAGGCATCCAAGGCAATACAAAAACACTAAAAAAGGGAGTTTGGAGGCAATTGAGGCTGACTGAACCAAGGCCTGTAGGTTTTCACTCCTAAAGGTTTTTTTTTCCCATGTTTTATTCTGTAGTATGATCAAGATAGGCAGGAAGTGTCCTGGTTGAGAACATATTACACAACAACCTCCTGCAAACAGCCTTAACTAAACCACTTGACTTTCAACAGGGCTTCCAACTCTAGCACTCTGGATCTAGCTGCTGGTCTGCAATTTTGGCTGCAACACAGGGCAGAAAGCTGCAGCCTCCGTTGAGTGCAATGAGAGGAGGAACATCCAGAGATATTTTGGTCAGATGTTGTGAGAAGGGCTAAGGTAAATAAACAGAGTTCCAAAATCCAGTACCTGAAATAGCAGCTCTTGCCTGCACCTTCACAGCACTGTATCTCTGACATTTCAGATTTTTCACTCATCCTCTTGATTTTTTATGTGTGTGCATGTATACTATGAAATGGAAGAAGGTTCTGGAGCAAATAGTACAGTCTGGTTTCATATAATGACTCATGCAAATCCATAAAGCTGTAGTAGAATTTAAGTTGCATTCTATTAGTACAATAAATACACAGTGTTTTAAAAAATATTTGTATTTTCCCATTAAAAGATTACAGTTGATCCCTAGCTTTTGAAGCTCTTTTGCATTTGAGATGATAAGGCTCCACAAATGTGTAACCAAGAGGGTTTTTTCCTAGAATGTCACAACATGTTCTGCTCCTAAATTGGAAAATATCACTGTCTCCATATTTCATGATATTCTGGGGAATACGAAGTGAGCTCTTTTATGGACTAGGACAGAGGGGCATTGGAACAGCATGTGCAGGAAGTCACAGAGCAATCACTGGGGATACGGTGAGATGCAAAAACCTCACATTTCTACCTACAGTGCTATCTGGGAAGCAATTTCCCAATAATATAAGAAGATATATGGATAGTCTGACCTATTTTTTTGTAGAGACTCACTGCAGCTGAGTATTTCCTGTACTGACCTGGATCCAATATCATAGAACCTAATAAATCAGTTAATATTTCAGGTAACTAAAATATTAAAAGATGCCTTAAAGATTCAAAATTTTTCCACACATCATACTCCAGCTTAACAAACAAAGGTAATGTGAAACATGTAAAAATTCCCCTCCTTTATTAATTTTTCATTCTTTTTTTTTACTTGAAAGCTATCCAGCTAAGCAAGGGGAAGCCATGACCTTAGAAAGCGGTTTTCTCTTTACCAGAGTGTTCAGAGACAATGTGTGTGGCACATTTAAGTGATACATAATCCCCGGTTCTTCCCCTCAGTCTCTAAGGAATAAAGACAGAATCTCTTGTTGTGGTAAGAACTATTCCCCAGAATACAGATTTCATCTATTCGGTGCATCTAATGCTGTTCAGTTATTAAATATCCTGTTTAGTTCTGATCTGTCCCCAAATAAGAGATTTTCTTCTGTGATTTGGCTCAAGAATCCAAATCTTTAGTTGTGTCACATAGGCTCCACAGTGATCCTTCACTTCTCCTATGTATGGAGACTCCATATAACCACCCCAGCAATAAAGGTACTTGGAATAGACCCAACTCCTTTCACTTTGTTGGGCTGTGCTGACCATGATGCAACTGCACAGGCTTCAGCTGCTTAGCCCAGGAGAATCTGTCCATTAAAAATGAAAAAAAAAAAAAAAAGAGAAGCCTTCCTATTGTTTTCCTAAAACAAAAGGATCCCAGTTTCATAAAGCCAAGGCTTTTGTATTAATCAAAGTATCCGTTGATCTTTGCCAGCCACTACATTTCTTGGAAGTTCGAGGAGCTGAAACAGTTAATTCAACATGATCTCTAAGAAAGATCCTAGTAGCAGAAAAGGGTTGGCTGAAGGCATTTTCCTGTACTCAGGGTTTTAGTTAATTTTATACACAACAACTAGGATGACATGCTATTATGGAAAAGGTCATAATTCATTCCAGTCCATTTGCAAGCCAGGAATTTTAGGATTTGTAGAAGTCTTTTGTAAAACGGCCAATTTCATGTAGAGCATGCAAACACTCAGAATTGCAACTGTCAGGAGACAAAATTCACCAACAGCCGAATGGAATTAAACACAAAAACATTTCAGTTACTGTCTTTCATACTAGATAAGCTCTAAAAGAAATTTTACAAAAAAATGATTGTGACATCAAAATAATATTTTGCCATCTATCCATAGGTATGAATTCAACCTCAAAATGCATAACACTCAAGGTTTTGCATTCTTCATGAAACTCTGATGCAGGCTTCTATGCTTTTCAAGTCATCCTGCCTCTCCCAGCCCTGCAGTGAAGCATGTGCACTAAAAGTCCTTGGTGTAGCCTTAGCTAACAGCCTAGTTACCGAGTTTAGTTGTTTTTCCTATTGGAAATATTCTATGAGCAGGCTGTAGTTTGATTTCTTTCATTTCATGTAATTTCATAGCTGGCATAATGTGTTTCAGGTTACAGACTGGACACACAGTATGCACTGCAAATATCAAGCAAAATCCATCTAAGATTTGAGGTAAGATTTCAGGTCATCACTGATAAAGCAGTAGACAAAGACCTAACTTTGTGTTTCCATGCTGAGATTTAACTACATAATGTCGTTATGTTTACACATATACCTAATGCTAGAAGTTAAGTAGTTCAGCTTGCAGCTGGATCAAAGGACTTGTCACATGAGGCACATCAAAATGCTCTTTGGCATTGTTTCTATTTTAGAATAAAGAATAAAAGGGGGGTTTATTTAATTTAGTTGTTTGATTCTTTTTTTTTTTTTTTTGCATAAATGTGGATGTGACATCAGGTTTTTTTAAAAAAAAGTTTAAGAAGTCTGAGGACTTCTAGGGTCCCTAATGTTTTAGAGTTTTAGCTGTACTATCCACCAAAAATCTCTGAATGTTTTAGGTTTGGGTTAACTTGATTTCACACACCCCCCCTTGAAGTGCAAACAAACCAGCCACCCTGGAAGAGCTCAACAGAACAACAAACCAGTCACAAACCAGTCTGGAATTAGCCCGACTTTCAGTCCCCCTCGATGCCGTAAGCAGGGCGGGAGCTGCCCACGGGCTGGTGGTGGGACCTTCCCGCGGGAAGTCAGCCCCCTCGACCGGCTGGAGCACACGGCCGGGGGCAGGAGCCCCTTCAGCCACCCGATATTAATCTGCTGCCACATGCGAGTCAGAGCCCGGAGACTCCCCAGGGAAGAACTGCCATTTCATAGCAACCTTTCCCGGCGCACTCTAAATTTGGCCAAGTCAAGGAGCCACAATCCTACGTTAGTAATTTGGCAGGCAGGTTGATCCTGCAATTTGTTGAGCGCACATAGTAGTCCTTTAATGTATTCCATTAAACAAACCTCGATGCATGTGAGCAGTCCTCGAATTCAGTGGGAATACTGCAGCAATTGAGAGATTTTGGTTTCAAGTGTCCCATCCTGGCCAGTACCTGGGAATTTTGCCATTGAATTCCACCGGTGTGTGTGGGGATACTCCAGGAACAGATCAACTCTGTAACTACATGGAGGAAAAAATGCTTTTAGGTGTCATGTGTGGTTTAACCCAGCATTGTTGTTCTGCTACAGAAAAGTTTTCTGCATGCAAAATCTGCATTTTCACTTTGTAATCTTACAATTACAGTCTTTGCAAGTGTCTGCTTGGATCCACTATGAAAGTGGGGGTAAAACTGAAACTACTCAAATTAAAGGTGTCGCATGTTTGCAAAGGCTTAAAATGCCTTTTTCTCCTAACTCCACACAACATACATCCTCCTGGCTAATCCCGTGAATCCAGGGAACACAAAGCCACTTCACACAGTCTGGCTCCTCTGGATAATGAAATATCCAGAGGAATTAGGTCTGGGGAAATGCTCTGATTTGCAGTTGTTTGAAGACAGGACAAGTTAATAGTGTCCCTGGTGAAGATAATCCAAGGAATTTCAGAGATAAACAGGAGCTGAAATGTCCCTGGTTTAACGGATAGCTGGTTACACCTTGGGGGTTTTTTTTAAAAGTCTGCACCTATAAAGACTGTCAACAGCAATGGATATAGTGGACTTGAGCCTCCTCATATCCAGCAGACAATCCTGTTCTTACCCAACTCTCATATATTCTTTGACTTGCAGCTACTTTTCAATGTACGCTGCTACACATCAGTGCTGACCCAGCTCAATTTCGGAGCATGTGGCTATTGCTGTTCCCAGAGCACTGATAGCTGGCTGGAGGCTCTACCGTGGAGCAGAAGAAAAGGTCGCTGCTGAAATAGCTTTCCAACTACAGGCCCTGTCTGCAGGGGCAGATGCATCTTCTCACACACACCCTGCATCCCCCTGCAGTCAGAGGGCTCCAGGAGGAGCAGACAGGTCTACCTGTACGGAGAAACTGAAAAAAAGTGCAGCTACACGCCTGATAAGAGAGGGGTCAAGAGAGGGGGAAATAAAAGTGCGCTGGAATAAGCCTTGCTCGTTACAAGGGTCTGGAAGCCAGTCTGGGTGATTTTTTTCCTCTGACCTGTAAATGCCTCTTTTGAAAAGAAGACATATAAGCCACTTACTTAGGAAAAGTGCATTTTAAGGAAATGGTTAAAAGAATATGAAGGCAGAGTCAGCCAGTCACTCCAGGCAAAGGAGACCGTTTTTATCAAAGTTGTTTTAATAGCAGAAAAAAAGTCTATGTTGGTCAAGTAATTTCTTCCTGCTGAAGACGGCAAAAATATTAATTGAACAACTTACTTGACAAAAAACTCGGGCTATTATTTAGTCAGCTGTAGTTACAGCCTAATTTATGTCCGTTTCCATCCTCATTGTTGTGAGAGTATCCCTCAGGAGCTAACTGTGTGAGATAGTACAAAAATGCTTTTATTTTATTTTATTGCCTACACCCAAATGTTTGGTAATTGTACTAGGTTTTCTCAACATGACAAGCAGAGGACATGCTGAGTGAGAGTTTTAATAGCAAAAATTATTTAAGAAACAAAAAGTCTTGTTTCCCTCAACTCCCAAGCTCTTGGACACCAGCAAATAACTGAGTAGAAAAATGTCACCCAGAAAGAAGTACTCATGACCCAGCCGGTGCTTGAACTGGCTTTAATGACATGACAAAGTACCTAGAATCCAGCTGTCTACAGCAAATCTCCCGGGTCATCAAGGTGGGGGTACTTCCACGTCATCACACTAGTCCAGTATCCATACAGCAGGCTCTGAGATCCCCATCACAAAGCGTCCCTACGACCTCCGCTTTGCACGTACACACAAGGCATGCATGTAGTTTTCAAAACGCCCGGAAAAGCAATCACAGTATGAAACAAAAAAAATGCAACAAAGCTGGCAGGTGTTTGGAGACACTGGAGTATTTCCTCCCTTTTTATTCTTTTGCTTTTTTTCTTTTGCTTTTATCCTCCCTCTCCTCCCGGCAGCAGCCCTTTCTGTGCTCACCCCTTAGCCGCACTACCCCTCTGCCGCAGCCCTCCTCCTGTCCCCTGTCCATCCCCGTCCATCCCCATACGTCCTGCAGCAACCAGCAGCGCCAGCAAATACTCAGTGGCCGGCCGTGGCCTGCCCACCCAAAAGCAGAGGGAGCAATCGAAATATTCCCTCCAGGGTTTCCCTTAAGCATTGCCATCAGGAAACTCGCTGCTGACAAAGGCGCTGTGCTGGCCCCAGGAATCAAATGCCGGCCGAAGAGCAGCGGCTCTCGCTGTAGCCCAAACACAACTTATTGTAATCCCTCGCTGCCTCCTGTGCTTATACAGTACAGACCTTCTTGGGTTACAAGACACTTTGAAGATCTCACCTTCTCCCATTACTTGTCTTTTACATAAAATGTCCACAGATGTGAGTCTGCTAGTGTGTCGGAGGACTGCGGTTAATAATTTATAAACCAATACTTCCTATTGGGTATATTGTTTAACGGAGGGGTGTATGGCAGAGGGAGCGGGCTGCCTTGCTGCAGGAGCACCCTCTGCTGACTCCCGTGCAGGGCAGCAGCCCTGAGGTGGGGTGACGGCCGCTGTGGGGACGCTGCCTCTCAACTTCTCCAGGGTCGTGGTGACTGTTAAACCCCTTGCTCTGCAGCAAATAGCAAGGCTTAATGTCCCAGCAAAGCACAAATGAAGAGGACTCTAGTGGAAATACTCTGATGCGCAATCCTCGGGAACCCCATGCGATGCACGCCCACCTCGTGAAGCATCACCTGCAGGGAGCCCAGAGTTCTGCCGTGTGCATGCTCCAGCAATCCCAATCAAAAGGCTCCTCTTGAGCCAAAGCCACAAGGAAATGGTCTAGATGGCTACACCTGAAAATAGGCTCTTGTGTGTGATGGCGTTTGCCCCGGACTCCTAATTCCCCCCAGGTCCGAGTGGAGCACAAGGGAGGATGTGGGCAGATATATTTGCCATGTCAAAGAGAACTCTCTGCAGGTGGGACTGATGCTCTGGACCAGCAGTCGCAGGCTAAGAAGAAGGGTCCTCCCTGGAAGTGTGCACTGGGTGGATCTTCTTCAACTCCCTTCCCATCCATGACAGCTCTGGAGCTGGAAATGCCAGTAACAATGGTGAGAACAGTTGAACAGCATCTTCCTGCAGGGACGTGTGGACTACATCATCATAAATAAACAATGTGGCATAGCTAGCAATGGCTGCTCAATAAAGAACCATTGTGTAGCTCAAGAGCGCTGGTGGCAAGTGCTTGTCGTTCCTACTCTTACCACATCTATCTCGAGGAACAGTAAGTCTATTTACTATTTCACTTTTTAAAAATATTTTTTCAAGTTTCTAAACACTTTTTAAGTATTTGCTAATTGGTGAGCTAATGGTTCTTCACATCATCAGGAATCCTTGAGAGATTTTAAAATGACAGTTAATTTCAGATTCCCCAAATGCAGTAAGTGGTATAAATGTTAAAGAAATGCTTTCCAGGGCACTGTGCAATTTCAGCTTGCTTTCAATTTTGCTTAAGCCTTAGGCCATTTTTTTACCGGAAAAGTGATTACAAAACCAAAATGTTCATAGCTCTCTAGGCACACCTTTACTGACCTGAGGAAGAGTTTGTCTGCTGAAAGCTTGTCTGCTTTTTCAGACTACTGTAATAAAAGATATTGCCTCCCCTTACAAACCTTGCTTTGTTGACTGATCAAAATGTTGCAAATGTTATTTCCAGCAGTGCGTTATTATTCAGATTAGAAGGGCAGGTTTAAAAACCTATGGTAGAGGCATGTCCTCATTTAGCTAGAAACCAAACTGACATCCTCCTGCCTGAAACTTTCGGCTACTTATCTCCAGCCTGTGGCAGAGGAGCCCATTTTTGCACCAGCGGGAAACACGAACGGCCGTTGGAGTCTCTGGGCTGGACACCCTCCATGGCGGGATGGAGGTCGAGGCTTCAGTGTCCTCTCACCATGCGCCAAAGATCCTGGGTGGGCTATTCCTTCCTCCACACTGGTCCTTGTGAGCCCCAGGCTGCCCTTTCCTGCTGTCCTCATCCTGGACTTGCTGCTAGTTGATGCATAGCGGGAGGCGTCACCAGGACAAGCGGTGGGACATGTGGAAGCTGCTGTGTTGATACTCAGGCAGAGGACTGTCAGAGACTCCTTCACACCCACAGCACGGTCCTCACCTGAGCTAAGGGCTACCTGTCTTCACAGGCTGCTGCACCTCCAGGAATGCCTGCAGGGACTGCTGTTACCAAATTTCATTACACTCTGCTTTCTCAGATTATCATACGACATAGAATTTGTCTTGGTGGTCTGCTGTTAACAGGGCAGGGATACAGGCAAAGGTGATTTTATGGTAAAAGCTGAAATCTTTCCCATTCACTCACCCGGGGGGAACCAACACCTTCACAGAGGGCAGACCTGAACCTTTGCAAGGACAGACAGTAAATCAAGACCAACTGCTATCAGAAATACTGTGTGTGTTACACTGTTGAGGAGAGGGCATTTATTGAGCCCTGTTTCTGTGTATCAAGACATTTTATATTTTTAAAGGAGGTGGAAAAAATACAGACAGCCTCCTTCTGCCCAAACGTAGCTGGTAAGAGATCTTGGGCTATATTTAATTGGAAATACGTTCTGATTGAACTGGCTTTTGGATTTTACTTCCAATTCTGTTAGAGTTAGTGCACCAAGGCCACACATACCATCTCTTTTCCGCAGCTATGTAAGCATCTCAGTTTCCTCCCAGTGACTTCCTTTTGTCACTTTTCCTTTTCATATCTGTGTTTTTCTCTTCCATTCAATAGGGAGGAGGAGTTTCCTCCAGATTGTCAATCATGACGTGGACCAAAGCTGGGCTCTGCAAAGTACCAGCCTTAAGCTGGAGGCTGTAGCGTCACAAGGTGGACCATGTTCCCATGAAAAGGCTGAGCCTCTGGGGTTTTCATCAGACCCTCACTTCCGTGTGACAACAACAGAGGAAAGACTGTCACTAGCAATCCTGGGCATCTTGAACGTCACCCGGTTGCAGATGTCTGCACACAGCGACTTCCAGCCTGTTCTTTTACTTGGCTGCTTTTAACACAGCCTTGGGCCAAAGCAATCCTTGAGTAAAATCTGTGGGAGTTCTTTTCACTGGAAACCAGGTGTTTCCTCCTGGGAGATGCCATGTTTTTCCACCGCATATAGTGTTCAGTTTTGTCTTTTAGGTGCCTCCTACCTCAGAGGCTCATCCTCTGTATTTTTTCCAGGTTTTGGATCAGCAACAGTTTGCTGTTACATGTGTGCTTGCTATTCATCCTCATTGTGGACAGGCAGTCATCGGGTACAGATAAAGGGCAGTTTTAACTACACTTTGTTTCACTAGTGCTTGTTACAAAGCAGCATCCAACAAACTCCCTGGCTCACTCAGCCAAGCACCCACAGAGAATAAGGCGCATGCTGTCCGACAGAGAAACCCCCTTGCAACAGCAGTAAGAGGATTTGTTCTGAAGGTCTTTTATTTAGGAAGACGAGCAAAATGTTAAGAAGTGCCAAGATTCTTCTTTTGCATATAAATCCCCTCACTTTTTATTTCAGGGGTCATGCACCGCTGAGGTATGTGGTAAGGAAATAGCATCTTGAACTTGCCTTATACTGAAAAATGAAACAGATCTTCAATATTCCATGGAGAAGAGGGTGTGCATCATTTCTTGAGAATAAGGCCTTTGTGTCTCTATTATTTTTACAATGCACTTTAATGACCTGAAAGCATGTGTGTGCCTTCTTAAATCATCGCATACAAAACTACATTTTGACTGTAAAATATATTAAGAATCTTATAGAGGAATTTATGCCAGGTGTGGGTTTTTTTCCTCTGTTTTCAAAGATAGGATGAGTTGTGCCCATATTACAAGGACAAGCTCCAAAAATGAAAAAATAAGGTGGGAAGGGGGAAGGTATTTTTTTCTAAAAAGAATAAATCCTAGCCCTAGACACCAGTGTTAGAAAAGTCACCCTTACCAGATGGCTAATACAGACAAGGGAAAATAGCCAACTTGATTTCAAATGTGAGAGTGATTTTTAAAATGAATGATAGAAACTACTTCAGATTCATTATTTTAAGCGGGGAAACTCATGTGTTTAGCTTATGGGTCTGGTTTGAATAAAAGTTTGTCTTTCTTGAATAGAAATCATATGTGATTCCAGGCAGTGGCCTGGACCATTTGCTAATACTAATTGTTGCTGGTTGAAAGTAGGGTAGAAGATTGTTAAAGTCTTCCCTGGCAGTAACTTGATCTGTGGAAATGTACTTTACAGGAACTGTGATGAGGTTTACAGCTGGCAGAAGCTTGTGATAGGATGGCCACATGACTTTACATCTCCCTTTTAATAACTGAATAAAAGCTCGCATGACACAAGTTTGGTAGGTAAAGGATGGCAGGGAAAAAAACCCACGGAAACAGGGATATATATTTTTATAAACATTTCACATTTTGAAAAGTACTCGATGATGTGGGTATTTTGCAATAATATTATCACAATATGCTGAAGTAAAGCTGGCAAGTTAGAAAACCACCAACTGAGGCCAGATGGGCTGTTGAAGTTCTCACATGAAGCATCAGTGGTGAAAAAAAAAAAGTGTCAGATTATAATCATATCAGTTTGCCCTTGCTCAGGCTCAACAGAAACCTGGTCAGTTGGTAAATACTTCATCTGCTGATAAGGAAGAGCTCTAACCTTAGTTAAATAGATAAAACGTGATTATTCTGCATAATTTACATGTTAGTACCAGTATCCTGGTAAATCCCAGAGTGAAACCTTATCTTCTGTTTCTGAAATGCAGGGTTACACTATTTCCAAGCTTCAGCCATAACCCATAGCGCAGCATTGCTGCCCATATTCCCATCCAAGCTGGCTGCATCTCACCACCATGTGAAACACCTAGGGCATGATTCAGCTGCCCAAAATTAGGTCTGGGTGCCCTTCAAAGTGCCCTGACATGTCTGAGACATCCCCGATGGGCTGGCAGATGTGGTCTGCAACCCACTGCCCCCCACATCCCTGCATCCCCTTCCAGAGGGGCAGCCAGCTGCCTCGGGGAGACGCCCTGCGGCATCGCAAACAGCGCAAAACGCCAAAGGTTGAAGCGCTGATCCAAGTCCCCTATGTCTGTGGTGTAAACCTGCTAAGCCACCTCGGGATCAGGCTCTGTAGGGACCTGTAACAGAGCTGTGGCTGGGGAGCAGAGAGGAGCTGTGGGTTTGATGCCCTGGCGGGACGCCGTGGCTCCTTCCCCACAGGGAGCGTGCTGGAGTTGTAAGAAAAGCTCAGCCCTGCTTGAAGGGATGAGCAGCATTTCGTTGGTGTTCATACTGATGACATGTCACTCATGAGCTCAGCCAGAAGAATTTCAGCCTGCAGTTCCAGTCAGAGAATCGCACACTTATTTTCATTTCATATCCAATCAGTATCAACGTGTTTTATGAAGCCTTGTCATGCTCGGGTAGACAGAAAGTATTATTTTCACTAATATTTGTATTGTTTCACATCTGGTTCATAATAATTCTTATGCTATTGTCAGTGGAATTGCTCTGCCATTCCCTTTCATGATGTGCTTGATGGCTGCTCTGGAAAACAGTTTATTTACAGGTTCAAGAAGATGCCGTTGGGTGTATTTTCCATTTGGCAAACTACAAAAGTAACATTCGCAGTTATAAACACCTGTGTAGACTAATGTATATGTTGCATAACTTTCTTGACAGAGAGGTATACACATATATATCATGTAAACAGCTTTCCACAAGTCAAAATGAATGCAGAAAAAACGCAAGACTCTTAGAGAAATAAAAAATAGAGAAGGGCAACTTTTTTTAAACCTTTTCACTTCCGTTCCTTCCCAATCCCAGTCATGGTTACTTCACATTTTCTCCAGCGACTCTTTTGGAAGTAGTGAGTATTGTGTACTCATTCTATATTCCATCAAAAAAGCCAAAACCTTCACAACCACTGATTCTTTTTATTCATGATTTTATGTCTCTACCCATTTGCAGAGTAGCAGCTAGCTGTGAAAATGCTCTCTGTTGTGTCCTGTTCTGTGTGGTCCTATAAGAAGTTTCAGTGTGCTCTTCTTTGGGGAAAGCTGAGCTTCTCAGTTGAGTCACGTCCACAGCCAAAGCTGCCATTAAGTCCTTTCATCTTTTGCTGGTTCTCGCCTGAGCATCCTCTGGCATTTTTAGGCAGCACAATGTCCTTGCCCCAAAGACAGCTAATCAGTTTTCAGACTCATTGCTCAGATGGAGAGCAGATATGTAACTTTTAATATACTTGACATTAAAATGTGGGCTTCAGTCATTCAGTTCATTGTCTGGGCTAATTCTTGCTTTTTCTTGATGGTTTGTTTGGGTATTCTTGGCAATCTCTTGTGATGATGACAATAACCTTACAAGTACAGCTCTAAAAGCGGACTTTCCTAATTTCTTCACAGTTGTCTGGTGGAAATAAAGGTAGTAGGGTGGCATGTAGAAGAAAGTAAATATTTCCATTGTTCTGACATGTTTTGAGCAGTATATTGCAGCATCAGGTACATCGTTCATGGACAAGCACACAACACTACCCATATAAATACTATGTTTGGATACGTAATGGCCACTTGGGTATAAAGACTGCAGCTTCCCTGACTGTGGAGTTTCCAGAAGCTTGTAACAAACTCACAGCTGCCCATGGCAAAAATCCCTGGGAGAAAGTTCAGCTCTGACACTCATAAACCTGATATTACTGACTGAAACCTGCCTCTTGCCTGCATATCTCTCAAGAGGAATGAAGATGGCTGTGGGACAGACCTTCTCTTCTCCGATTCAAAGACCAATGCAACATCTTCCTTGTTTTCCTGGCCCTCACGTTCCTGAGGAATTGCACATTTTTTCCCCCCATCCCTTGTATGTCCTTCAGTCCTCTTCCAGTGGAGGATGTGGGCAACAGGCACAAACGGTGCAATAAAACTCATTTCACTGCCTGCGGCTGGGTGAAGCCTTACCTTGTAGTCATCTCCCGCCTCTCCTCCGGCACACTTCTAGGAGGTGCAAAGCAGCTCTGGTGGTGTGGAGAAACAGATCAAAGGACCAGCAATTCATAGCTCTTTCACTACAGACAAGGCTGCAGCATGGACCCCTGGGCAGGTTCTGGGAAAGGACTGATTGAACTTAGCAGGGTCTCCAGAACTGTCAAGATTAGGCAGAAGACCATTGAGGCTACGAAAAAAGGAGAACAAGATAGATTGAAGCCACCTGAGACCCACACTTTCTGAGGCACGCCTCTGAGAGTTTCCGCACATGTCAACCTTTCACAGGCAGTTTGGTGCAAATGCTGAGTAAATGTTGGCCTTTGCCAGGAACATGCTTTAGAGAATGGCGTGGACAAAGGCTAAGAAAAGCTTTCACAAAAAGCACAGAAAACAAGAATTAATGGAATCCCTTCCCCAGATGTAATTCACGTGTGTTTTGAATACTATTAACGCAGACAAAAACAAATTCTCAGATAGTTTCTGTAATAGCAAAAGCGGTTGCTATTGTAACAGGTTATGATTCAACGTTTCATTTTCTTTTATGCATTTTAACTTACATCCAGCCATCTTTTAGCTGGCTCTGTCACCAAGTCCTGACTCCCTGTTAAGCCTCAATCTCTGGCACTCATAACTAAAGCAACGAGACCAAGTCCTTAAACTTATCCACTAAATGTGTTGGCTCTGAGAGCTTTTTCCAGAATTATGTCAACCCTCCACTTATCACTTATCTTCCTACCTCCTGCAAGTGCCCCTATTCACAACACTTTGTACATAGCCTGGGACTTTCAGAGACCATCATGCAACATATTAAAACCATTCTAATCTTCTGCTTCACACATAACCCGTCAATCACAGCTCGTACTGATTCCAACCATCAGGCTCATAATCTTTGTAGCACATTAGCCAAAAAAAAAAAAAAAAAAAAAGAGAGAGAAAATCCATTTTCATTCTATCTTATCCACAACATGTGCAAATATTACCTCATCCATCCCTGAGCTGGCTCCAGAGATTAACCCAAAGCTGACATGATAGATGTCTAATTTAAAAAATAGTCCGTTTCCTGGCAGTTGATTTTATTGTCAGTTTTGTTTAAACTTCAACTTCGGGTGTGACATTGCTACCAGAATTTCATATTTTTAAATACCATTTCACTTTCAAAGGCTGAAGCCAAGGATGATGTCATGTGTGCTAGTAGCTTAGCACATATCTGCAGTGGGAGCCTGAAGATTAAAAAGAAAGTTTTCCTTGCAAAAACAAGAGCAGGACACATAGGAAAAAGACTTTTGTAGGAAAGCAACATGACACTATTTAACCTTCTGATTAGGTAAAGCATTACATGAGTCTTTTTAATTGAGGGAACGTCACTTAAGCAGTTTACTAAGCAGGAAGTGGCTGCTGATGCCTGTGGAAAGCAGGCTGCATGAGGTTTGAAGCAGCACCCTTTGAAGTGAATGGAAAGAGTTTTACTGAGCTCAGCGGAGGTACTCTGCATTTGTACTAATACAATTCTGAGTACAATTTGACCCATGGGGATGAAGGGCACCGGCTAAATGAAAAAATAGCATGAATCCTTTGTTTATGTTACAGAAAAGCTCATATTGTATGCAATATTACTGAGAAATAAAATATCCTTTGCAGTGAAACAGTTTGTTCTTCCTAATCCAGTATTATTGTTACGCATGTGTTAAATCATAGGATACACATGGTTGTAAAAGCTGATTTATTAACTAACTAAAAATCAGAGGCATCCACCCAAGCGCCACCCAGCATCTGCTGGGACTAATGTCCCTCAGAAACATCCCATATGTCAAAGGAGGGTATACGCTCAGAAAAACACTAATCCCAGCTGGTCAAAAGGAGCAAAAGAAAAACAGGTTTTGCTTTATAGACTACAGTATTTTGTTTGTTTTCATTAAACACTCTTACTGATTTTAAACATCTGTATTTGTTAACTTGTTTAGTTCTTTCAAACTTAAGAGTACAAACAGTGCCATATGTGCTTAGTGCTGGCATTTCTGTTCCCCATGTTAACATTGGCCTCCAGAGCCAGGCTTATCTCTGACAACTCGGTAAACACAGCTCACAATGAAATCTGAACTATGCGAGGTAGTTCACTGCCTAGAGAAGGCAGAAGGGACACGCAGAAACCTCTCTTTTAAAACCTACGACACCCGCTGTGGCAATGTCGGCTCAGCTGAAGCAAAGCTGACATACGGGGGGACTGCATGGGGCCAGCTCTACTGTCTCTGGTCATTAGCTTTCTCATCATTTGTGTTTGCTTGTTGGAGTCCGCACAAGCAGGTGGAAGGGTAAACTCCAGCGACTTGCACATCCCGCTGTTCTATTATCGTAGAGGCTGGTTTGAAATGAAACGAGTAGCTTCCCATGGTTGTATGAAGCAAGACTGCTTGCCTCAAGTCACAACTGGTCAAGAAGAAGATTAAGAAGTGGTTTGGCTTCAATTTATTAGTACTTTCACAGAGACAAAATAGAGTGCACTCCAGGGCTCTTTAATCTAGCAAAGGATGGTCTCACAAGAGGAAGGCTCAAGCCAAACACATTTAAGTGATGAATTAGATGAGTTTTTAACAAAAGGAATAATCATTATTACTGACCGGAACCAGTTACTAGAGGAAACGATGTCTTTATGGCTGCTTTCCTAGAAGACAGGTCACGGTCAAACAAGTTATCAGTCCCAGTACAGCAATACTTCCAATGGACAGGAGATCAGACTACACGATGTGTAGTCACCTTCACCCTGTATACTCTGGGAAGGCACCAAGCTGTGGATATGTCACTTACGCTCCCCAAAAGTGTAGGGAAATGACAGTCATGCTGCTGCTTCTTCCCCTAAGGGACCAACTGAGAAAAAAAAAACTTAAATTCTCCTGATTTTTGGCAATTTGAGTAGTCATGCTCAGAAAAACCAGACTCATTTAAGGCATTTCCCATAGAGTGTCCCCATTTTGAATATTCAGGCCACTTTTTGCAACCATTAATCTAATTTCAGGCTGATTCCTTTTCCAGAATATTTTTACTTCAACTCTTTTTTCTCCCATGATCAGCTTGTCATGTCTAATTCCAATTTCTAATATATACCTCCTTGGTAGGCATATAATGTTGGAACCTGGTCTGGAATTATCCAACCCAATTTTTGGCACCCAAGTTTCCTGCAGAATAGTTAATTCAAATGGGCACCTCTTAAGCAATGATTCTTAGCTTCTTTTTCTTGGGTAGTTTGCCCCTTCACACAGAGACCATAGGTACTGACATTAAACATTTGCCTATATTTAGAATTACAGAAACATGTACCTCTTTTGTCCTCAAACCCTGTCCCCTTTGCACTCAAGACCTATATTTCATACTCAGTCCTTCTCTAAAGCTTTGCACCCAGGCTGTGCTCCATGCTATAGAGGTACAAGTCTGTGCTCACCTCTCCCAGTTCATTTGCCATGAGCCAGGCAACCATACGCCCCTTGAGACAGGGGTGCACCTATGCACAAGAGCATGTGTGTGCACATCTGTGTGTTCACACACACACACTCACTTTTTAAATAGGTGCAGCAGCTCTGCCTGCCTCTCTCCAGCAGATGACGTAGGAAATACTGATACTATATAAAAGCTGGGAGAGCAGAGGCAGGGTGAGGGGGTAATAGGTACACGTATACATACATTTCTTCAAAGGAGAAGAGGAATGGTTAGAGGAATATATATATGTGTTTAAATGGGAAGCGAGGTGGGAAAAGCAAAGGAATGGCAGAGCTTATTTGTCAAAGGCTACAGAAGGCAAAGGACACAAATTGGGTTTGTGGATATAGGAGAACTGGGGACAGCTTCTGCTGTTCATATGCAAGTGTGCATACATGTTGGGGTGAGGGAGAATCATGCTGTGAATAGAGAAAAACTTCTCCTGATCCTCTCTGGGCACATGCCATGGGAGCCTGAAGCAGCTGGATGAGACGACTAACAGAAGATGAGGTTGGGCAAGAGCTACAGTACAGTCTTGGTTCATTGAACGCTTCCCAAGTTTTAGGAAAGGTGCATTACAGTCCTTCAGAAGTCTAGTAACAATCCTTCAGAGTCACTGAATGTGACCACTACTCCTAGAGACTTTCTGAAGCCTGTCTCAACATTTCACTAGCGAAAGTGTGTTAAATTGTCTTTTTTGCCCTTGTACACTTCCCTGCAGGAGGCACCAGCAATATGAGCTGCTCAGAGAACACACAGGTTTCTAAACATGTAGTTGATACCTTTTTCTTGTTCCTCTTTTCCCTGCAACACCCCTTTCACTCCACTTCATTCTTTAGTATGTATCTTTTTTTGGAGTACTAACATTGGCCTCCAGGGCAGCTACTCTTAGCACATCAGTAAGAATGTGTATGTTGATCTGATTAGACTCAAAGTCCACTAAAAAAGCAAAAAAGCATCTGAGGGGATTATCAAAAGCTTCTAGGCAATGAAATATCTCAAGAAATCCAGCTTGACTCTCCTGGGTGTGGACTGTGGCTTGTATACATTTCTGAAATCAGGGGCAGGTGTCTGGGAATGCTACTGCAAAGAAAATACGCAGGGGGGTCACATCCCCTTCTGAATTTGCACCTCTTTCCATGTCCAACTATTGGGTGTTTTTTATCGCTTATTACGTTTTGAACTCGACACTGTGAAGATCAAATAAGCAGCCAGTCATCAATTAACTTTCCAAAGCAAATACTTCAATATTCACAACACATATGTGTCGCAGGCATAAATGTTGGGGGAGGAGGGGTTGTTGGTGTGTGTGTGCACATGTAGAAGGAACCGGGGCAATGGGCTGCTCAGCAAACGCACATGTTCCCAAACATGTGGATTATACACTCTTCTTGTACCTCGTTTCCCTGCAAGATCTCTTTCACTCCAGGTGCAGGCAGATACACATACACATATACGTTCACCTTTGATATGAAATCAGGCCTGGCTCTTGCTGCGAATGTAATTTTCTTCTGCTCAATGGCTCTCTTACGCTCCTCTGTAAGTGGTCTGAGGGGGCCACCAGGTAAGGAGAATTTTGGCCCACCATGTTTCAAACCTCATTGCACATTAGGGCGAGAAGCAGCAATAGCTTCTCATTGCAAATTGTGCCTGTTGTTGTAATTTATCAGGATCAAACAGTTGCTGGCAGCCCTTTCCATAAGATCCGGTTGCAGTGTCTATATCAGCATCAAGCAAAATCAAACATGGCTTGCGAACAGAGGTTTAGCGATAAATAAATCACTCAGGGAGCTTTAGAGAAACAAGTCTTCACAAACACCAATGTTATGGTGCTTGTCTTTATTTCTCTTCCAGCTTTCTTTTCTTTTCTTTTCTTTTTTTAATTTGATTCACAGTGTTCGGATGACATGTGTTTTGCCTTATTCAGCCATTTGGAGTACAGGTGCACGACTGTGTTTTTGATGGAGTGTTGCTATTCTGGAGTGCTCCATCCAAAACACAATCCCACACATGTAATCCAAACTGCCGAAGATGAGTCAACCATCTTCCCGTTGCCATGATAATTAGAATTTTTTTTCATTCAAAGTTTCATAGTCTTTATTATTAGTTGCAGATGCCATGCTTAAACAATATTGTTGAATCTTAAAAGGCTTTCGCACCGGCCTATTTTATCCTTCAGAGTGGAGGAAATTAACAAAAAGTCCAAGCTTATCCAAACTTAAATTAAATCAAATCAAATCAAATATTATTACACTTCAAGAAAACAGTGACACCTAAATACCTTTAGTATTTATGTAAAAATTGTAGCTTAATATTCTATTAAGTAAATATAGCAGCTCACCAGGGAAGGTTTGTTGCGATTAAGGGATTCATGGAACAGCAGCTTCCAGTCTTACTAATCCACGCAGGCCACACATCTAAGTGTCTTTTCTTTGAAAGCGTTTCAGTTTCTTATCACGTTAAGAAAATGACCACTTCCCAGAAGCCTGAAACAACAAAGAACCTCACTGGGTTTTAAATCCTTAATCTAGGTATTATTTTCCAGACAAATGCTTGCAAAAGGCAGTTTTCACAGGTCTTAATATACACTGTCTGAACCTTGGGGCTGCTGGTGTTTACTTCTGGTACCTTAGGAGCTAATAGGCGATTAGTGGGGTAGATATGAAGAGAAAGAGAAGACACGGGAAAGCAGGTGTCATAGTCCTTTGAGGCTAAGCTTTAAGGACCATTTTAGTCCTTCAACAAGCAGATCTCTTGGTGGAATTTTGGTACTAGGTGGGTGGCAGACAGACACCAACTGTTCAGCTGCTGGAAATCTCTAAGTAATGACAGGTTGTATCCCTACCTAAAGCACTGTTTCTGAAAAAAAAAAAAATAAAATAAATCTTCTGCCTGTCCGCATTTGAGAGTTTCAGAGTGGTGAGGTTTTCCTTTCCATAGTACCTAGGTGGCTGGCTCTTGTTTTCTGTACACAGAACATCAGTTTAGATTATCTTTATTTCCAGGTATGAAAAAATATACCGAAGAGGAGGACACGTGCTGACTCCAGAAAGGTTGTTTTCCCTGGTGGAGAATTGAGACCTCCTTGTCAAGCGCTGCCAGCACCGGGCAACAAAGGCAGCATGCTATAGATGTGTTGGAGGTGAGGGATCTGCACCCAGCTGAAACGGCCCCCAGCAGTGCTGGGGATGTGGCTGTAGAGAAGGAGACCTCAGATTTCTCTGACTTCCCCATCCCCCGGCTCTGTACTAACAGCATCTGTACAAACAGCATGGGACTAGGCCCTGCGTCTCCATGAGCAAGAGGATGACAAGTGAGACAGCTACATTAAATTGACAGACACGTGAACTTGCTTCACACAGAGAACAGACTTGTAATACTCACCCCGTCCCCCCCACCGATACCGGTTAACGCATCCCAGGGTTTTTGTTATTACGTGTGAACCTGAGTTCTGGGGGGGTTTATTCCTTCACCGGCCAAAGACAAAAAAGGGTATCCATGTGCAGTCACCTACCTTTTTTCCATTCACTGGGGGAAAAGGGCTTCCTACACGTTCAGCTGGGCAGTCCATGGATCAGCCGGTGTAGCAGAGCTTCTATAGGCAACAATTCCTGGCAAGGATCTGATTTTGTCCCCTCAGCTTTTAAGACCTGATGCTCAATACCCTGTGCAGGATTGTGAGGCTGAACCTCACAGCATGATTTCAAAGAAAATAAAAAATGTGGAGCAGATTAGCTTAGGATGAAATTATAATGAGAAAAAAAGCTTGAGGAAAAGGGTAAGTGGGAAAAATGTCACACTCCAGCTCTCCTGTCCAAATGCACACTGTAACTACCTTTAGCCTGCTGAAAATGCCATAGAAATACCACTAACAAGCCACTTGGTTCACAGGAATACTGTTTATAGCAGACGTGAAGTCAGAAAAACTGTGGAATACATTATTGGTTTAAAAGTTAAATCAAACTCCTGGCAAATAAATCAATGGTCATTCCAAATTTTCTTTCTAAAAATGTAGGCTAGTATATGGCAAAGCAAGTGATTCATTAACAAAGTAATGACCTTTCAAGCCAGAAGACAATCTTGTCCCATAACTAACTGCTTAATGAAATTATTACCTCAGCAGCATAATTACAAGCCTTTTGCCAGAAGCCCCCAAGAGTCGAGTAGACCCTGCCCATCAAGCTTGAACTCTGGTGCTTACAGCTCCACTGCTCCATTTCAGTGCAAAGAGCCACGCAAGGATGCTGGAAGCCCTCAGCCCGGCACGGGGGGCTGAAGCACTGGAACAATAACAAACTGCTGTCGGATTAGCACCAGTTATACTTGTATGCACCTGCCGCTATGTCCCACATCTGTCCTGGGGAAGACAGACCTAGAGTTACCGGAGAAATGCCAGCAGTTACATGCAGGTAAAAGACACGTTGGAGGGACTGGTCTCATACGCCTCCGTACGAGGAACAAGCACCATGTTCCTCAGCTGCAGCCAACTTTGAAAACATTTTGACTGATCTTCCTGAGAGGACGCACAAATCTCTCTTTCTACCTCTTCACTTCAGCAGAGACTCCAACGCAAAATAAGCATCCTGCACTAAAAGTAGGGAAGCACGATCCTTGGCCAAGTGGGTGTTCCATGTTCCCACCACTCCAATAAAAGATCATTTTTAAATCAACCCCCCAAAAACCTGAAGACCTCCCAGTTGCACTAAACAGAACAGTTACATCCTTTTTTGGCCAGTAGGGTAAAAGGTGATGTTATGACTCGCTGTATTTTAGGGAGAAATCTCCTGTGGCAATCCTAAAGCTAGCTTACTTTCAGAGGAAAATGTTGAAAATTCCAAATCTATCACTTGAGATCTTATGCTGTTTCTGTACTGACAAATGTAATCGCACTTGCCATACTGCGCTTTTTCGGATATTTCTCTGCAGAGAAACGATGTTCCCCTAAATTAGCTTTTTAAGATAAACACACATGCATGTGCTGTTTATTGTAGTTTAAAAATAAAAAAAATTTAAAAAAAAAAAGTTGAGTGCAGAGAAAATTCTTCAAACTGCATTTGGAGAGTGACCCAAGATGTGGGAAAGTTGTCTATTGCTTATGTTATTTTTTTCACCCACTTTTGAGTGCTTTGAGGCTACATTTCCCCTGAGTTATGACAGATATTGCCACCCACCTTAGTTCTTCCTGCCTCTGCCCTAACAGAACCTCTTTGTTGTTTTATCTAATCAGATTCAGAGGCCCTGCTAGAGTTGGCTCTTTCAGACTGTTCAAAGCGGTTATATTTCTTATTTCCCAGGCTTCAGAAGAACTAAAAATAACCAAGAGAAAAACTGAAATGCAAAGCTAATATTCTTGCCAGTGTTAAGCAGATATGTTGTCAGGATTAACGAGAGGTTTTACTGATCTGAAAAATTTGAATAAATCAGAACACTTAATTTTTCTTTGCTGAGTTTTCTGAGTTTAATCTTTTCTAAGCTACTAAGAATTTTTTATAAAAATATTTACCTTAGTTTTTTTCTGAACTGAAGATACAGGGTGTGTCTTCACACAAAGAGAAAAATTTATTATAAAACTTTCTATATACAAAGGAGAATATTCATGGCAGATGAGGGTTTCCAGTTCAAACGACTTTGTGGTGAGAGCGACCCAAGTTGTTTCTCCAGTCCCCATGTGGAGTAGGAGTCATAGGTGTGTCGCCCGATGCCAAGCACTGAGAATTTTCACTGGCAAAGAAGGACCAGCAGTAGGCATGGGACAGGATCATTAGGCTAGTTCAAATGTGCTACAGTTGGTCAAAGCAGCCATGTTTGTATCTATCTTTGCACAATAATTTTCCCAGGATTTGTCAAAAATGAAAGCTCGTAACAGGAGGAATCTTGCTCTAGTGGCTGGATTACACAGCAGAGCAAAGTTTCCTAACAAGTTTACAGAGAATCTTGAAATGGAAGAAAAAGCAGCATTAAATGTTGGCAAATGCACTTCTTCTAAGTTGAGAGAGTGAGAAGCAGCTATAATTATTGACTGCAAACATTTAACCTCTTGAAGGAAATTTTAACTGGTTATATTTGCTGGTGATAGCACAGTTTTCTCTATGATGGGGAAGGGTTTACTCCTGCAGCCAGTAATTACAGCAACTTTGCAACACCCCTCTTCCAGAGGAACTGAAAAGTTGGCAGCACAGGGCACAACATTAAGGCAACTAAGCATTTACACAAATGAGCCAAAGGGATGATCCGTTTTCAAAAAGTCTGTGAAACGGTGCATGTCTAACTTCCAGAAACTGGGAAATGGCCAGCAACATGACAACCCAGCTTCTAAACCTGCAGCTCCATTCAACAGATGCAAGCGTGAAGCAGAAGATTAGCAACAGGTCTAAGCCTCTGGAATAATTTGAAACATGACGCAGAATTTAGTTCTCAGCCCATGGAGAAACTGCATGATGGAAAAGACCCAGCGGGTGAGATGCTAAGCTGAGTTCAGGCTAGCTACCGTAACACAGTCGACCATAAATTTGGCCCTCGGGATCTCAGGACTACAGCTAATCAGTGGCGGAACAAAATAAGACCTGCAGTGAAACAAAAGTGAAAGTATTAAAAATTATCTTTTAAACTGAAATTATAGTTAGGTGAACTATAACAAATCCTAATTTAACAATGACAGACCACTGTTTTCTCTCACACAAAATACAGTTCCACATAATTTTTCCATTTTCTGTGCAACTTGTACTTTTATGGAAGGCTCTTCCTTTTTCTGATGTGTATACTGGAAAGGGGTTTTATTGCATAGTCATGTAAGGAAGTATTATCACAGTGGGCATGCACAGAGAATGCAGTTTTAACTTCTTAATTCACCAGTGTTTGTTTGCTTTTCATTCAGTATGAAACTGTTAACCTTTAAAAAAACATAATCAAGAATATGGCTCAATATTTGTTATCATAATCTCATATTTCACATATTTGCAAGTTCAGTACTGAAATACTATCTAATGCAATGCCTCAGCCAAAGTGGATGTGGCAGACATTTTGTTTCTTTTTTTATTTGATGTCTTTTTCCCCATTGACATCTATGGATTATACGAATCTGAAATGAGATGAGCAAAAACAAAAGTATGGATATTTTATCCCTTTTAATTTCACCATTAATTGTTTGAAATTATTACTCTAATACATGAAGCCTTATATTTTAGCAACCTGGAGAAAAAAAATGTGTTAAGTGTACACATGCCACACATTTAAATGAGAAGCCAACGACTACAGCAGCAAAATCTTGTTTCACAGAAGTCAACAAAGGCTTCCCACCCATGTCAGCAGAGCCAGAATTTTACCTTATAATTTGGGGCTCTGTCCAGCAGGATCTATTTCAGAATTTGTGACCGCCTTTCTGCTTTATTAGCATTGCCGCCCAAATTGCCACGTTCCTGGCTGAAATTCATGGCTAGCCCTGCTCTCCGTTTTTTCAGCTCCACTGTCAAGAGCTCTTGAGAAAACTGCTCCAACTGGTTGGCATTAGAAGGAAATGAAAATCTTTCAAGTGGCTATTGTGCATGTTATTTGAATGCACTGGATGACATTTCAACACCAGGCAATGCCTCCTCTCCACCACAGTCATCAAGAGTGGTTTGGGTTTTTTTCCTTCCCATATGGGCACTGAGGTTTCTAACAGCATTGATCACTCCACACATTTTTCTATACTTTGTACAAGCCTCTTTGAACATATTTCTCCAAACAGAAAGGCTTCAATGTGCAACAGTTTTTTAGCAGCTTGCAGGATTGAGCCCTTGATGTGATTATTTGATTATATATGAAGTAACTCTCATGATCAATGAATGATGTCACAGCTATTGCTTTGAAGTTAACAGCAAAATTTGCATTGGCTTAAATCTGAGCAGGATCAAGGCATGCAGCATCAGACTGACATCCCTTCATTTCCATATTTCTCTTTAAATGCTCATGCCTCGCTCC
This sequence comes from Haliaeetus leucocephalus, assembly GCF_000737465.1. NCBI lineage: Eukaryota > Metazoa > Chordata > Aves > Accipitriformes > Accipitridae > Haliaeetus > Haliaeetus leucocephalus. The sequence continues at coordinate 3,111,726 of NW_010972631.1, forward strand.
ATGCTTTTTCATGAGATGAGAGAAAAGAGCAAACGCTGGAAACTGATGTTTTCACCAGCAGTAGGCTGTCACGCTTAACAAATTGTTCTAGTATATTAGTTTATGTGGGCATCCTGTCCTTGATCAGCTCCCACATTTCCCATAGACAGCAGCAGAAGTTGAGCACAAAGACGAAATGCATGACCCATACTTTGCAAATGAAAATATAATACTCCATTCTGATTGAAAGAAGCACTGCAGCACCTTTAGCAAAGTAAATCCTATAGACTTGGGTGGAAAATATAGAGCCTGCATTTCTTTGCTTTGATGAATTTAAACTGTAATGTATACTTGCATAAAAAAATCTGGGATACATAAAGGCCATATTGGAAGCACGGTCTTTATCTCTCAAGCTAACAGGAAATGAGAGACAGTAACAGGATTTTAACTAGTTTCTCACTTGCAATGAGTATCCAACACTCACCGAAGAAAACTTTCTTTCAAAATCTTTTCATTCCAAGTCTGCCCAACAGAGAATCAAAACGTGTGTGTGCGCGTGTGTGAACAACGTTCATTTGTATTCTTAAGTGAGCTTGTTTTATTTTGCCATTTACTAAATGCTGGCGTAAAAATTCCTAAAGCAACGTGACTCTCACAACAAACACAACTGACAGACCCTAGCTGGAGAGCACATGCAAGCACAGACTGCAATTGTTCTGTGGTTATTTGAGAGACAGCGGTCAGGGAAACAGGGGTCATTAATTTCTCCGCATTATTTTAAACATTTGCAGAGATGTTCCAAAATGCGTTAAAAGCACAGCAGCCGACATCTGAGGCTGAAACGTTAGAAAAGCTTTAGAAGGGAATTTCTGCGTAAGAGCGATAAGGGATGAGTTTGGTTTTGACCTCTGCATTAGGGGAAGCGATTAACTCTTTCCATCTTGCTTTTCCAGAAGATCAGCTAGCTGAAGGACTCCCGGAGAAGCGCTTGCCTCAGAAACGTGACGAAGAGACCTCAGTTGCAGGTGGCAACGCAGGCTTCCCGAACAGGAGCAGGGGTGGTCCTCTGCGCCGGCCTCGCATCGCCACCGGCTGGAGAAATAAACCGAATTCTATTGTAATCCCCCCCGCTTTACCCCGCGCAGCTCCTAGAGATCAGGGGACAGAAAGAGCGCGACAACCTCAGCAGAACCGACAGCGGCCCGGGGAAGGGGACGACGGGCCGGGCCGGGCCGGGCCACCAACGCCGCGTCCCGTACCTCCGCTCCCGCCCAGCGGGCCCCGAGCCCGTCCCTGAGGAGGAGTGGGGGACGGGACGGGATGGGACGGGACGGGTCGGAGCAGCCCCCGGGGCCGGCAGCGACCTCCCCCCGCCCCGCTGGCAGCCCCGGAGGCAGGTGCGGGGAGGGGGGGGCGGGGCCTCGCCGGCCGCCGCGTTATCCCGGCGCGACCTCCTTCTCACGGCGGACGCGGCCCCTTTCCCGCCGCCCGGTAGGGGGCGCCGCTCCCCAACGCCCGGCGCGTGCCGCCGCCGCCGCTCCCCCACGTCACCGCGCGGCGACTTCCGCCTCCAAGCCGCGCCGGACGGACCGGACCGGACTGGACCTGGCCAAGCCGAGGGGAGGTTACCTTTGCCACGGTAGTAATGGCCGCCGGACCCCCCCCCCCCGTTTTCCCCCGCCACGTGTCTTCCACCCGCGGCGCCGGCCGGGGGAGAGAGGAAAGCCGGGTGGATTGGGGGGGATCACGTGACGCGCCGCCCCGCGGTCAGTTTTGGCGGGCGGTACGGTGGCCGGGAGGGTTTCCTAGGCAACCGCGCCGCCGGCGAGGGAGGCGGCCATGACGGAGAGGGGCCCGACGCGGGCCAGGTACGGTGCCGGCGCCCCGAGGCAGGGCAGCGGTCGGGCCGCCCGCCCTCAGGGTAGCGCTCGGCTCTGAGCCGCTTCCTCCTCGGTCCCCCGCCGCTCTCTGGAGCGTCCCCTCGGGCCGCGGAGCCGAGCCCCACCCGCCGGCTCGGCCTGGCGGTGCCCCGTCGGGGGCTGCTCTTCTCCCTCCCTCCTTCCTCCCGGCCGGACGAGAGCCGGGGAGTCGCGGCTGGGGTTGGGAGGAGCGCGGGCCGCCGGCCCCAGGGCTGCTGCCCGGCCGCCGCCTGTGCCAGCTCGGCGTCTGCTTTAGGGGAAGCTGGAGGAGGACCGGGTGACGGCTGGTCCTAGCGCTGGGGTGGTTAAAAGATTACCTGAAACGTGTTAGGCTGTAGAAGCTTTCCTTCAGCCCTGTGGTTTAGCCATATCTTCCCAAAACTTCGGCTTTCCGCACTGTGTTATAGCAAATACCCCAGCAAGTGACTTCTCTGTTTTATGTACAAAGTCATTTGCGAGCCTCCGGTTCTAAAGGTATGGCTGTATTTGGTAAGGGTAATGTTTGTCTGTAATCTTCTGTTAGGGAAATTGTCCGACATATTTGTTGTCCTTTTGAAAAATAAAGTTTTATACGGTTAGTTTTTATAAAAGCTGTAATTATAAGGTAGACAAGTACAGGTGATGTCAGAAGAATCAGTTTGTTTTTCTGGTAAGGCTGGAATTAAGTATTCTCTGCTTGCTGAAGTAGTTGGCACAGCTAGTAAACTGTTAAAGCACCTAACGTTTAGCATCTAGTGTTCTTTGATGTAAAAGTATAAAAGGACACTGGATTATGTGTGTCATGAGAGGTAACATTCTTAATCTTCTTACCGTGTTTTCAGAGATATTGTCCAAGTGCTTACATAAGGATATCCTACTCAATTCAAAGTCTGGGCAGTCTGCTATAACTTTTTTTTTTTTTTTTTTAACTGCCAAAGCCAAAGTGTTGGGTGGTCTATGGATGAATAAGGAGTGAAAGCAGGAAGCAGTTGTCACAACTCGCCTGTCAAAATCAATTTACTAGGTAGGTAACAGTCCTGTGTACTGAGAGGGCTCCATATTGGGAGAAGTTTTATTTAATGGTAAGAGCATTTCTGCAAATGTTTAGCCCTTTTATGTTTACATAGCACTTCTCAGCTAGGAGGATGCTAGGGTAGTTTAATGCTGCTATACGTATGCAATTTTGAAGGTAGCCATATGCGTTGAGCAGTGTGATATACAAAAGCTTTGTAGTGTTTTGGGGGGGGCCGGCCATATTTTATACCTGAGAAGTCAACTCAGACTTTTGGGAATGGGAGAGGGGCAAGTGCCTTTGGCTTTCTGTGTCAGGACAGATCAAACCAAATGTCATCCTCTAATCTTAAAAGACTTCCATGTTTTTGTTGTTTACTGAGTCCTAAGCACGGCAGAGACTATGAAACAAAACTTATAATGCCAGATGTCTCCAGTTTTGGAGAAGAAACATAGAAAGGAGTTAAAAGCCCTTAACATGGAGGGGAAGTATTACTGCAGCGGATTCTTGTTTGATCATTGACAAAATGCTTAATTATGCGTAGCTAAGAGAGCTGTCTTTTGAAGAAAAATGTAAAGATGGTGAAGAGAATCATATGTTATTTATCCCTCAAAGCTTAAATGCTGAAACTGTTGTTTTGGAAATGAGTATTTTGATCATAAGGAATTTGGGTAATCCAGGTATGTTTGCATTGATTGTCTCATTCAGTAAATAATTTAGATTAGGGGTGGGAGGAATGAAATTTGGCATCTCTTGAGATTTTTTTTTTTGCTTATAGCTCTCCAGAAAGCAGCAAATCACTAGGCACTTCTAATTTCAGAATGCTTTTAATTAACTTTATTTTCATTTTAAATCTTCGTTTTTAAACTCAGTTGTTTGGAAGGTAACATCCAGTTGCAGATTATGGCTCATCGATTTTCAAAAGAAGATTTAGATGAGCAGTTTGAAGAGTTTCTGAAAGAGGTATGTTTCAGAGCAAGGTCACATCCCTTTTCCCTATTAAAATACAGGGCAAAAATTGAGTATGGAATAATATGAAATGGAAGTTGCAGCTGTGCTTTTATCACATAATTGACATAGCTGTCTTAGGTGTGGGTCTTTTGCAGGGTCTTAACTTCATTGCTAAACTTAATTCATACTATTTTGCTATATTGAAATCAAGAGAACAGTTTTGTGATTAAATAAATTTTTTGTCACTGCTAGGTTGTATCTTCAGAAAGCCCTTGCTTCTTGATTTTTGTTTCAATTTGATTGTGTGTGTTATTTAGTAGCAGAAGCTTCAGACTGATATATAATTGAAAATGAGATAAAAAACTTTTCCTGGATGTAGGCATAAGCTATTTTTTAAGAATTTCCTTATTTTTCTGTGCAATACCTAATTTCACTGAATTCTATTTAAAAATTCTGGTATTAATCCTAACAAAATAAAGTATGTTGTAGTGATTAGAGAGTTTTAATTCAATTCCTTTTATTCCTCATGGTGCTCGATGATTTTGAGTACAGGCAAAATCATACAAGTCTGCGAGTTGTGACTTAAGCTAACCGTTATCAGACATGGTCCAAATGCCCTAACTTGGTATGTTTTTTTCACTGTAAATAGACCTGTAATTTCAGAATTTGTGTGTCTGATATACCAGAGGGCAGCGTGGTAACCCTAAGGTGTAAATACCGCATACATAAGGACTTTACTAGATTCTGTTACTGGCTATAAGTGTCGCTGATCATGGCAGAGAATATTCTTGGGGTCTCTTGTTATATGTAATGTATGTTTAAAGTTTTTTTGATGTAGAGGCTGTGCTACAATTTGATTACTTGTGAAAAATGTAGGTGCTAGATTATATAAAAATTGCACTTTGTACTGTGTAGTAAAGATCTGTAGTAACCAGAAGCTTCTTTTCAAGAAGATTTTAGCTTTTCCAGGTAGGTCTGTAACTCTGCCTTGACCATGCAGCTTTTGAGGTATTTTTACAGATACAGAGTAAATGTAACTTCACTGAGCAATACTAAATTGAGAGAATAGAAAACCAAAATGCCATCTGAAATGTATGGTTCACAAATAACTTAAATTTGATGATGTAATTGAGTTAAAATTCTTGAATTCACTGAAATTACTAATGTTAGTAAAAATAGAAAATTAGGCTCTGCATTTCTGTCAAAAGTTCTTTACTTACTATTGTTATGAAGGGAGTTGCTCTGGGGAAGAGAAACAGGTTTATTCTTTTATTTTGTGCATCTGTCAAAACTCTGCATATGATCGCTTCTAGTATTTTGTTCCTCATTTGACATGCTCTCCTTGCTCCTCAGCTATTGCCCACACTGAGAATGCTCAAGTTAGAAAAAAGTCAAAATAGCTGTATTGAATTACTCTAAGTGGTATTTGGTGTGTTCCAGAGAACGTAACTTTTAACAACTCATGTCTTACTTTGAAATGATAAAAAACAATTAACACTGTATGTAAAGTGTTTAAGCTTGCTTAAACACATATACTGCCACTCCAATCGTTAAAAATATGCATTGTTTTGTTTTGCCAGCTAGATACAGACCTAAACAATGACATTATCTACTCTCTTACTTTATACGCATGCATCTTCTGTTATGTCCCTCCCTTTGCTTTTGTTTTTTATAAAGTGTGCAGCCTTTTATTGTTAGAAAGATGAGAAACTGGTGTGCTCCATTGTTTGAAATTGCTGCGTAGGTGATGTTTGTGTTGAGAGTGTAACAGTGGGGGAGGGAATAGCAAAAACTGTTTCTTAGTAGTTTGAGGAAGACTTAATATTGTTTAAGCAAATCTTTCAGAAAAGAAATGGAGCAAGATGGTTTTTTCCTTTTAAATAACTCATAGTTAGTGAAACTGCCTTTATTGGGAGGGTTGTATGTATGTTAGCGATTAAAACATACAAAGTTAAAAGCAAGACTGTATATACAGTTGGATGATGCAGGTCTAATAGGATTAAACTAAGTCTTTTGGCATATGCACTGAACTTTAAAACCTATCAGTGAAGAGGTTTTTCTAGCCTTTTATCATTAAACAGAAGGAAACACAATGTGCATTAACAATTACTGCATGTAGGGTAGGTCTTTTAACAATTCCTCTGCATGGTCATGCTTATTCCCAACCCCTTGCCAGAACAGCCTGTTGTCATCCATGATTCTTCTCTTCCTCCTCCATTGTCTGTGTGCCTGTGATCCTTCCACTCCCCACCACCAATATCTTGCTTTAGCGTGCTTCCCCTATTGTCACTTTAATTTCCCTTAAGCGTCATCTGTCATATTGGTATAGCTCCTAGGTTTTCAGAGTGTTGGCTGTGAAGTTCCCTTGGGACATGCAACGTGAGGAGCTCTTTCTAATACACAGTGCTTCAATTAACTCCTTTTTTGATGACACTTCAAGCAAAGCAAAGTTATGAAAAAGCCATTGTCTTCTTCTAGTCTTCTAGGCTGATTTGCATTCTACTTGATATTCATGGACAGCTGAGAAGGAAGACTTTCAAATGGAAAGGCTACACCAACTTTATTGAAATCTGTAGTATAGCACCTGGAAGAGTAACACTACACATTAAACCATGTTTGAAAAACATTTTTAATTTTTATTAAAAGATCAGATATATTAACATATTATTTTGTACTAAAAATATAATTTGGAGTAGACTTGTTTCATTGAAAAAGACTTGTTTTGTAAAATAATGAGGATAACTGGTCATGAAAGTCCAAGTGTTTCAGATCCAATTCTGTATTACCTATTTACTTAAGTTCCTTCATGTGTATAGGAGGTGGTAAGCTGATTATGTGCCATGTAGTTGTCCCAGTTCTTAAAACTGACTCTTTGGGCTTTTATTTAAGTTGAGATTAAACAACTGACACTTCTTCCCCCCCATCCTCCCCCCACCCTGTGTCTGTGCTCCTGAAAGGCTGACAGGCTGTTTTATAGAGGAGGGGAAGGAAGAAATCAGTGCCACTTAGTGGCACTGAAAAGCCATTACTGGTCCAAAAAGTTGATTGACTAATTTATTTACATTTTTTCAAAGGAAGAAAAAAATCTGTAAGTTTCACTGTTGAGACAACTGACATGTTGGGAAAAATGCACTAGTATTTTTGTGTCAGCATTTCTTTCCCAGCTGCTGCAACTTTACTGTCTGCAGTTGACAAGATGGCTGGACATAGAAAGTTTCCAGAACTTGAGAACAACCTGTGGGAGTTTCAGTTTCTTTAGTTACAATACTCTAAGGAGTACAAGCATCACTGAAGTTCTGCTTGCAGAGTAGAGGGTACCGTTAGTCATAAAAGAAACAGCAAGCGATAACAGAGCTTGCATCAAGCACCTGTTAGTACTTCTAGCTAGCAGGAGGCAGTCCGACCTTTGGGGACAATGGCACTAGTACTCGTGTTGTGACTCGTGTAAGGAAGTTGTTATTTATAGGACATTTATTAAGAATGTAAAGCTGGTTTGTTCTATGTCACTGAGCCAACTTAAAGAAATTGCAATACATCCTGTTGTCTAGCAGTTTCATAATTTATTAAAATTGTGTTTTATTAAAGTGCAAGGCTCAGAGCACTTAAATTTTCTTTCTGAGACTGTATGACAGGCATTTAGTTTTCTCAAGTGAAACTCTAAGCTCTGAAGATGTTATTGGCCAGTGATATTTATAAGAATATTATTTTCTTATAATTCTTTATTTTCTGAAATGGTAGTTTTGGATAATTGGCATTTGATTTATGGATTTTCTTGTTAGGCCCATATAAATTGAAGCGTTAGATATGTAGTAAAGGTAGGCTTTTATGGTAGTGCTTTTTATGCAATAGGATCAGGCAATGGACTGCAGAGGCTTGTTTTGATAAAATACCCTCTTGTGTTTTACATATTAAGTACTCACAGTCCTGTTGCCTCTAGTATTCTGTTTATATTATCACATTTTCTTATTTGTGACTATTACGAAAGTGAAGCTTTTGAAATTTTTCCATATGATGCATTTCATATGTGAATTCTTTGTTTCTTATGCTTTATGGCTTTTGCTAACTCTGTTCACAGTGTTCTTTAAGACACTTCAGGACAATTGGTTTCAACAATTATGGCTAAAACATTAGATAAAAATAAAATGTATGTCATTGCCCTTAACCCCATGTTTACTGAGTTTAAGTACAAAGAATACATAGCACATAAGATTTCAGAGTGCTAGCTTAATGAATATATTTCCTTGTTCAATGTCTGGAAAGCTAATTGTGGCTCTAAGCCTGCTGTAAGCCACAAAGAGCTTTATTAAAGGAAAAGAGCAGAGATTAGTTGTTTTTTTTTAAAAAAAGCAGCATCACTTAAAAAAAAGTGATGCTGTCTTATGAAGTGTCTGTAGGTCTTTTCCCTCCCATTACTCTTCGGTAACTTAAATTCATAGGATGTTCATACTCATAGACTTTTTTTCTCCATTGATTTAAGCCATCAGTCAAAATCGGCATGGGTAACTAGCACATATGAAAGCTTAATACACAGAGTTGGGTAGGAATGGCTCTGGCATTTCTATTAATGTCCATGAACACAAAGTATGAAATTAATTTCTGAAATCTGATTTGCTAGAATGTTGCTTGTGAAGGTTTATTTTTAGAATATTAATAGTGTTGTTCATGTACAAAGGAAGGCTAAGGCAAAACTGTTTCTGTTCTACTTCATTCTCTTCAGGGATGTAGTCGGGATTTTGGTTCTTATATGTTGTAACTAACTGAAAAAGAGCTGATTATGCTGTTTATTTGAACATTTACTCTACTAAGCAGTTAACTTTTAACATACCCAGATTCTGGCAGTGGGGTTGTTATAATATACAGTATTATGCCACATGAATATTGTTATTGTTTCTTACTCAACTTTGTCATGCATATACAAAAAAGGCAGACAGTGGGGAGTAAAGAGAGGCATCTGAACTCAGAAGTCCAGGACTGAGTGGCTGAAAGACAGTTAGCAATGTGAAAATGTAAAGCTGTATTTAATCTTGTATGCAATTGACTCAGTCTCTTTCAGATGATTCACTTGGAAATTCAAAGAAAAAATCCAGCATTCTTGAGACATTGGGACAACCCAGGAAAAAAGAAACGAAGAAAAAGGATTCAGTGCCATGGTGGATATCTGAGGAAGATTTGGATGATAGTGGTAAATAATGTAGTTTTGCAAATTTTTGGCCACAGGGGGTCAGGCTAGTTCTTTCTCATACTTCATGTAGGCCTGGTTTCAGATTAAGTTGATGCCACTCAAGTGCTTTAGAACATTACAATGCAAGTTTCTAAAGTATAAAACTCAAATGTAATTGTGTTTTTTTAAAAGGGATTGTATTCAAGCTGTAAGCAAGCTTTCTACTGTTTTTTCCTGTAGCTTTCAAGTTATTAAAACTTGTAAAGAGTAAACAGTATAAATAGTAAGATAATTAGAAAAAGTAACATATGAATTCTGCTGAAATATTTGTAGGTGTGTTTTGTAACCAACCTGTTCCTTATACGGACTTTTTACAGATTTCTGTTTTCAAAACTGGAGAGGGAAAAGACCAATTTGTCTGATCTTATGCTAGTTAAAACATTTGTAATAGGTTGGGGAAGCACAGAAAAACTTTTCAACAGCAGCTGGTTCAAAGATGTCTGTCAGTATTCTCAACATTTTCCTTGCCAAGAACCATGGCTTAAGGGGAAAAGGGCTGTGATGACATGATTGCTAGTTCAATATTGACTTGGTCACATAGTTCTGAAAGAAAATATATTATTGTTTGCAAGCTTTCCACCTCTAGTTTTCCATTTCTTCATTGTTTTATTTTTCAGTAGTAAAGCCTACGAGTAGTTAGTTTCCACAGGGTGATTGCCTCTTGTTCTTGTAGTAATTGGTGGCTTCTTATTTTCATGATTTTTGTAACTTACAAATGGAGCTTAACAGAAAGTTCCAGAAACCAGTTTTTCATGTGACAGAGTTAAGATACTGCTGGTAGTCTCCAATTTTAAGCGTAGCTCTTTCTGTCAGTGTTGTCATAGTTAGGAGTCAAATCTTAGTTAGCAGTTGTGCCATTTAGGCATAACCCTAACAGGTGTCGTCTGGACTGCTTATCTGTCTCTGTCCTTTTAAGATGTTGCTGGAAAACTCAGATGGATATGAGAGAGTTCCTATCAGGTAGTTATGAGATATTATGATTTCCTTGCAGCTTTTGAAAAAATGGAAGGACAGAGTGTTCTTGCTGGGTAAAATGTGAGAATTAAGCGGTTAGCATGACCTCCTTTTTCTACGTACTATCAAAGAAAATTTTCAGGTGACTTCAGAAGTTCAGCATTCTTCCATGGTTTTTCTGAGATGCTTGAGGCAACCCATAAAGCACTTTGATGCTTCTCATGCTGCTTAAACCAAAAAGCACTGGAACAGGTACTTGAAAGGCAGGGTGATGACAAGTTTTAGAGAACAGTGCTTGTATAGGTTAAGTACAATGCAAAGCAGAATCAGAAGAATTAATGTGATTGTACCAAGTTGTTCCCATCCACACCAATTCTACCACTTTTAGTTTTTAAATTAAGAATATCTTATCAGCAGTGTAGTTTAACCAGAGGTAAAGCTATTAGAGCTGAAACATGCTGATCTGCAGTTTATTGAGGTATAAAATAAAAAGAGAGTTCTGGTAAACTTTTTAAGGTGTCTTTTAAAAAAAGCTTCTCCGTTAACAGGAAAACATTCAGAAGGTGAACCTACTCAGTTTTGCCAGTATGGAATCTATTTACTTGCGAAAGAAGCTATCTTGTTCATATTCATACTCTTGATGAGAAGCTGGATTGTTTTGGCAGGAGTTGAAAGTAATCTGTGTGTAATGCTTTTTGAGCCAAAGGTCCAACATGTCTTGGCAGTTGGACATAGTAAAACTGAGAATACAAGAACATGGGGCAAATATGCTAGATCTGTGCACTGAATTCTTCCCCAAGCACCATTTTTGCCAGCCAGATTTAGTTTTATTTCATCTACATCTCCGTCATCACTCTCTGCATAGAATTCCACGCTTGTGGGACACACGCAGTAAGCCATATGCCACCTAGTACTTTAATACTGGCAAGCAGAGAGGCCTTTAAGTTTTACCAGAGGGCTTTCCAGGTTCTGTCTTGGCAAGAAGACGATAGCTCTGTGGCATGAAGCAGAGCTCTTTGTTGTGTCATCCCATGAGGAAAGGGCTGTATTTGTCACACTGGACACTTGCAAATGGTAGCAGTTGTATTGACATGTGCTGTGATAGATTAGGAACTGCACAGCACAGAAGCAATCTGTACTATGATGAATGCCATTCTGCTAACTAAAGTCTAGTTGTAGGGCAATTAACTTGGAGACAAAAGAGAGCCATTTGCAGAGGCCAACTTGGCCGCCTTCAGTATAAACTGAGTTTTCTTCTGCAGCTGCAAAAGTAGGTAACTTTTACGTGGCTATAACTGAGAATGATGAATCCCACACATGAAGGGGGATTTATACATGTGTGTACACACTACAAACTATGCTATGATTTTAGTTCATGTAGATATACTTGCAGTGCTTTAAAATGGCAGGTCAGGTGACTGTAAGGAATTCAGTGTGGCTAGGCTTCTAGAACTGCTCCTTTTTTCCTCTGTGTGTCTCTCTGTTTGTCTTGCATGCTTCCAAGTACTTTGTCAAATACATTTTTGCCAGATCTAATATTCTTCAGCAGTTGTATGTTGTGTAGTATGTTGCTCAGATGTATTAATAATGGATGAAGGCACAGCAGCGTTGCAACAGAAGTTACTGCATGGAATGACTGAGAAGATGATGATTTAGATTTGTTGCTTTTTATAAGGTTATTAAATGTGCCCTACATAGCAAAATAATTGTCCTGCGAAAAAAATATGATATTGCTGTGATGATAATAAATACGGAGATAAGCCGAATTTAATTTCTGAAAAGCGTAACATTGGCATGCTTTGAAATTTTGTGGAGAGCCTTGTGTGTTCTTCTAGGCTTGAACCACAACACTAGTTGCAGACAGGACTTTGTTAACAGGCTGTCAGCTAATAGAATTATTATTTTTTAAGTGTTTTGTCATCATGAATCAAACTTATGTAAATGTATAAATCTTACCTCTACCTACAGTGCGGCACTGCATTACAAATAATAGAATACTAATAATACTAACACATCAAGCTGATAAGTTGTTTCCAGTTTGAGGTTTTCATTTTGCATTACTTTGGTATCTATATCATGCTTTCTTGAAAGACACAGGGAGATGACTGGAAGACTAAATATATGCTATACATGTATTTGTTGCCTGATTGTTTTTTCCAAGGCATCTTGTTACAGGAGTGCCAGGAAATAGGTAGAGATTTAAACTAATAGCCTGTTTTCACTTGGTTTTGTAAATTAATGGTAAACAGTGTAGACCATTTCTGCTCATTTGGCTGAGAAGTATAAAGTACATTTTAAAATAACTCAACTTGTTATTCAAGGCATGTTTGAACTCTTTGTTCTTCAGCTTTAAACTGAAATGTGCAAACTGTGATTCAGAATATTGTCTTCCCTATTTGACAGCTTAAAGACCTACCACTAACTCATGTCCTTTCTACTTTTGTCATTTAAATGATGAAAAGAAATTGGTTAATAAGAATTCCTGTCCTGTCTTGCTTGCCTGTCTGTTCTTGCTGTTTGTCTTACTTTTCAAGATTTTCAAACAAGATTTGTTAAACTGAGAAAAGAGAAGAAACTGATGGAAAGCCATGCTGAAATAGCGGAAAATAGTGAACAAAAGAGTCCCCATTCAGATTCCCAGTCTGGTATTTGATTAAATAGGTTTTGTTATATTTATTCAATATCAGCTTTGTATTACTAGTGCATTTCCTGTAGAAAATCCTTTGCAATCATCCATTTGATGTGTTGTCACTGAAAGCAAGCTGCCACTTACTTCATTTGTCATTTCCAGAATAAACTAATAACTGTGTGAACTTTTGCTCACTTGTTGTTCCATCATACATCACTACCTGTAGTGATGTAGTAGGACAGACAGTATTGAATGTAAGCCAGTGTGTGTAGGGGAATAACTTTGAAAATCTAAACAAAAATCAGTATGTTTAGTAAACAGAAAAATCTCGTACGCTTTCTGTATTTCATACTCAAGAAATATTAATATTCACTGTTCTACTTGTTCAATTTCAAAGACTGCAGTCAGATAAGTATTCTAATTATTTTCTGTTGATGTGATTCTTTTCTCTCTGTTGACCAGTAGGCTGCTCTGTGCATGCTGCCCCTGGAATGGAAACAGTACAATTGGTGTAATAATGACAAACTAAGTTGTTTAATCTGCAGGATTATTTTAGTCAGTGTAACTTCAGATTCAACATTTTATGTGAAGTCACTTTTTATGCTATCTGAAGAGAAACTCCTAATTAAGAGTTATAAACGTTGATCCATTAAATACTTTGTGTATATGACAATAGCCATTAACTTGTATGTAGTAGTTTAAGTGTGGCTTTGGTGTTAACTTCAAGCAGATCAATAATATTTTGGAGAGTCATGACAAAGAAATATTTGGCACTTGGTCTTTAGATCATGTTGGTGACCTGCTATGTAGCCTATAGAACATTTCCCTATGTTAGTTTTCTAGAGTGTATATGCTGCCGTGTTTTCATAAGCATCATTTGCATAGAATAGCTATAAAGCATCTCGGTCTGGGAGATAAACACTAAAACTGAATCTGTTTCTCAAATTAGGCTTAATATTTGAAATATAAGCAATAGGAGGACTTTTGTAGTTGTTTCAAATTACTGTTTTAAAAGGCATCAGGTGTTTGTATAATTTACAATGGAAGGCATGCTGTCAACACTTTTAGTTTTGCAGTAAATGTGGGAGAATATAAATCTAGAGAAGTGATGCCTCACTAGTGGACTTGGACATGAGATGAGGGAATAAAGGACCCATGCACTGTATCAGAATGGATTTCATACCATTTCTCTTTTGCAATGCACCTGCCATATTCTCACCAGCTTCTTTTAGTCATCTTGGATGTTTCTGAGTTGTGTTAGCTTCTGGTCACATACCCCATAGTCCCTTTTCTAGAAGCAGAAGTACTTGGCCTGATCCCCTAGACTACTCTTGCTCTCTTTTGTATCAAGGTAAATTCAAAAGACCTGTAACTAAGAGTTTTCTCTGAATTAGCCAATTTAGAAGCCCCCTCAACCCTGACAATTTGAACAAGGAAAAGTCTACTACAGTGCATCTGGCTAGCCTAAGGTATATAAAGTGTGCAGTGTGACTATCAGCTAAGTATCATGAGAGAGCAGAGTTTTCAGCATAGGTACTGTTATCTAAAACTTAATTCTACTAATGTGAGTGGAAGGTGTTTGGTTGTATTTGCTGCTAAGCGAGTCCTCACAAGGGTTTGAGCAAACAACCTGCAGTTCTTGTACCGGACAGTGATAAAACAGTAGTAATTCACATTTATGTACCTATGTTTTTCCACTTTTTTGTGAACCGATCTAGATGCTTTCTTTCAAAAGTTGTACAAAACTTCTTTTATTGTTGAAGTAGTTTTACTAGTTTTCTTTGTTTTCTGGTAATGTATTGAGCTCCTAGGACAGTGTATTTGAATGCAAGGTATACGTGGAGCAAGAAGGAATTTGTCTTTTTTAAAATAAAAAAGAGGGGGAAAAAAGAGTTTTATTCTCAGAAGTTATAAGTATTAACTTTAATTTTTAGTTATAGCTGGAAAACTATAGATAATTCAGTCTACAAGAAGCTGAACTGCATTACTTTCAGAAGTGTCAATTTGCAATCTCACATCTTATTTTTCTCTTTATTCCCTGTCCATTATGTATAAAAACTTATAAATGTTTGTGTACACTTAAAAGTAGTTGCCCCTAAAGCTTCCTTCAGTGCATCTCGCAGCAAGGCTTTGTCTAAATTCAAAATGCTGGAAAAATTTCATAAGGACAAGAGAGATTTGAACTTAAACAAAGAAGAAGGAAGCCTCGCTTCTGACAGTCCAGACAATTCTGAGGGTAACAAATCTACTGTATTTTATATGATATTAAAAAGGTAAAATGGCTCAATTCTGACAGTCCTGGACAGATTAAGGACAAAAGAAGTTACTTTTTAAATGGATGTTTGTCATTGTCTGTAGGTTTGTATCCTTTGTATTTATGTTTTTAAACTTTTCTCTGCGAGTGTGGTGGTTAGAAATATTTTTCTAAGTGAAACTCAGGTTCTTATTTTAATTAATTTCAAGTGGCAGGACTTTAAAAAAGAATACTGTATATCATTAGCCTTACAAAATATTGCATGTGAAGATATGGGTAGTGAAATCTTTGGAGTTAAGAAAACTGCTGCTTCAAGAAGTTTTTATGAAAAGTAACAAACAACCCCTTAAAAAATAAATCGCTCTTGCAAGCCCCACAGAAATCAGTAGGACTGTTCAAACAGCCAAAAAACACAGTGAAAAGAGACTTTGAAATCCATCCAAGTTGATATTTTTTCCAAGTTTAACAGGTTTCTCGGAGTTCAGATTGTGTAGGGCGAATAAAAAAAGGCATTGTTGCCTTCATTAGAAATGGTAGTATCCCCTGTAATCTGGGAATTGGGAGTGGCAGAGTTGCAAAACTCAATGGCTGCAAAGCAGTATTTGATTTTCAGATTACTATGGGAGGTGCTTTTTTAAAAAAGCTCTGGTCTGGTTTGAACTGGCAAAATACTTAAAAAATATTCGATAGCTTACATAAATCCCATGAAACCTGCAAGATCAGTGTAAAGTCTGTGACAAAGTTCATTGAGTTTGAGATGATTTAAATAAAACAACTCAGGAAAATGTTTTTTTCTAAAATCTTGTTCTGTTGAAAGTTCTAATTGTCTTTTTACTGAAGTATATTCCCATCTCCTTTCTTGCAAATCTTAGATAGGAGGGCAGTAACAGTTTTTATCTTTGAGTCTACTAACATATTCTCACTGAAAAATAGGGTCTTGGAGGTCTGGTGAGATTATGGCTAATCTAAAGCTCTGCAAAAATTTTGTGACCCAGCTGCAGACAGACTTCTGTTTGCAGTCTTGATAGCTAGAACTGAGCACCATCTGGGTAAATTACTCTAAATTACTGCACTTAGCTACCAGAGAAAAGGACTATTAGTGCTTTTTACTTCTGTTCAGCACTTTGAGCTTTTCATTTTATACTTTTCAATGTAGTAGGCATTAACTTTGTATATACATGTGGAGCTTGACCTTTAGACAATGTCTCTGACATTTATTTGTTGCATGGAAGGCAAGTCAGTCAGAGCTCTGTATTGGGGACGGAGCTGAAGTTAGATACAGGAATGTGGAAGTCATTTCCAGGATGTAGAATCTTATACACTTAGCCTCCCAATAAAATGCGTGAGGGGACTTTGTCATTGAAGTCAAGAAAAAAAAAAACCTGTTCTACTTCTTAACAGAGAGGCTCTTATAATCAGAATGCACATGCTAAGGGCTGCCCAGTAGGGAAGGAAAAGGTGTTCAGACTTTTACTTTCCCCACCCTGCCTCAGTCTGGGTACATCTTCAGTACTGAAGGGAGAGGATTCTCCATTGTCATGATCTAGGCAAGTATAGCATTTCTTAAAAGGAACTTGGCTGGACCTGTATAGAGGACAGAGTAACAGCCCAGTTGAAGCACTTGATCAGCATGTGAGAGACTGGTTTAGTGTTCTTGATCTGAGGGGTTATTGATGTACTCATCTCCTGCAGTCCCCTGCCAGCAGGAAATGGGCTGTTTTCATTGTCTTCACCCCTCCTGGTATTTTCAGTACCAGGACACAGCTACCGTTCAAACATCATTTGGCCAGACAGAACAAAAAATTTTGAGTTTATTTTACCAACTGGAGATTCGTGTTGGAAAAGATGGACACGGTTTCTGCTCCCTTCTGGGAGAACTGTTAAATCATTTCATATGTCATTGGATAAAATGCATATGCAGCTTTTCTCCTAGCCCTTCTCCTAAGAAAACCTCTGAAGAATCTGAAGTATAAATGTGCGTGTGTGTTAAGGGCAGGTAGAAGGAACTTGGTACTGCTTTTTAACTAGTAATGTACTGGAATATTTGGCTTTTAGTTTTCCATAAGGAAGTGGATAAGGCAGCGTTCTGTCTGAGAGCAGAATTCACACATAAGGTTGGTAAGATGATATTGAACCCTCACAACAATGAAAAAACAGTAAGGAGAGCAACTGCATGTTGTAGTTGCATAAACATACAGAATAGAAGCACTGGGTGTTCATCAGTGACCTTTGGTTACTAGTTTTTTCCTTGAAGCATTTAATTTGCAACAAATGAAAAGGAGCTGCTGGGCCAATGGCTACAGTTTTCAAAAGCCTGTGGGTAGTAGATCAAACGAAATTAATTGGCTTTTAACAAAGAAATATTAATTTCTGTACAGGATTTGTGTATGTGATTGTCCTCCATAAGTAATGGTTACAGTAAGTCAATTTTTACAGTTGTTATATTTGCCCCATGCTGAACTATATGTTTGCATGCAAATGTGAAGAATGGGAAGAAAATGTCTATAATAGACTAATTAACTGTAATTAAACAAGGTTTACATATCTCATATTAGAAACTGAAGTTAGATGAATGTAACTTGTGAGACTGGGTATCTTCGCAGTTGCAACATGAGCTTAAGATCGGTGGTTCTGGAAAATGACTAAAAGACTGAAGTGTAACACAAATAGCTTTTAGATAATAGTCAAGACTATCGCAACTTTTTTCCTAGGAATGCTTGGAGCCAATGGAAGCTTTGTCAAGATACAGAATGCTTCACAACCTGTGGGGGAAACTGATGAGAATACACATGTGGAAAAAATGCAGCTTCAGAAAAGTAATGGCGTTGCTGTCTCCTTAAGTAGAGACAGCCTGGAGACAAATGGTGAGAACTGAGAGTGCAGCCATTTAGTGAAGTTATCTAGATCTAAATAAACTATTGTTACAAACTGTTTCCCTTAATTAATTTGCAAGTCAGGATTCTTCACTTCTGTCAGCTGCATCTCGTGAGCTGAAGGCTCCTGGTACTAACTTGTGATTGTTTGATACTGTTAATATTTTGTGAGTCTGTCTATAGTTATTAACTATTATGACTATTCTATGTGGATGTACAGCACAGACACAATTAGTTTATTCTTTGTTTTGAAATTTAGATTCAGTTTTAGCTTCTGGGCCTAATCAAAGTATTGTGGGAGTTGGATTGGATACCTTGGAAGAACAAGAAGAAAAAGAGATCTTCTTTGCCAAACTTGAACAAGAAGCTTCCTCTACTATTGATTATTCAAGATTAAATAAAGAGCTGGATTCCAATGATTCTGTATTACTAGCACCATTTGTACGGTAATTTAGAGGGAAGAAAAGTTGTGGACTATATTAGTGGGCATATGTGACTTGGGTATCTGAATACCATGGCCACTGAGATTTTGTGGGACAAGATCCTATATGATTTCAGTCAATTTTTTGTTTGTTTATTGTGGTTTATTTGTTCTGGGTTGTTTGGGTTTTTTGGAAGACAAGGACAGAAGTGAGCTTAAATAAAAGAAAGGAATAAGGTGAGAGCATGACTTGGTGATGAGTGGAGATAGCTACACAGTCTTGTACATAACTCAATAGTTACAAGTCGATTTAACATTCTGAATTGTAAGGTGTAACTAAATGAAAAGTTAACAGCTGATAATAACAAGGAAGTAGATCAGGAAAGATTCTGTGTCCCCTTAGACATGATGTTACAAATTAATCTAGAGGAAAGATACAAAATCTTCAGAGACTAGGGCAATCCATTTACAATCAGTTATGTGAAAATAAGTTCAAACATATGTGAAATGGATGAAGGGGCAATTCAGGATGCTGTTGCCAAAAATGCTGAGTGCAAAGGCAACTTCCAATATGCAAACAGTTGGAGGGTCAGAACTCTCGAGAGGCTTTAGGTAAGGACAAAGCTTTAACTTTACAGGAAAAGGGGACAAAAAGGAGAGGGTGGGGGGTTTGGTTTGTTTTTTTGTTATTGTTAATGCAGAATGAGAAGGTCAGAACAGGAAGCAAACCTGATGATAATTTCTTTGAGAAGCTAGTACAGATGTTGGAGGGAGTGCAGAAAGGGAGTAATTTTAAGAGTTAGATTGAGAATTTTAACTGTGGACAGTTGTAAAAATTTAAATATTTATTTTAATAATTGCTGACATTTATCCGCCTTTCTTACCTATGATTGATATGGTAGACAAATTCAGGTTTTTAATTTTATTGCTAATTGCGAGAAGTATCAGAGTTTGGAATTGGAGAAAAAGGACTATTTATTTGCTGTCCAAGAAGAGAGTAAAATTTTCATTTTGTTTCTCAGAAATGAAGAAAATGAAAAAGGAGAAGAGGAATCCTCACATGAAGAGAAATCTGGTAATACCATCTTTCTAAATTGTTAATTTGAATTTTTGTTGTTAATGTGTGTACATTAAGAATTGTAAGAACCTCATGAAACAGGATAACAGAAATGAAAGCTGTGGATTAGTGCTCCAGTTCAAATGCAAAGTCTTCAGAAAACATCACAGCAGGGTGTCAGAGGATAGCGAAGGATCTTCATGTTTGTAGTGGGATGTAATTTAAAGATCTGGAAAGAGGAGGTAGTACTACAGCCTCATAGCTTGCTCTGTACTCTGCGTTGCCTTTGGAGCTAGTCAGAAGACTTGACTCTTTCTAGGTTTCAGATTCACAAGATAGTCCAGCATCCTAACTGAACTTTTTTGTTCTGAGTAATATGTAAACCGATTGACTTCTGTTCCCATATCACCCTGAGTGTTGTGGGTAAAGCTTTTATTTATCTGAAAGCTACTGTAATTTCCATATTAACTATTTGCATTTATCTGTAGTCTCACATCGGCCTTTTAGTCTGCCTTTGCATTATGACTGTGCAGCTGGTGTTCAGACAGAGGGTTTCAGGGGTTTGCTTTTGGTTTGTGCTTTTTTGTTTTGAAGTGTATTTTTAATCTATTGTGACCAGCGTCTTAAAGAAAAACAGCAAAAAAACCCCCAAGCAACTGTCGATCAAAAACTGAAGAAAAAATGACCTTGATGCTGAACTACATCTTAATGTTTGAGTTACTCCAGTGTCTTAACTGTCATCTGTATTTTTGTACTGTCTTTTCATACCTGAGTTTAATCTCTGTAATCTGCAGTATTACTCTTACCTGATCTTTTTCCCAAATTTCCATGCTACACTCCTTCCATCTTGCTTATTTGTCTTTCACTTGTCTCTCTTTATTTCACTCTTCATTGCTAAAATATGATAGAGTGGATTCCTGTAATTTAACCAACATATTGTATTTTCAAATTCATATATTTAGCTGAACTTTTGAGAGGTCCTGTTGTCAGGCTTGAATTTCCCAAATGTAAAGAGGCTGTATTTGTAAACCTTAATCACAGGAAATCTTTTCTCCTTGCAAGTTTGACTACTCTGTAGATTGCAAGAGATCATGATAGTTGTAGGAGAAATGCTACAACAGTTTGGTACTCTTTTTCTGAACAAAATGGTTGAAATTACTTGATTGTTACAGTCAGTTTTATGAAATTGATACTTCTGATTTTTAGGAGAACAGTTTCTATGGAATACCTGGAATGCCCAGTCTGTGTGTTGTGCATGGTTTGGTTTAGTCTTTGCCAAAGTGCTGTTTCATGAAATAGCAAACGAAGTAGTGGATAATACATGTACAGCAATAGTATAAGCATTGTGTATGTCTTAAGTCAGTATGAGAAAGCTATTTTCAGCTCATCAGACTTCTCATGGTCCAAACCCAGAGAGAATGCTGAAGGAGTTACTTTTCATAGAGTAGTGTTTACATATGAGTTAGGCTGTGTGTCAGTTGTATTGGTGACAAAACACAGAAAGAACACATTATAAACCAGGGTTTTGCAATGCTTCTAGATTTAAGGTTTACAGATAGTGCAGACACTGAAGCCTGTAACCACAGGAGCTGAGTGGAGGAGATGTGGCAACAGGGAATTAGAAATTGTGGAAGGACCTAGATAACTGAAGGAAAAACATTTGGCTTGCTTGTAAAATGCATTCTCTGACACACTTGTGTTTTTAAATAATGCTTACTCTTGAGAGCGGCTGTTGGGCCATCAACGCAGGTCAGAGGAAGCAGAATTACAGCTTTTGAGCCTAAAAACTGCTGGAGTTGTCAAAGTGGATGTACAGAGTAGTTTGTTTACTATGGGGGGAATTGCATCACTTCACCCGTAAGTGAAAGTGATTGAATAAAAGGGGTCAATTCAAATACACCTTGAGGAGACAGAGGTAAAGTATATCTGATCATAAGACAAACTTCATTCAAATTTAGAGATATTATGTGTGACTTTTACTGTAGTTTTAGTACCAGACCCAGTTTCAAAGCCTTTCTGTTGCCTTTGTGAAAGGAGTAATAGTGGCAGTAGCTCTTAGACGAGAGATTGGGGAAGAGGAAATAGCTTTCCCTTACTACTTTATCTTCCTTGAAGATTCATTCTATTTGATGTCTATTTTACTCTTCAGGCAGCTACAGTGAAGATTTTGAAGAAGAAACAGATGCTAATCCTGCCTTTAAAACTGAGGGAAGTCAGGTGAATCAGAACATCGCGTCGGGAGTTGATTTAAGTCCTCAAGAACAGGTATAACTTACCAAATGTTTATATTACTTGCATGAATTGTAATAGCTCTGCAATATGTAATTGTAAATATAGTAAACCTTTATATAGTAAGTGCTAGCTGAAAGAAAATAATATAGTCGTCCTGGGACTATATTGTTCTGTTAAGGATATACACTTTTCCTGTGATAAATCACTGAAAGGATTAAGTTCTTCACACGGTTTCCTGCTTACTTCTCCTTTGAATTAAGAACTGTGGATGGGAGTGCATAAATGATGAGCTCTGGTTGGAACCTCAGCCCCAGAATTGGTAGTGATTAATCTCTCTCTTGGAGCTATTAAGGTGGTGTCTACACCAACAAGTCACACAGACTGAGGGAAGTAGTTCTGTACAGAGAAGCAGCTTGGACAGAGGACCCAAAACCTATGCTGTATGAGCTTTGGAGGTATCACTGTCAAGTAGCTTAGTCAGGTCTTTTGGTGTGGAGCACATGTGGCTGGAGCACATCAGGTGCATTCCTGAAGCACACGTTCTGATTTGTTTTTTGTTGAAAGGAGTCTATAGAGCACCATGTGTTCATCTATAACAGATAAATGTTTTCTTTACAATTCTTTTTAAGTAAGTTTGTTAGGGTAATATTTCTAATAAATGTTTGAAGAGACCAACTAGAATGGAAGTGTAATGTACTTACTACTACATTATTTTCTTTCCTTAAATTACAGTATAAGAGAACCAGGGAGGTTCAAAAATATTATTCCATTTTTGCATAGTAGCATTTAGTTCCCAGACATTTGTGAGAGGGTTTATAGAGTACAGGATGTTGATGACCTTCTGGCATGCTATGGAGAGTTTTAGAGAAGCGCATATTCTTGGAGCACCAAGAACTGCTTAGTTCTAAGAACTGTTCGTAGGTTTTGGACCAACTTTTGAAGTTTTTCCAGATTTTTTTTTTTTCCTGAAATTCAAAAAGTAATTGTTTTTCTTTATTTTTGTTAGGAAGAAGCAAACACTGGCATGCTGGCTAAAGGTAAAATATAAACTTTAAGTAGGAGAATACTAAATGTAACTTTTTGAAACTTTCGTACCTGATTTTTACTATTTTGATATTTTTCACCTGATTTTATTGTGTTCTACTGAAAGTCTGTTGGACTGAAGTGATTAGAAATTAATCTATATGTTAGCACTTCAAAGTGATCATCAGCGTAATTTTTTATTTTACTACATCTAGTCAGTACTTGGATTTTGATGCTTGCAATCAGAGTTAATCAGTTTACTGTTAATGGCATTAGAATAATCTATATAGCATTTTTTGCATGTTTAGGACATCAAGATAAGCTTTGGTATACTTCTAATTCCAGTGTAGACAGAGTATAAATAAGAGAATTGTGTTTTCTTTAACATTTATCTTCTCGGTTTTAGTTGTATTACTTGATTCACAAGATTCAACTACAGAACTTCAAAAGGCTGTTGAAACATCAGATGTAGCTCTAGGTGAACATTATCTGCCTGAAGAAGTCAGTGGAATTGAAATGAATGAAGCAGGTAAGGGTTGCTTGAAAAAAAAAAAAAAAAAAAAAGACACAACAAAACCCAAACTCCAAAATCTTACTTTAGTAAAATAGGTGGCTCTGATGTCTTCATTTGTTCTTAGGTTATCAGTGAACATGAAGCCCTTGGCTTTTAGTAACAAATCTTGAAAGGAGGAAGAAATGTTTCAGGAAAAAGTCATGTTTCTGCTAAAAAGACACCTTTTTATGCTTGGTTATTGTAAAGTTACTTTTAACATTGCAGTTTGATTTTAAGTACCATCTCCTTTGGTTATTCATCATAGCTAAAATTCTTCTTTGACAGCATTGAACACAATTATAAACTGCGTTCTCTTATCAAACTTTGTACAACAGTGTATGCCACTTGTATCCAGAGTATGGCTCTGATGGCATCTGTTTAAAATAGTTATATTGCATACACTGTTAGTTTTAGTACTGATAAAATATTGAGGTGGGGGAGGCAGGGTAGAGAGTCATGCAAACTGTAGATGAGACTATTTAGTATGTACTGATTAACTTGGCAACTGTTTAATTTTATAGTAAAAATGAGATTTTAAAATATTTTTTTCATAACTAAAATCATTGTTCTCACCACATAATAGACCAAGCTAGTAACGGGCTCCAGTGGGATGTTTCCCAAAACAGAAAATCCTGTAGTGTCTCTTATGAGCCTGCATTTTTCACAGGCACTTCCTATGGACAAACCACCAGTGACATTGAAGCATTACACCAAGCATACCATCATATTGATCAGTCTTTGGGAGACACTGATGAGCAAAAACTGCATGATTCTGCAATGGTGGTCTCAGAATGCTTAGTGCAAGGTGTTTCACAAAATAATGACATCTATTCAAAAAACATGTCAACTATTGAATCAGGTAAATACCTCAAAGGCAGGCATGTATTGCACAAGCACGTAAAAGTGAGTGAACTAGTAATATCTTTAATACTCCATTCATGAAACATTTTAAAATGTTGTCCTTTTTAAAGATTTTTTTCTAAGGCTTGATTTGTTGTTTTTTTGTTTTGTTTTATTTTGGTTTGGTTTTTCCCACTAATTAGATTTACCTACTGTGGAAGAATTGATGAAACCAATTAAAGGACATTCATGTAATACCAGAAGTTTTGATGTGGAGCCTGAAAGGTATTTATTTCAGAATGCATTTTAAGAATTGTAGTACCTTAAGTCCATTAACTATTTGTGAAAAACAGCTTAGTAAATTACTCATCTGTCTTTTTCCCTAATTAAATACTGAAATTTCATTATGTATTGCACTGGCATTATGGCATTTACAGTGAATTGCAAAATTAATATGCAGGGTTAATTTGTTTATACCAGGGATTCCTAAACTTTGTTTGAGTGATAAGCAGCAATATTTGCCAAATCATTTGGAGGAGTGTTGTCACTCTCGCAGCTACCATAGCAAGGATCTCTCCTTTCCTAGTCTTCTGCTCTTTCCCCTCCCCCATACAGGGATTTCAGCCCACATCCTATCCTTGCTCTCTAGCCTCCATAATCTAAGATCAAATCCTCTTATTCTGCTTACTCTCATGATTTTTACTAACCTGTGCTCCATACCTTCTTCTAGTTTGCTCCAACAGTTGTGTCTAGAGCAGAAAGCACAGGCCCTGGGCTCATTAGCAAATGAGTTTGGGGAGCTTGTCACATAGCTGCACCCAGCAGAGATTACCATTCATTGTTTTATTAGCATTAATTCCATGTTTGCAGGTGTTCCTCTTGTAGCCGAGTTTGTTACCTCCAAAAACAGTCACTACTGGGAAATGGCTTTTGTTCCACAGCATGGGAATGAATCTGTATAACTAAATCTGCAAGGTTGTTCTTAAAAGGAGCCTAGTGGCTCTTTCAAATTCCAGCAGTCTTTACAGCTGATACCTAAAGGAAAAATGGCCCACTTTTTCCAGAGTAATAGAAAAGCAAAGGGCAAAAGTCTTATTATATATGACTTTATTCTTTTCTCTTGTAGTCCTGTGAAACTGGTAGGCAGCACAACAAATGACTTCATCAGCCACTTGCCCTTTAAAGAGCACCAGAATAATGTGGTTTGGGAGACAAACTTATTTGAAAAATGTAACAGAGAAGAGAGCATCTTTCTGCAGACAGCTGTGAATGATGATAATTTTCAGACGGTGACTGAGAAAGAAATTCAGACCAGTGAAGTACAGCCAGATGTACTAAGAGAAAAAATAGTACAAGACTCTCTGCTTTCACAACAAGGCAGCAAAACTAAACAAGTAAGTAATATCAACCAGATTTTATTATATGGAAATACATTTAAAATTTATATATTTTTAGACTGCCTGTCATTTGGTTATGCTCTGATGTTTAGAAATTGAGAGGCTGTTGCTGTTTTTCTTGAAACTCTCATGTTACCATTGCTATTGTTAGAGGTAGCCAAATCCAGTGGACTTTGGGACCAGCGGGATTCTTCCTGTCCCAGCCCAAGACACACAAGGCTGCTGCAGTTCCATGTCTCCAGCTCAAGCTAGTAGCAAGTCTGAGCATGTGTTCCGATTGGGGGTACATGTATAAACACACACAGGCTCAGAATAGAGAGCATACCTGTGGAGAGGACAGTTAGAAATACAGTTTAATAAGAATATAGGAGAGACTGCAGTGATCAATGTAGGGCTTAGTCAGGCAATCGTACTGACCAGCAACCTGGTCATGTCACAAACTTTAATCTTATTTTCCCTCTGTTTCCCACACTTGTTCTTACCTGATCCACCTTAATCTCTCACTCCACCTAGTTTTTGTCCTTTCCCTAAACATCCCATAAGTTTTGCACATTCCACAATCTTCTCAAACATTCCATAACAAGATTTACACGATCCTAAATCTTCTCCCTGCATCCCCTAAATTAGCCCCCCGCTCCTTTAGGCAATCACTGCTTCTGTCTGCAAGGCATTGCAGGGAGAGGGGTTGTTTGATTCATCCTGGTGGGTTTCCTACCAGGGCCAACAGGCTAAGCTTCCTCATTTGCCCGTCTTAGGAATTGCATGCTCTGTTTTCAATGATTAGGTATAGTAGTGTTCCTCTGCCCACCACTGTTCCTCTCTTCATCGCTAGGTTTCTGTGTTCACTGTGATTAGCCCTTAGTCATGAGCTACCTGCTTTGGTAAGCTAAAGATCCTGTAATGTAATACAACTTCCCAGAACAATTAAATGGAGCTGGTAGAAAATAATTGCACTACATATACTTCCGAAGTAGTAAAACTCTGCAAAATTACATACTATTAATTTGGTTTAAAATAATGCTTCCTGCCACCCCGAGTCTTACAGGTGTGTAATTCTGGTAACTGGTTCTATGTTTTTTCAGTAGTGAAAGCTACCTTCAGATCACACTAGAGTCTAAAACTTGTTTTAAAGAAATGTGCTCTTATCACAGGCTCTTTGGTCTCGTTCCTTGAAGAATGAAAGATCAGAATCAATGACAACTAAACCAATGTTACACAAGAATATCAGAAGTCCAGCACCTTTACATAAAAAGAAATCTTCATATGGTCCTCATGGGGTGGTTAGAAGTTCTGGGTATGGGAAACCCAGCTCACTCTCAAAACAGTCTTTTCCAGCTAATGAAAAGAAAGCACCAAAAGAAACTTTCAAAAAGACCAGTGTGAAAGCCAGAAGTCCTGCAGATAGAGCAAGATCTAAAGGTAAGTCTATCATAAGAAGCCTGGGTTTTAAGAGCCAGAGAGCTTTACTCTTCATGCGTCACATTTAAAAAAAAAAAAAAAAAAAAAAAAAAAAAAAAAAAAAAAAAAATTCAAAATGTAGAAGAAATCTAAACCCAAATGCAATTATGTACTGAATTTTTTCTGTATCAGCATGAAGTTGCTGGAAGAGAGACTTTTAAATAAAGCTTTGCACTGTAGTGTTGTTTCATTTCTACTCACATATACCACCACTATGTTTGAGACTTGCCTATTGTTCACCAGTAGGACCAAAACAATACAAAAAGAGAAATAGAAATAAGTATCTACAAGTTAAATTTTTCATTACAGTAAATGCGAAGATTTGCTGACACACTAACTTCTGTGTGTGATGCCAAGTTTCTATTCTCAGCTTCTTTTTATCTTTGCTTTCCTAGAATACAAAGAAAGCACTAAAAAGAAACCTTTATTTTTCTATTCACATCTCTTGTAACACTAAGGAAAGGAGAATACCAATATTGTCCTGTGAAAGCTGAGTTACAAGTAAAGGACTGAACTTTTTTATTTTTGGGTGAAGCCTAAAGAGTTTCATTAGATAATTCAGCTTAGCATCTTTGCAGACAGTGTTTGCTATCCCTGAGGCATGGGAAGATAACTCCATAGATGCCCAGGTTTTAGCACGCTTTGAGCATGTAATGCTTTTAAAAACTCTGTAAGTAGTGTTGGGAAAAGCAGTTTAGGATTATGTTGCCCATCTTAGGGAGATGCTTCAGTGGCAGCTGTCAAACTAAGGGACCTTAGTTCCTCAGTGCATTGCTGTGGCGCTCCCTGAAGAAAAGGAGGGTGTACAGCCAGATGGAGGTCGTGAGGTGAATAACTAGTCCTGAGAAAATGAGGCCACTAGCCTCATTCAAAGATGTTCTTCCCTCTCTAGCTATAACCATGCTCCATAGCAATTTCACGTGACTTCAGAAGTTAATGTCACCAGGATGCATTCTGCAGGGACCTCTAGAGCTAGGAAGAGAATGGCATTGAATCAAATAATCCCCTAATCGTCAGTGTTAAGGGAGGATCTTTGTGAGGGCGTAGTGTGAGAAATGCAAAAAGTATAAAATTTGGAAAATTATCATTGTTCATTTTCAGGTGTAACATTCCTAAGCAGGAGCTCTTAGCTTAAATTGCTATAGGCAGAAATGAAATGGCAGTTGTAGTTACTATCTGTGTTGCAGAAGACTAATACATGAATAGTTCCATGTATGTTAGTTACTCTCTAAGGCAAACTTCCATGATTTTTAATTTCCAGTCAAGTTGCTCTTTGATGCAACAAATAGATGTTGCATGTCTTTCTATGCTGTCTGCACTCCAAAGTCCATTTTGAAAATTGCTGTGTCTTATCTTCATCATACTTTGAAATATGTTGTGTTCCTATATACAGAAATATCTAATACTTAGATACCTGGCCACTTCTCAAACAGAGAACTGAGGTTAACCTTGTTTTATGAAGGATTTATTATCCAGCTACTTGTTTCTGTTGTTCCCTTGGGTTTTGGTTTATCTTGTCATCAGTTCCTTACTTTAAAAAACAGCAGCTACATTTTCCATAATGTCTCATTGCTCTCAAGCTGCTATATTTAATTCAAAATTCTGGTTGTAGAATACTTAATTTATATGCCTAAGGGGTGGATCACGTGAACAGATATTTTTGAAAGGACATTAAATTCTGAATTTAATTTTGTTCTGTTGTACTTTCTGCCTAAATGAAGAAGCCTTATTTGCTACTAGGATAATAAGATCTGCAACAAATGAATCAACTCTGACGGGAAGTATTAACAGAGTTATGTCTGGGCAACCAGTTGTTAATAATCTTGGACACCAGGCTGTGGATTATTGCAGGCAATATCAGCATGTAAGTAAAAATCAGTGATGCTCCTAATTATGGTACGTACAACTTGGTTTGCAAGCCTGTTTGTCAAGACCGTTAATAATTATCACAATGCAGGATGTTTTGTTATTAGAATGTTGCGGGGGGGGGGGGGGGGGAATTTTCAAGTGCCTTGTGTGGTTGCTGAGAGCCAGACAAGCCAGTTAAATAAAATTAATGAGCGGAATTTTTGGTAAACAATCAGCTCGATGTAATGTTTCCCTGAATTTTTCTCTTCACTAGGATTCATCATTTTCTCCTATCAAAAGTTGTGATAGAGAACTATATTTGCTAAAACGAGTACAAGTTGCAGAGGAGGACCTGAACACAGCTCATGATTTGATTCAACAGCTAACCAGCACAGTTTCACAAAAAGAGAAAGAAATAGAGACAAAGATATTAGAATTGAAAACTCAGCATGAAAAAGAGCGTTTTCAGTTGGGTCAGGAAAACTATGTTCTTCAGAGTAAGGTACTTTATCATCTTGTATCCCATTACTATAGAACAGAAGAAACGTTGCTTCTGAAAATTAAATTAATGGTATTTTACATAGGTTGTTAATGAGCAGAAAATCCAGATTTACACACAGCTAGTTTGTAAATGCATACCAGCTGTTACATTTATTGCCCAAAAGACATGATCTTTTTTTCCTAAAGATAAACTATGTTATCCTGAGTTCCTTTAGTTTGCTATTTTGAGAGTTCTGCAGCAGGTTTTTTGCAAAGATTTAACTCACTCTTCCGTAAAAAAAAAAAAAACAACCAAACAAACAAAAAAAACCCAACCAACCAAAAAAAACCCCAAAACCCCAAACCAAAAAACCAAGAGATTAACAGATACCACTTGTTATAGATAAGTACTATATGTTGAGGTATTGTTTATTTTTTTGATGCATTTTTCAATGTTGTATCTATATGGCATATTCCTGGGGTTATTCCACTATACCCTCCTGTCTAGATACATAACAAAGTTTTACCCTCCCTCTTCTGTTCTTAACTTTTCCCAAACTTTTTATACTTTGTTCCTGTTTCATAATGCTTCTGTAAAACTCCAATAAGAAGACTAGCTCATTGGTCTCCTTTCATATCTTAATGAAAAGATTGACCTATTTATATTATAAAAGTGTAGTCTTGTAGAGAATTCCATATTGCTAACAAAACTTTATTAATTGTGTGTCTTTTTTTCTTTTTGAAAGTTAAGAAGTATGGAAGAGCTGAGTCAAGAAAAGAGATGGACCCATCATACAGCAACAATTCCTGTCACTGAAGAAAAACTGGCACAAATACGAAAAGAAATTGAAGATCAAGAGGTCATTATTCAAGGTTATCAACAGGTATACCACACAGCATATTGAGCTTTGTTCTAGCCAGTTCCAGAAACAAAATTGTTTAATGGTTACTACTTCTCTGTTGAAAACCGTTATTTTGTTATCTAAAAAGTGGATGAAGTTTAGGTGTGAAGCGCAAACATGTATTGCATGTTTAAAAAGTATTTCACATATGTCTAGTTTGGGCTAAGTTTTTCCACAATTCCATGTAGCTGTTCTAAATTGTAAAAATATGCCAACTTCTCAGTTGAGAACTGGGAAAATACTTTATGGCCGATAAAGAACCACAAACTTTTTGTCCCAAATGTAGTAGAAAACTAGTATTATTAAGCAATATTAGAAATCTGGAGCGTTCTGCTTTTAAGATGATTTCAAGGAAACCTTATTAGTGTGCCTGATTTTTATTACTTAGTCAAGTGTAGAAATAGATAATGCAAGCTTAATAATCCTTTTGAATGCTTGCAGCTGTATAATCAAATAGGTTAGTTTAACCAGCTTCCAGCTGGTGCTCAGCAGCATTCCTTGGTGTAGGCACAAGGTCTTGCTGGTATGGCTGTGAGCATCCCGAATTGGTGATGGTTTGTGTCCGCAGGATTGGAGCATGGGCAGGCTGAGCTCTGGTCTGTCAGCACCCATCCATGTATGTCATTTTAGAATATAGTTGGGATAGCTTTGTAGAGAAACTGGCCTAGGTTCTCCAGAGTGAGCAGATTCTTGGACAAGATTGTAGAGGTCACTGTATACTACTTTAGTGTAAAGATAATAAAAGCAGATATCCATTTTAAAAACCTAGTAATAAAATATTTAGAATTTGCTTCCACTGTTTCCGTAGGCAAGCTATGCAAGTCATAGACAATTGTTTTTGAACTCGATAGAACAGTAATTTATAAACATACTTTGTCTCTCTCAACTTAGGAAAATGAGAGGTTATACAAACAAATGAAAGAGCTACAAATCCAAAACAAAAAAAATGAGGAACAAATGTTTAAGGAGAATCAGTGTTTAATGTCTGAATTAATAGACCTAAGGTAGGTTCATTTAAACATCTGACCTAAAATCTCTGGCATTTTCACTGTGTTTATTATTTTATTTATGAAGAATCACTGCAGAGTCTGTCAGGTACATGTTTTCTAGTGTTTCTTGGCTTTGTGGTTTTGTTTTTTCTTTTGAGAATTGATTTATGTTGATTATGGGCACTTAATTCTTAGTCTTCTTGCTGATGTTGCAGACCTGCGGGAAGACTAGAGTCTTCCATTTGGGGAATATTTCAATGCTAAAATTCTAATACTCTTATTCATATCAGAATGTGTAATATATATACTACGCTTGTTCTGGTATTGTGGCTCTGTTCACATGTCAAAATGTTTTGATAACTGTTGTAAGATACACAGTAGATCAGGGGCTACAAGAGATCCTGGTAGTAGAGGAACCATTAGATTCACTGCACTGTAGGTCCTGTAAGTTTTGCATCCTGTGCTAGTAATGAGGAAAAAACCTAGCAATTGTCTGTACTCCTAATTTACAAATCTTTGGGAGAGGCCTGTAGATGAGTTCCACTGATGCAGAGTAAGTTTTGTTTCCTGCCCTTGTGTAGTCCCAACAAACAAGTCTGGGTGAGGTGAGAAGATTTCACCTTACAGGTGAAATATTTTTGGTATAAAGATGTATTGCATAGTTGCTTCTTTCTTTGTTTTGAGCCTGCACAGATTGGCTTTGTGGTACCATTTGGGTGGGGGGTTGTGTTTGGTTTTTAGTATGCCACTGTTAGTATGCCAAGTCACCACATTGTGTAACTGGTTTTGCTGTTGCGGTTTAGAGAAAAGATAGAGAAGCCTAATATCCAGTCACGAGTCATGCAGGATTCTGAACCAGCCAGAAACCAGAGCTTCACAGAACTGATTTCAGAGCTTCGAGCAGCACAGGTAGGTATATACCAAGCCTGTTTTTCATGTGTTCTTATAAAAAATGCATAACCATCCATATTGTAGACTAATAATGTAAATTAAGTAGTGGAGCATGCTACTCTTCTACAGTGATAATTATTTGCCACACTTGTATATCACAAATGTCTCATCAAATGAACTTCCAGAAGTAATTCCATGAGATATAGATTCACTGAAAGAAGTGCATTGTTGCCATGTTTACTGGCAAGTCTGAAATATCTTGTGAGAGCTTGCAGAAAGTAGTGATACCTCTATAGCTTTCCCATGTAAGACAAATTCAGAAGAATATTTATCCCTGCTCTGTACCAAGTAAGTTCTAGGAAAGAACATCAGAGTGAAAAGAGTCTTTTGTTACTCACTCATGTAACATTTTTTGTAGTCCTACAGATGCTTGTGGTTTTGAGGGAGGATGTTTAGTAAGCTTCATGTTAAAATTAAAGGTTTTCAGGAACTTCTGGTGCTCTGCTTACTGCAAGTGGGGGGACTATTCTGGTACACACTTCCTCTGATAGTTAGACCAGAAATTAAAAGCTGCTTCCTCCATTTTTGTTTGTTTTAAAAAAAAAAACAACAAACAAACAAACCACAACTGATTAGGTAGGTGATAAGAGGATCTGGATCCAGTGAGCTTCAGGACCAGCAGAGGCATTCCTGGTCTGATAGAGCTGACTGAGCTCTTAAGACTCCAGGGGCTCCCCTAGTTCCAACCTCATAGGTGCTGCTGCTACACTTCCCTGTCCTTAGGTCCAGCCTGTAATGAGACTGAACACAAGATCCAAAGATGGAGAGAGACACACAGACAGCAGTAACATGGTCAGGCACACAGATAACACAGACAGCAGTGCCTTTGCTCACACCACAGAAATACAAACAATACTGTTGGAAACACAAGGAGCGCATATGGCCTGATCATGTTCAGCAGAACAGGATGGGAGTTTGCTAGCAGTAACACATATGTGCACATGCTGGCCCCAAAATCTCAGTCCCCTGGTTGCTGCTTCCTGTACCTGTGGGTCCATAGGACCAAGGACCTCCATCTCCAGACGTGGCACTGGCACTGAGACTTTTCATCCTACTTAAAGTTTGCTAGTGATCACACATACACAAACAGAACAGAGAGTGCATGCAGAAAATGGTGAGAAATAGAATGTAGTAAGATGAACTGTTGGATAATGCATCTGTCCATTTAAGCTACAGTCTTGTCTTAGAAATAAGTAAAGCCATTTTTCTTTACTGACCCTCTCAAAAGGCCGATGTTTTCTACTTCTAAGACAGTTATGTAAGACTTACTAAAAAAAAATGTTTATGTTTAGCTTAAGTTTTCCCATGCTCTGCTATAGCAAGGCCTGAGAATAATACCAAAACTAGAAAACCTCATTGCTGCTGTGGTCTGACGCAACTATTGTGATTTAGTCATTTTATGGTGAAAAAGTATGTTCAGTTTTTTTGTATGACAATGCATGTTTAGTTTTTCTTGTCTTACTGTTTTCTCTAAAACTCAGAAGGAAGAAGCTAAATTACAAGAAGAGATAAGACGTCTCAAACAAGATAAGCAAGCTCTTGAGGTAGACTTGGGACAAGCAAAGAAGGAGAGAGATTTAGCAAAAGTCCAGATTGCATCCACATCAGGTAAAGCACCTTCATTTTGTTGAATAATTTTGCCTACTCAGTGCTTTGCTAAATAAATATGTAACTAAAACTTGTTTCTTATTAAAATATTACTTAGTCAAATGCATCTAGACCATTTCCAAATATCATCTCAACTTCTAATAAAAGCATACAGCGAAGGACACCCTACAGTACCTTTGGTACTGTATTAGAAAGCCTTTTCTTGTATCCAGCCAACTCTCTCTTATTGCCTATTAAGTTTGATTTCTTGCCCATCTTCCACTGGGCGTGGAAAACAGACAATTCCATTTATTTAGATCTTGCCCATTTTTTATCTATAATTTATGCCTTGTGACTTTTTTCAACATTCTTGTCAAACTGGAAGGAGTTCTGATTTTAGCTTTCTTAATGAGAGGGCCAGAAATTGGACTCTCTAACTTCCAATATCAGGCATCACAAATCGTAAGAGCTGTAATACTTAGCTCCATGTCTCTTCTCAAAATGCTTGATCCCTAAATGGGAGGAGTATGGTCAATACATATCTAAGCATATATTCTATATTGTCATCCATGTTGTTACTGAAAATTTGTTTACTAGAACGTGATCAAGAATAGATCCCTCTGGGATTCTGTTTTAAATACTTTCCATGGTAAACTTTGAACCATTGAGTACTACTAGGTATGAGAGAAAAAAAGGGTTTTTTCAAATACTGTTGCATTTAAAATCCTAATTAGGGTCTGGTTTTAAAACTTCACTGCAGTAACAGGATTGTCAAAAAAGTAAATGTATGAGATGTGCTGAGAAGGATAGTGTTGACTGATTACTTCTTCAATACATAATTACTAATAAAACAATACTAAGGAAGTTTTATTCTTGTAGGTGAGAAGTCTTATGAATTTAAAGTTATGGAAGAATCATACAAACAGGAAATTGCTCATTTAAAAAGAAGACTTCAATGGTATGCAGAAAATCAAGATCTTCTGGATAAAGATGCAGCCCGTCTTAAAGATGCAAGAGAAGAAATTAAGAAACTAAAACTAGAGGTGATAATGTCTAGCTTTATCTAATAAGTTGGAACTTAAAATTATTTCTTTTCTAGTGATGAGTATAATGTAATTCTGTCCTTTGTAATAATCCCATTTTTTTCAAGAAAAAACATGTAAACCCTTTATAACCTTTAAATCAAATGTGGAGTTTTTATATGCAAAATTGACATTACTGCATATGCAGTGAGAGTTTCAAGTGGAGAATGCTCAAAACCTGGTTTTGCTTCTATTGGACCTCTTGATGATGCTTCTGGAAACAGAAGTAATGTGTTTCCTTAAAACCTGCAAATTTATTGACTAAGAAAAGGAAGTACATTGTTACATTAACAGCTTGGAACCTCCCTCTTGTCATTCTCTTTTCTTCCTTTTTACTCCATGGTGGCATAGGCAGCACCTATTTTTTCTCTTAAAGTACCGATTTTAAATTCTTTCTTTGAAAATTCTCTGGTTGCTTTAGTATGGAAGAAAAAGCCAAAACACTTGAAATATAAAGCAAGCAAAACTAATACATGAATCTTGAATAGTTCTGAGATTTGCATTGCCTACTTGTCAGTAGATTTAACTTAGGATTCACAGAAATAAAGAATTTTACCAGTGATAAAATATAATTGATCTTGGAATTTTTTCATCGTGTTTTATTAGAGAGATCACAGATGAAAGGAGGTGCTTCTGAAGGAGCAGCCAGGAAAGGAGATCCCTTAAACACCACTATATCAAACTTTGATCGACATATCATTGCTGGAGAGAAAATATTTTTAATTGCATTTTCTCCAGGATGGACTGGTATTTAAAAACAATTAAGAGCTTTGACTTCATAGAAACGATCAAATTAGTCAAACTATGCTGGCACAAAAGCATTACTTATGCTAACATTGCCAATGTGAGAGAGAAATCAAGATAGGAATACTTCCAAATATACAAGGTGTAGTATCTCTTTCTGTACAGTGATTGTAGTGGCTGATAAAGGTAGGAAGTTCAATTTTAGATTAAAGCTTTGAGTCTTTGTGACCAGACTTTATGGGAGTGCAGGAGTGTTAACTATCCAGTTCCTTCCCCTCATCCTGGGAGTCAGCTTTTATTTAGGCACAACATAATGCTGCTTTTTGGCTGTTTCTGTATCTCATCATGGAGCATAGCCTTGCAAATCACAAACTATTTCCTTAACTCACCCTGAATTCATGTAATGCACTGTAGTACTTTCCATTATAGCTTATTAACCAAACCTGCATACTGGAAGTATGGGAGAAAGAAGCAGATTTACTAGTCTGAAGACAAGAATGTCCCAGAGTTGAAGTTCTCTTCTAGATTTCCATAGCTAGTTTCAGCTCCTTTGATCTTAAGTGGCTTGAAGAAGCTGTAACTTAGTTTAAGAACCTGAAGAATCAGTTAGTACAGAAATTACTATTACCAGGTTTTAAGTTGCAGAATTTCCATTATTTGTGTGTGTTTGAAATGCTTGCTTTTGTACTACAAAACAATGTCTCTGAATATATATTTCAATTTATTTTTTCATAAATTGGATAGGTTGAGAAGCTCAGAACTGAACCTGGAGATCAGTGTGTGCAACAGAAGAAACGTTTGCAAGACAGAGCAGCAGATGCTAAAAGAATTCAGGATCTTGAACGACAAGTATGCAATAATAGAACTCTATTTCTTTTAACCTTTACTTCAGATAAGGTCTCTTAAAACACTTACCAGCCCTTTCATAAGGATAAAGCATTGAATGAAGCCCTATGATAAAGTAACTTGTGCTATGGAACACTCTTAACATAAAAAGCTGCAATTATTTACTTACAAAGGACTCTTCTGCTACTATGTTCTACTAAGCTATTTACTGATATCCCTTTTAAAATCCTTTAATGTTAAAATACTGTTTAGAGTTTCTTGGAAAGGGGCAAGAGGGAAAAAGCACACACAAGCTTGCTGTTTATCTTGTAAGACTCCTTCTGTCTATTTTCAGTAATCCCGTAACATTATGACCAATTTCAGCTAAGTTGATTCAAGAGTAGGGGTTTAAATTTTACTTGGATTCCTACAAGATTCATGAAAACTGGGGGAGTAGAGACTTTAAAATCCATGTTTCTACTGAGGAAAAGACAGGTGGAAGTGGGCCTTTCTGAATTTTAGGAGATGGCAGCTGCATTTGGTAGGGATGTGGGACAAATGGGAAAGAGCCTCTGCAGTATCCTAATGCAAAGAATATCTTATCTGTAGATAAGAGGGGCTTGTTATTAGTCTTGCATGCAAGGTGTTAGACTATTTTATTGCGGACTCCAAAATAAAAGGCATATAATCTGTTATTGGGAGAATAATTTCAATACCATTATGAAATATCTCTGTAACAGTTGGAAAAGTAGAACATGAATGCAAGTACAGAAAAAAAGCAAATACTTTAACACCGTTAAGAGCCATATACACTTAAGTGCTAAGAAAGTAAATAAAAGGTCCGTTTGACATAGGACAATCTGAAGACCCCATTTGACATAAGACAATCTGAAGACCAGAGCAGTATTTGTTTACGATGAT
The DNA here is from genome assembly GCF_000737465.1 of Haliaeetus leucocephalus. Lineage (NCBI taxonomy): Eukaryota > Metazoa > Chordata > Aves > Accipitriformes > Accipitridae > Haliaeetus > Haliaeetus leucocephalus. The sequence goes on from NW_010972631.1 coordinate 3,148,807, forward strand.
GTATAAGTCAATCAGTAAGAGATGATGAGTCTTGCTTTTCTGTAAACAATAACATAAATGTAAACAATTTTTAAAAATTCTCAACATATGCGTCTCTAGTTTTCATTCTTCACCCAGCTTAAGTGGATGACATTTGTTAACATTCTGTCACTTATTTCAGTTCACTTTTCATTAGAACTTTATTCTTTTTGACTTCTGACTTAATTTTCTTTTTGATAGATCAGGGAAATGGAAGGAATTCTAAAAAGAAGGTATCCAAATTCTTTGCCTGCTTTGATTTATGCTGCTGCTGCTGCTGAGAAAACTAATGATCTTTCAGCTAAAACAAACACAGTTGATTTTTTGGAGAGAAGAATAAAAAAGTTAGAAACAGAACTTGAAGGTAAAGATGATGAAGCTAAAAAAAGTCTCCGTGCCATGGAACAACAATTTCAAAAAATAAAGGTAAAAGTTGGAGGCTTGTTGAGTAGTCTATGCCACAAGTAACAGTCACAAGGTTACTGGGGTCTCACACAGAGTAGTGGTGAAAACTGAAGGCAAAGACCACATTCAGGGGAAAAAATATTTGAAGGATTTATAGCCAGAATTTCAGTAGCTTCAGCACCTAAGATAAAAAGAGCATTGAAATTGTTATAGTAGTACTGAAACTGAGAGGACAAGTTCTTGAGGCATAATAATTTAATTCTTACAATTAAGAAAAGTGGGTTTCATCCTGTGGGTCAGAGTAGCTACTCGCCTAATTCCTTGCTGTACCCAAGGCTGTGGTTTCAAAGGTCTGCTGACCGAGCATTTCTGTGGGGAATGTCTGGGAACACTAAACATTCTATCCAAAAATTACATGATAGTGAGTCTTAATGCAAGTCTTGGGAAGCATGGAAGTCTGGCATTTTACTTCAAGGAAAAGGTGAACTGCACAGGTGCTTAATGAGCAGGAAAGGAAAGCCCTGGCCAGTTGTTCCTCCTTTTCTCCATGTGAATAACTCATCGTACTTTCCTCAGAGGCTATCCAGGCTATTAAGAAGGGTTAGGTTTTCCTCAGCTCATTAGGAAGAAAGATTCTTTGTCTCTCTGAATTCATACTTCTATATTCATACTTACAAATAAATAAATAAAAAATCTGTCCTGTTAAAATTTAAGATGTTTTTAAAAATGTGAAGTACAATTCTGAGGCATGTGACAGTGATGATTGCAAACTGACACATGGCAAATACATAATGACATTTTTAAAAAATTAAAGAATTCCTGCTATATTAAAATGTTACTTTTGAAGAGAACTCAATTATATAAAAATGAAATAGTTTCTTGTCAATTTAATTTTCTTTCCTGTAGTTAACTCCATTCATTTTGAGTAGAGGATTACTTTGCAGTAAATGTTTTGAGTAATTATGTTTTATAGCAGACTTAAGTCTGCTTCACATAATTTTTTTCACTCGCTAATTTCTGAACTGATTGAGTAGCATTGTTAGTAATACTGATGTGTATCCTGTCTTGTGAAATCTTGCTTCAGGTGTGCAGTAATTTCAAAGAATAATAGGAACAGCTAATAATAAAAGTACACTTGAGAAAACTACTTTTTCTTCCCCTCCTCCTACTCCCCTCCCTCAGATACAGTATGAGCAAAGACTTGTAGAGCTTGAGCAACTACTTGCCTACAAATTTATGAGTGAATCGCCAAAACTGAATGGTGATAAAGCCAGTTCTACAGAACTTGAACAGGAGCTTCAGAATCTAAAGAAGACCCATCAGATCACTGTTAAAAACCTCCAGACAGAAATTGAAAACCTTAAAAGTCAAAATTCCCAATTAAAACTCAGAAGTAAAAAGGATAATAAAGACTTAGAGTCCACAGATTCTCCAATGAAACAAGGTAACACAAAAGACAGACTGTTAAAACTAAATGAAGAACTAGTCACCAAAAATAGAGAAATACAAGACCTTACAAAAACTGTAGAGAAACTTCAAAAAGAAAGGATGGTGATGTTGTCTGATAATAATTTGAGAAATAAAACCAATAATAAGGGAAGCTCTACAGAGATCTTGAAAAAGAATACCTCAGCAACAGATAAAAGGAATTCCAGCAACAGTGAACCCTTTCTAAGCATTTTCAACAATGACAGAATATACCAACCACATACCTTTTCTGATTCTAATCTCTTGGAAGTTCTGCAAGAAAATGCACAGCTGAAGGAAGAGCTAGAAAGATTGTCTCTAGAAATGAACCAGCAGAGGGTGAAGTCTCAAGCAACCCTGGCTTATTCTGAAAATAACACACGAAGGTAAATGCTCAACATGTTCATTTAAAAGCCTTGTTGCAGTGTTAGCTGATACAGGATTGAAGTGACACATTAACATGTCAGCCATGAGTGAAGCTAGCTTATACCTGGCCAATGTTCTCTGTAAATTTAATTTTTACTGTTTGTTTTTGGTTTGGGGTTTGTTTTTTTTTTTTTCTGGGTTTGGGTTTTGTTGTGGGTGTTTGTGTTTTGTTTTGTTTTTTAGAGCAGTGCACTGTCACAATTCTTTCTACAAGCAAACCTATATTGATGCTTCTTATTAATACTACAATTCATTATGGTTTTGAGTAAAAAGATCTCAGTCTAAATTGTTGCATCTTAGATGCTTTGTATTTGTGTTGTATAGCATTAAGATGTGGTACAGGTACTTTCCTTCGAACTGGGGTATGCTTTCAGTGGGATTTACTTGACCAGCTGCAGAAACTTCACACTTCACCTGGTGGCCCTTAGATCTCTTCATAGTTAAAGTAGAGGAAATTGGCATATTTAGATTGCAACGCATTCTGTTCTAAAATAGATACCTGAAATAGGACAGATGCATTATGATTTAAAAGCACCTATTTTCTCTCCTTTTTTTTTTTTTTTTTAATCAGAGGAGCCAAAAAAGATGATTGGCTGAGTTTTCTGTATTCTAGCTGCCTCTAGTTAAAGGAGGCACATGTCCAGCATTGTAGGCTTCCTACCCTGTCATCCTTCCAGAGCAGTAGAAGTAATGGTGGTGCTGTCTTACACAGTTTTGTGATGAAATTTCAAAGATATGCCACCTCTAACATTTTTGATATTTTATATGTTCAAGTGAGAAACTTTGCCACATTTTTGAAGAACTGTCTGTAGCTGCTTTACTACATCTTATTTTCCTCTCACTCTGTTCAGGATACAGGAAGACACAGCAGAATGCATTGCATCTCTGAAAGCTTCCCATGAGAGAGAAATGGAGAAGATTCTTTGCCAGCATGCAAAGGAGCATTCTACTTCTAAAGTAGCTGAACTAAACAGAAGAATTTCAAAACAAGAGGTAAGATATAGTACATACATTCATTACATATAGGTATCTGTTAAAGTTATTTCCTTCTATATTACTGTAAACTGTATCTTTCTGTGAAGTAGGATCTATTGTTTTAAAATGGGCCTGTGCCCCTGTGTTCGCAGAATCACAGAATCTTGTCCAACCCCCTGCTCAAACAGGGTCATCTAGAGCCACTTGCTCAGAACCATGTCCAGATGGTTTTTGAATATCTCCAAGGAGGGAGAGTCCACAACCCCTCTGGGCTTAGAGACCCAAACAAGTGCTTGGACACCCTCACAGTAAAGAATTTTTCCTTATGGTCACACAGAACCTTCTATATTTCAGTTTGTGCCCTTTGCTGCTTCTCCTGTTGCTGGATACCACTGGAAAGAGCCTGGCTCTGTTGGCTTTGCACCCTCTCTTCAGATGTTTGTAAACATTGATGAGATCCCCCCGAGCCTTCTCTTCTCCAGGCTGAACAGTCCAGCTCCCTCAGCCTTTCCTCATAGGAGAGATGCTCCAGTCCCTTCATCATCTTAGTGGCCCTTTGCAGACTCTCTCCAGTAGCTCCATGTCTCTTGCACTGGGGAACCCAGAATGTGGCCTCACCAGAGCTGAGTAGAGGGGAAGGACCACCTTCCTCCACCAGCTGGCAACATTGATGCTAATGCAGCCCAGGATACTGTTAGCCTTTTGTTCAACTTGGTATCCACCAGGACACCCCAGGCTCTTTTCTGCAAAGCTGCTTTCCAGCTGGGTGGCCCCCAGCATATGCTGGTGCCTGGGGTTGTTCCTCCCCAGGAGCAGGACTTCGCACTTCCCTTTGTTGAAGTTCATGAGATTCCTGTCAACCCATTTCTTCAGCCTGTCGAGGACCCTCTGGATGTATGCACAACCCTCTGGTGTATCGGGCACTCCTCCCAGTTTTACATGATCAGCAAACTTGCTGAGGGTACATTCTGCGCCATCATCCAGGTCGTTAATGAAGAAGTTGAACAGGATTGGACCCAGAATTGATAGTTCTACACACGACACCCTCTGAGTTATTGACCTCCAACTAGACTTCATTACACTCATCGCCACCCTCTGGCCCAGGCATTTAAGTCAGTTTGCAATCCATCCAACCCATACTTTGTCAGCTTCTCTATGAGGATCTTAGAGGAGACACTGTTAAAGCCTTACTACTGAAATCCAGGTAAGCAATATCCACTGCTCTCCCACCTGCCAAGCCAGTCATTTCATCATAGAGGGTTATCGGGTTGGTCAAGCATGACTTCCCCTTTGTGAATCCATACTTACTAGTCCTGATCACCTTCTTGTCCTTCATGTGCCTGCCAGGTTTCCAGGATTAGTTGCTCCATCACCTTCCCAGGGATTGAGGTGAGGCTGACTAGCCTGTAGTTCCCTGCATCCTCCTCCTTGCCCTTTTTGAAGGTAGAAGTGACATTTGCCCTCGGCACACATGGTTGCATCCCTTCAGGGCCGTGGATTTACGTATGTGTAGTTTGTGTATTTCCTGACCAGATCCTCTTCCACCAAGGGTGTATCTTCCGTATTCTAAGACTTGTCCCCTAGTCTCTGGGGCCTTGGATTCCTGAAGGCCAGTCTTGCTAGTAAAGACTGAGGTGAAGAAGGCATTCAGTACCTCAGCCTCTTCTATGTCCTGGGTCTCCAGGGCCCCTGCCCCATGCATCAGTAGGCCCACATTTTCTCTAGTCTCCTGTTTGCCACTTAGGTAGTTACAGAAGCCCTTCTTGTTGCCTTTGCCGGTCGCACCAGATTCAATGCCAGGTGGGCTTGGGCTTTCCTAATCACATCTCTGCATGCTCGGACAGTGTCTCGATATTCCTCCCAGGTTACCTGTCCTTGTTCCCATGGTCTGTAGGCTTCCTTTTTATGTTTGAGTTTTGCCAGGAGTTCCTTGTTCATCCATGCAGGCCTCCTGGCATTTTTGCCTGACTTTCTGCTTGTTGGGATGGACTGCTCTTGAGCTTGGAGGAGGTGCTCTTCAAAGGTCAACCAGCTTTCTTGGACCCCTCTTCCCCCCCAGGGCCCCATCCCATTGGACTCTTTCAAGCAGATCTTTGAAGAGGCCAAGGTCTGCTCTCCTGAAGTCCAGGGTTGTGATCATGCTTTTCAGCCTGCTCCTTCCTCTCAGATCCTGAACTCCACTGTCTTGTGGTCGCTGCAGCCAATGTTGTCATTGATATTCACAACCCCAACAAACCTTTCCTCGTTTGTGAGTTTAAGGCCCAGCAGACCACTCTCCTTGCTGGCTCCTCTATCACTTGGGTCAGGGAGTTGTCATGAAGGCTTTCCAAGAACCTCCTGGATTGTTTATGCCGTGCAGCATTGTTCCTCCAGCAGGTATCGGGGTGGTTGAAGTCCCCCATGAGGACCTGGGCCTGCGATTGTATTTGTGCATTAAAATTTTGGGAGAAGTTATACACACGGTATGAAAGTAGAAGGAGCTATTGCATTTAGATTATTTCAGAACTTTTTTTAACTGAGGAAAGTAACTTGAAGATGGAGACTTGTTTTCATATAATATATATGTACATGTGTGCTATTTAACCATCCACGTAGAGGATTGTTAAATAGCACACATGCACATGTGTTAGAGGTAGTATGTTAATACATGCATCACATATACCTGCAGCAGTACAATACTGATATTTTTGGTGTATTTTTCCTGCATAGGTTTTCACATGTTGTGGGTATTTATGTTAATGACAAACTATTTTTAATCTTTTTGTAGATATTAATAAAACATCTCCAAGAACAAATTGGTGAACAACAGGGACATCAGGAAGCCCTTTTAGTTTCACAGATGCGAGAGGAACTCCTACAAAAAGAGGTATATTTAAATTTGGATTGGGGGTACCTTATTCTAATAAGACTTTTCACTTTCATCCTTGTAAAACCTCAAATAATATGTAGTAAAATAAGTCTTAGAAAACAGCATCTTTGTCAGTTGCTTCTACATCAATTATACCTGAGAATGCAAGATATTTTTCTAATGAGAACAAGAGAACTACAGAGAACAGAAGTTGGAACTTTGATCTCCTTTGATTTTTTTTTATATTTTTTTTAATTATTATTCATTTTAATTAGTTAGAAATGTCTGACATCCATATGAAAATTGATCAGCAGGTTAATCCAAGCATTCATAGCCTCTTCCCTGAGAGCTGTGATGGGCAGTAAATAGACCACGGGATTTTTCTTTATTAAAAGGATATTTTATTATTTTTTCAAATTCTTTGTTCAGATAAAGCCTTCCTTTTCTCCTCCTGCATTGCCATAAAACTGACTTAGGCAATTATATTCTTGTTTTTTTCCTTTGATATCTGTGAAACTTAAGCTCTCTTAAGAGAAGGTTAGTTGTAATAGTTCTTTCGAAATTCACTGGGTTTTGAAAGAAGTATCTAGGCTTTTCCTAATCTTCTATTAATAGCATATAGTCTAAAAATTACACTTGTTCATGTTTTCATTTTGGGGTTAATATTATGTTATGCTGTCTGTCTTTTAGCTCAAGCTTTTTGAACTATTGGCTATGCTTTTGTTGTCCTTGAAGTGTCGCCGATGATTTTTTTTTTTTTTTTTTTTTTTAATCATGTCCTTTTCAGGGGGGGGTTTTAGCCTGTCTTAGCATTGTGCCTATGCTTAATTCACCATCTCCTTGATGTATGAAGATTGCTAATTTTAACTTCATTTTGATAATACAGTAATTAACCTGCAAGAGTTATTAAAAAGAATTCTCCTATTCTGTAAGGGACTGAGAACTCCAGACATTTAATCTTGTTTGTTGCCCTTATTTAGAAGAAATGAGAGAAGTATCAGTATGTGTTTAATACATACTTAATATCATTATTCTTAATCTCACTAAACTCATTCAGTATTCATCCTACCCATGCAAAATTCCACCTCTGTTTTGAAGTATTTATAGAAAAGTGAGGGTTTGCAGGGAGAGAAAAAAGGTCTATTAAACAACCTCTCTATTTGCAAAATAAAGGCTGAGACTTTGGGTTCCTATTATGAATCTAATGATAGATGTTGCCTTTCCATACAAAGCTTGTTTCCCTCCAGTCATCTCAGTATATATTATACTTCCTCCTGGGAGAACAGGGCAAGAGTACAATGAGACAAATGTTATTAATTTGTTTCTTCTATGACTGCTTTACAGATTATTAATTACAGTGATGGTTAAGAGAATGATCATCCTATAATCTGACCCACATGTTACAGGCCAAGTTCAAGGTGCTGGCATTTAAGTAAATGTAATGTTTTGTTACAAAAATCATTGCAAGACTATACAGAGAGAAATGTCAAAGTCAAGTCTTGCTTTTGCCCTCTAGCATGACTGCTGCACTGCTTATGAAATACATTTTAAGCATTAAATAGTTAAATAAGTAGAACTGAAAAAAGAAGGCAACCAAACCTGCAAATAGAATTAGTCATGATAGGGAAAAAGCACTACCATTGTAATAGGATTGAGTCTTCTGTCTAAAATGGTTGTACCTCAAAGAAGGCAAACATTTTTTTTCTGAGGCTCCCAGGAAGTTTGTTATTTGAATACTAATTTCAGAAATGCTGTTTATGGATGTTTTCCATTAATTATATACTTCTTTTGCATAACAGCTTCCACATAGCACAGCTTTGTATTTAGCATAGTTCTGTTGCTGGCAAAATATATGGAGCCCATTTTCTCCTGGGGCTTTTTTCCCCTCATAACATCTTTCCTTCATGAATGTTTCAGGTGTTTCATTATGTACTTGAGATCATGCATCAGCCCTTCCCTTCAGTGGGACAACTTTGCAGCCAAGCAGCGGACGCTCAGTTTCACAGACCTTACACAACCAAGACTTCTGCTCCTCTGACAAATGGGGCTGAAAGCGGCCCACAGGTTCAAAGCTGCTGGAGCTATGGACAGGCAAAAGTGTAGTAACGTAGGCCTCACTGTTTTAGAAGACCATGTTAAAAAATGAAAATTAATAGTAAGCCATCTTGGAGTCACTTCTCAGTAAGAGTGACAACATCTTATGAGGACACAATGCTTCCATCTACTTAAATTCAGCAGCAGAGAGCCAGGGATGGCTGAGTGCTTGAAGAGGGTTAGCAGTTCTCAAATATATTGGGTAAGGGGAACTAAGGGTTATAATAAATGATTAAGACTTCAAAGCTTTCACTTTAGTTTACTTATACACATTAAGAAAGTGACCAAAAAAAGACTTAAGATGTTAAATGAAGAAATATCAAGTTACTTAAAATAGGCAAAGAATGAGAATAAATCAGTAGGGCTTTATAAGAAAACTTACCTGAATTTCTGGAGGATTAGGAAATCAGTTGTAAGTCAGTCATTGGTAGAGTTGGTTTGACCTGGCAGTTATTAGACCAAAGGGGGTTTGTAATCATGTGTGTTAGCAGCATGTCTTTTCTTAATTTATTCCTTAGAAATACACTGGTACATTTTATATTTGATCTTTATCCAAGGAGTGAGAAGGGATTGTATAAGAACATCTAATCATAATATTCTCTATTAATTTTTTAGTACATTTAGAAGTATAAAAATTGACTGTGAATAATCACTTCATAACATATTATGAACAGGATTGGATTTATCAAAAAGAACTAGATTTTCACATGCTCAGGCCAATTCTTACAAATGAAAGATCCTAATCTAAGTCCCTGAGCCCCTGTTTAAGCTTTTGAATAAAGGAGATTTCCCTTTAATGTCTTCCTTTCTGCAGCTTTTGAATAGAATGATTAAACAAAACAAATACACTTTGAAATGAATCTGTTTTATACACTGCTTAATGCAATGACAACAATTTTCATCAATTCTCTCTAACTGTAGGTGACGAAATTGTTGGAAGAACTGAGAGAGGCTAAGGAGAGCCAGAGTCCTGAAATGAAACATTTTTTGTGCCTGGAAAAGAAAATCAAGCATATAGAGACCAGATATGCAGAAAGACAGCAAGAAATTCAAAAGGTAAACCAGAATACATCTGCATTTACTTCTTAAAAGCAATTTATTGGTTTAACTGTAATTTTATGGTATTTGCACAGGCTCATTTAGCTCACACTGCAGGGGGGCAAGTACTTCTTTGATACAGCCATGGTTTTGTCTTTGGTGCCTGCTGATGCAAGTGAACGTAGTTGCAGTCCTAGTCAGCATGTCCTTGCTGCGGTAATTAAGATTACTTGCGTATGACTCGTGTATCAAGTGCGTAACTTCCTTGCAACCTGATCTAAGGAGGCCTTGCTTTTGCAGAGTGTTGGACCACATGACCTCTGGAAGTCCCTTGTCATTCGGTTATTTCATATTTCAATTACACTGGAGAAAAGGAGGCTGAGGGGAGACATTATCGCTCCCTACAACTACCTGAAAGGGGGTTGTAGTGAAGTGGGTGCTGGTCTCTTCTGTCAAGTAGCAAGCAATAGGACAAGAGGAAATGGCCTCAAGTCATGCCAGGGGAGGTTTAGACTGGATATTAGGAAAAATTTCTTTACTGATAGGGTTGTCAGGCATTGGAACAGGCTGCCCAGGGAAGTGGTGGAGTCACCATCCCTGGAGGTGTTCAGAAAACATGTAGATGTGGTACTTCAGGACATGGTTTAGTGAGCATGGTGGTGTTGGGTTGACAGCTGGACTCCAACCTAAATGATTCTATGATTCTACACAATGAAAGCTGGCTATTGAAAAATTGACAAGAGTTTGTAATGCAGAGCTTGTTAAGCTATGAGATATTCCTCAACTGAACTGTAATTTTATTTTCTAGAAGTCCCATTCAGAAAAGCTGCATTAAAAATATAGAAATGTCTTGTAGCAGTCTACCACATAGTGGTTTTAATACCCAAACAACAACAAAAAAAAAGGCTTTATCCTCCACAAACTAAAAATTTTGGATTTTGAAGGTTGGATATTTGTGATACAGCTTCTTGTATCTGACAGTTGTATCCCTTGTAAAACAATTTTGCACTGATTTTTTTCATCTTATATATCACGGCCTCCATCCTGATTTTTCATCTATCAGGGGAGCTTCTATCATCTGGAAACAGTTTTCTAGTTCATATAGATTTTGTTCTCATGCTTTCATCACTTAAACATATGACTGTCTTTCATTAGTGTTTTAACTTAGGTTTTACATAAATATATGAAGTCAGAGAAGGGCAGTTGCACTGGAAGATCATCAAACCTGTAGCAGTTCTTTGTTTGTGGAGTTTGTTCTACAGTTTTGAAACCAGATCTCAAGGAATACACTTTTATGTACAGAATTGTTCATGGTAGAAGGTTTTATTCTCATACATTTCTACATCAGATATTTAATTTTCCTCCTCAAAAGAGCTGTGCATAAAACAAGTCACTGGATTAAGAACAAACCCTGCCACTAGTGATGATTATTATTTTTGTTCACTTTCTGTCCTGCTAAAGGCAACCGTAATATTTGCTTTTGTATAGTATGAGAATTTTACCATTTCTGTAAAGTGTCTGCTGCTGCCTAGTCTATGATCTATCTCCACTAAATTCATTACCTGACCTATAGTATTTACTAAGATGTTTTGTAATATATTAAAAAAAAAATACTAGAAGTAATAGTATATGCAACAATTCCTGCTAAGTAATTTCATCTTTCCTGGTGCTACTAGCCTTGTTATGTATTAAACTTTGGGTTTTGTTTGTACTAGTGTTCCACCTTTAATTATCTGCAGTGAGGCACTGAGCAGTCCCCCAAATGAATGATAATGAAATGAACAAAGTAGAAAAACTTAATTGCTGAACAAGGAAGTAACAGGTTATCCTTAGTATCAAACTACAAATACAGTAATTATGGCTTTTAAGTGATAGAGCTTTCCTTAAAGATTCTATTACAATTAATAGTGGTGTGGTGATTTTGATACCTTGTGACACCTTTTCTTTTGGGTAATCTAAGAGGATTATGCCATGGATTCATGTCAAAATTAATTCAAACTTCTGTCTGCAGCAGCTTCAGACCTTTGTGACTACAGGATATTTTCTGATAGTTCATAGAACTTGCGGTTTTTAAAAATACAGTAGTAGCCCAGAACATGTCATTCAGATTTGATTTGTTTTCCTTGCAGAATGTTCTTTAAACACATTTAAATGGCAATTCAAAAGGTTCATTTTGATTATAGAGGGGTTTGTTATATGCTGAGCTCTGTCTTAAATAATCAAACTTTTAATTGCTGTTAAATTCTCCTGAGGCTCATTAGTCAGTGATGGATTCTACCCTTCTGTCATTAATGCAACTATTTAAAGGAATTCATTGCTATCAGAATGATTTTTGTAATATTCAGAACAAATTGTTTCCACTTAACATGAGCCTTGGGCTTTGAGACCGAGCATCAAACATAATGGTGTATTTTTGCAAAGGGGCAGCGTTGGCTGAGTATTTGACTAGGAAGTCACAAGGCTGATTTGCTTCTAATTTGCAGGCAACCCAACTAACACAATGTATTACTGAAGCAAGGCAAACCCATGAGGTTGAGAAGTGGCGAAGACTGGCACAACAGAAGAATCAAGAACTGGAGAAATTCCGAGTGGAATTGGATTCAATATTAGATGTTTTACGTGAACTGCAGAAACAAGGAGTTGTTATTCCTGCACCTAATTCCAGTGGATTTGGCACAACAGACAGCTGTTGGAAGACATGATTAGATAGGAATTGATTAGAGAAGCAACACCCCAGTCGTATTGTATGTCTTATATTTTGTTAGTAATAAAGTTACATGCAATTTTTAAAAAATATTAGTAATATTGAGGTTATTCGATAAATTCAATTACCATTGAAAAATTCCATTTGATGCTTTTTCAGATACTGTAGAACATGCCTGAATAGAACTTCCACTTGTAACTTGTCTTATAGTGATTCGTTTGTGAACAATTTGAGTAATATGCTGCTTGGGTTGTATTTTTAGTGTATCATTATTACTTTTCATTTGGTGGGGCATGAAAATCCTCTTTTTCCAACATTTTCCTTCTCTCCCTCCAATTCATAAAAAGTTCCTTCCTTTATCTTTAAGACCCCTTTCAACTTTGTGAATGACTGGAGGGCTGCAGCAGAGCAGGCATTCTCTGGTGATGCTAAAATTCAAACTATTTTTTGTTTATTTGGCAGGTATTTCCAACTGTGCTGGTAAGAATGATGGCAGAGTGGTCTAGCTGAATTGTTATGGGGCAGATAGATACGAAAAAAGTCTATAAAATACAGTTTGAGAGTAGTTAATAGTATCCCTTTTAAAAGAGAAGGCTGTATTGAGTAAGATTTTTACAATGGGCTGTTCTGGATCTGACACACTAGTATCTTTATAGATGATCTTGACAGAACAAAGAGGCCAAACATGAAGACAATGTACTAAAGCTCAGACTGCAGGGATATGTTGGTGGGCAAATTTAGAGTTAAAATTCTGAACAATTTGGAAAAGGGGCCAGAAGAAAAACCCAAACAACTAGAGTCTTGTGGAGTGACAAAGGAGGCTAGTATGCTTAAGCAGGAATAATCCACTACCCAAATACTCAATGTGGATATAACTTTCTGCTGAACTGACTGGCATCATTGCAGGTAACAAGCTGAATGTTAGAGACGGTTACTTCTCCCTCTCCTCTTATGCCCTGCTGGAGTTATACACCTAAGTGTAGAGCCTGTAAGATACTAGACACCATAGGAACAATTCCTAACGCATCACCAACATGTAATTTAGTGTGCTAAGCTTTCAGTCCCTTGTTTCAAGAAAGAGATGGACCAGCTGGAGGGAAAAGAACAATCAGCAGTCCAGAAAATGTAGCCTTAGGAACCACGGAACCTGTAGGGGCTGCCCTGCTCCAGAGAAGAGACTGGGGAGGGAAGATGAGGATGGCTGTTACGCTTGTCATGTATGAAAAACCTGACGCTAAAAGGATAGAAGGAGAAGCAGTAAGTAAAATTAAAGAAAATTCAAGACAGTTGGCTATTTGGTGGCTGGAAGGACAGGTTTTCAAACAAATCAGTAAATTATTAGTCTGAAGTCTCAGCACTGCAAATCCTTAAGAATTCCACAGCACATATACTGAGGTGGTAGCTCAATCAACTATACTTATTTAGGGCAAAGAGAAGACAAAAGCTAGACTGTACTCCTCGGATCCCTGTAGTATTGGTTGAAGCTAGCATTTAAGTCAAACATGAAATAGTTCAAGTCTGTATATACTTATTTATGTATCGTGCTTCTTCAGGGACCAGTGGTAAATACGCATTTTATCTTAAGCATGGGACTGAGCATGCATAAAGAACAAAATAGTGTAACAAATTATACACTGTGTATAGGCACAGACAGTAATTCAGTGCAAGGATGCTTTTTTTTTTTTTTTTAACCATACACAAACATAAAGTGAGAGAGAGTGTATACACACATATATATACATGTATAAAAAAGGGCAGTCAGTTGGCAATTAATATAGTAATCATGATGTTTCATATTCAGGTATTTTTCAGTATTTTTAGTATGGATGTTTTGTCCCCCAATAATGAAGTATTAGTCTGTATTCATAAAATGTGTAAATACAATAATGCTTTGTATATATCAGCTATGTGTAAATATGCTGTATTTTCTTGATTTGGGACTGTTTTGCAAATGAAAAGGATAAAATTGAATAATTTCAACTTACTTATTTCCTGTACAATTTGCTATACGTGTAACACTGTATTGAAGTGTGTGACCTGAAGTGAGATTTTTTTAAATTATAGCAACCCTTGTGTTCCCAGAGAGGCCAAGTCCTGCATGTAGGTATGCTAGGGCACTGCCTACGACAGGAGGGCCTAGAGGAAGCATTTCCATCATCTGGAAACTCTCTCTCTCACATGTATAATCCTTAGGTCATCAAGAGGGGTTGCCTTAGTGTTCATGCAGTTCATTCAAACACCTTTTTAAAATTCTGGTATTCAGTTCTCAGCATAGTTTGTAAGCCATAGTATCTTACATAGTTTGAATTAAATTTCAAATTAAATTCTCTGAGTCTATTTTACTGACCAGGGTCAGCATTATTTACCATTAGTGTAAACTATAATATGGTTTATACTGTGTTCTCACATGTATTTATGTAGTTGTACACTCACTGAAGCATGGTCTTTAGGCATTGACCATGAAGTGGGCACTCTACACAGTAACAGACTATCTCTGGTCTTGAATGGCTGTAATAATGGTGCACTTTTTGGAGAACTAAGGTCCAAGTTTTAACCTCCCTGCTGAAGTTTTTAGTTCTTGACTCTCCAGCAGTCTTAACAGTACAGAAAGGGGGAAAATACCCTGAAACAGAACAAAGACTAACAAAAGAGGTCATTAGCTTTTATTGTATTCCACTGAGGATTTCAGTGGTATCTTTCAGAGTCATAGAATTATATACTCCTGGTGTATGTTTTTCTTCTTCTTATGCCATACTATTTCATTATGCATTTCCAGAAGGTGTTATAATGGATGGATTAAAAGAATCTTAAACATCATTTCTTTGAATCATTGACTTATGTTTAGCTGGAATTCATTTGTTTATTATACTCCAGCTGCTTTGCTGTAATTTGAATTCTCATGTTTGAAGCTTTTAGGAAATCAAGTGAGCAGTTGGCTGGGTGACTCAGTGACCTGGATTACAGAGAAGACATTTGCTTCAAGAGAGGAAAACAGGGTGTGCAGAAGACTATCAGGTCTGATCCTGGCACTGGTGGCAGAGACATTAAGTGTTATGTTCAAGTTCTCAGAAATACATGTCAAAACTGCTCATGTAATAAATTATCATGGATGAAGACTTTATTTCATTGATAGTACATAATACATTTTGGAGTCTGCCACTATATCCAGTATTTAACCTAGTCTAGAAAAAAGAAAGAAAACAGATCTGTATACTAGCACAGCAGTGCAAATACCTTTCTGCAGGGAAGGGGGGCCATGCATCAAGTGCTGCCCTGACTCTCTTGAACAGAAAGCCCTCTGGTAACTTGGAATGGTAATGTTTAGCCTTTCATACAGCTAACTACATATCTCTTGTCCAAACACAGGAAAGCACAGGCATCCAACTCTTGCTCTTGTTGGAGAACATGTGGTAAAAGGCTCTGCCTCTGTGCTGTCCTTGCTACCTGTCAATACCTGAGGCTACCAAATAAGTTCAGTCCAGCTCTACAGTATCTCCTGCTGATTTATTTAGCTTTGTCATCTTTCACTACCAGGAGGATAGAGCAGAGTAGAAGGGGAAAAGCACACTCCACTTCCTCCTTTGCCAGTGGCTTGTGAAGGGTTTTGTGGGGTTCTTTTAATCACAGAGTGGCAAAAAAAGTCAGTAACAAGTATTCAAGAGCTACAGCTCAGGTGCAAAAATACTAAATTGCATGACAAATACACATCATTTACTTCACCTTTTAGCCTCAGAGACCATGTATCACTGGATTTTAGAAAAGTTCATGGTTTTACCTTTCCCTTTCTTTTCTCTATGAGCAGGCTTTTTCTGATTTTACATTGTAGGGTTCAGGGATTTATTTTTTTTTTTTTAAAAAAGGTACACAACTGAAACTTGTTTACACAGAAGAATATTTCACAAATATTCACCCTTGAAAACTAGAATACATAACTTGACCTAGTAAGTTCTTACAGAACACAATACATGTTTGTGCAAACACATGTAATTATCTTAGGGGAACTCTACATGAGGTTAAATCTACCACAGGTGATGCATTTAGAGTGAGTTTTGAGAAAAGGCTCTGAAACAGACAGCCCAAGCAGTAAGAAAACTTGCAATAATTTGATTTTCAAACACCATTAAATTCTGAGTACTCCTTTTGAAGGATTACCCTAGTCAAAGCACTTTCTATTCAATTCATAGTAAACCAATTCATGTTGGTTTTCTGGGAAGAGATGAACTTTTTAAATGTTATACAGAGTTGGTTATTATACCAGTCCCCTTTCCCTGAAGGCAAAATTTAATGTCTATTGGTTCTTAAAAAGACAAAAGAATGAACGAACACCTTTAACATAACTGCTTTTAAAGACTGCAGAAAGATTCTCCTTTGCCTTTGACTCTGCTCTAATGGAGAGGCAGAGCAAAAGTCTGAATCAGACTGTATTGCTGCTACAGTGCTTCTGAAGTCATGTGGGAGCTGTGCAGTGGGGACTGCCAGGTTATTTTTCTGTAAAAAACAGCATGAAGAACTTCTTTAAAGATAGAAGGGAGATAAGATGAAAAAAGCAGAAGAACCATCAGGGAAGAAAAAAAGCAGGAACCAAAACCACTTAAATATCTTTAGAGGATTAATACATGCTTCAGAAGGACACTAAGATTACAATTCAAGTGTGTTGTAAGTTAAGTTATCCTTTGATCATATTATTAAATACCTTTCATCTAGGCATTGTCACCAGCATCCATACACATGGATACTTCTTTCTCCCCAAATTAGCAGTTATGCACGCAAACAAAAGCCACAAAGATTCACGGTAGCAGAAGAAAACCTTAGGTTAGCCCACTGGGAATAGCAAGCTTTTCTTTTTCTAAAACCAGACTACGTTATTTTAAAACTAAGTTTCAAATGCTTTAAAAATAAGCTTCATTTCTCAATTGCAGGGGGGATGGATTCTACAGAGATTTTCTCCTCATTTAAGCAGCATGCTCTGTTTTCAAGCATGGCAAAGGGAAAAAATGAAAAAAGAATAGATCAAACATCACTGAAGGCAGCTAACTCATCCAGAAGTAGGCTATAAAAGCTACCTTTAGTAGCAGTCCCAGAGCTTGTTAGCAAGAAAAATACTGAGCTTCAGTTCAGACAAAGCTCAACCATCAGATAGCCAACAGTTGTTTGAGGTGCCTCAGCAGGAAGCAGTTGCCACATTCAGAAGGCAGATTTCCCAAATTTCTTAATTTGGGAAGGGATAAGGGAAGTCCACAGCTACAGCCTTCATAGTTGTGGTTAAGTACTTACTGTAAAAGGAGGTCTTTTCTGCACCTGAAGCAGCATACTGGAGACCTACATTGCAACCCATGCAGCTATGCTCATTTGTAACAGGGTTTGCCTCAATCTTCTCTTGGGAACTATTTTCAACAATAATCTGCTAGTTTTAAGCAGTCTCTGCTTTGCTTTAAGTATAATCTCATTACTTTAAACACTAGGAAGTAGTGCAAGAATTAAATTTGAAAACAGGAAATTTAGGTATAAGTGGTTTATAGTAAGGTCACAGGAGATAAAAACAAAAGAGATTTCCCTCAGTCTTTCTATTCTTTAAATGCACAACACATTCACTAATTTTTCTATTTGTCACATGAAGGAAGAATGAATTAATCAGCATTTAAGTGTCTGAAGAATGTATCAGCAGGCCCTTGCTACATTTTCACTCTGACACAAACGTTGTATACCAAGCAGGCTAGTTTCAAGAAAACTCAGTTAGGCACAGCATCTTGAATCCCCTAGTTCCATTTCAGTTAAGAACTTCCTGCAGAGCACTCTTACTCCAAATCCAGCAAAGGATTTCAACCTGGTTCCTCTGCATCTAAAACCATTTGGCCATTAGTTACAATCTTTTGAAGAAAGCTGAAACATAATTTAAGTACTGGCTAAGTTTCAGAACCTTATTCTTTCTCTAAAAAATAAACTTAAAGGTTGAAATTACACCTATTCAATTCCTTAACAAACCTTTGCCTAGGAGAACAGCTGTGGTTGCAACACCATCCCAACTGAGTACAAAAAGAAGATGGAGCAAGTGCACCTCAGCTGTGCTTTTGGAGCTAGTCCTCTGAACAACTGAAAGCCTGCTACCCCTTCACTGGCCTACTGGCAAGAAAGGGCTGTTTATAGAGCCAAAAAGCATAGGAGGTTCAGCCTATAAGCAAAGCATAACACCAGCTTAACAGACAACCACCGTTTGCATATAGTAACTCTATTGACAAACAAAGAATAGTTTTTATCTGATTTCCTGTGATTTACCTACTGAATCCTGCACTTGCCAAACTGGAAGTTTGCATCAGCAATTAAAAAAAAGTCAAATTACTGTTTGTGTGTAGAACACTAATTCCAGGTCATGGTCACCACTGGGCAGCTGTCAGAATGTCACTCTGAAGTACTACAGTTACAGGCACCAATTTGCTTTTACTCAGCAGCAGGTGGTGGTAGCATTTTGTAAACACTGTAACCAAACAGTTATGCCAGGTATTCCCTCTGGAAGCTTTGTAAGTGGATTTCACCTGCACCAAAAAGCAGTTAGAAATCACAAACTGAAGTTAACACCAAGCAGATATCCATTGTGCTGCTTAGTTTCAGGTGTCCTTTTTGGGAGTGGCAAAAGCTGCAGAACCTCCCAAGAGGCTGCCTGTTTATTCCTTACATAAGTCTTAATTTAAGGTTTACACTTATCTTGGCCAAGGAGTTTTCATACACCTCCCAATGCCAGGCTCCAGACTCATAGTCCCCACAAATTAATATGGTATCCTTCAGAAGCTGGACATAAGCAGTCATTTAAAAACAGAAGAAAACAAGAAAAAAAAAAATCAGGAAGCAAAAATAATGCTGGGCAAAAAGTTTAGACCACAGAAGGCATCAGAATAAAGCATTTAGTATTTTACTTCTTGCTTAAACTGAATTCTGTCAGCACAGCCAGTCTTACATACAATAAAAAGCACAGGTCTGAAATACCTTCTATCAAAATACTAGAAGGCCAAGAAAGACTTCAAACTGGGCAATAACAGTAATGTTTACCTTAAAGTAAAAGAGTTTTCAGTCAAGGATCCGATGGGAAGATTGCATGATTGATTTGCTTTCTAAAATGATTGGTGGCTCTGAGATGAGGAGATCGTCCTCACCTAGTGAAGAGTTCTGCTCAGTGTTCACAAAGTTAGGAATGTTAAATTTTGTAAGACAATTTACGTCCTCCTCAAACATTCCACTGCTCCTGGGAACTTCCTGGAAGTGGACATTATTTTCCAGACCTGGACCTTTCTGACTTTGTTTTGCTTTGTCCAAATGTTCCACTTCATTAATACAGAAATGGAAAAGTGACTGGGATTCTTCAGCTATTTGACGAGAAAAGACCCTCTCCGACTCCAGAGGTCTTCCAAAATCTCCTACAAAGCTATTCATGCGAAATCTTTTTTCAGAAGGTTCTGCATTGCTAGGGAGGAAAAAGAAAAATACAGTAAGCATGAAAGTAGAACTATTTGACTTCTTAACACCAAATTTGGTTTCAACAACCATTGTGATCAGCAAGAAAGGAAATCCTACAGCTTATCTACAACAAACTTTAAAAGCCAGCACTATTTATTATTTTCTGCTGAAGCTATTTTAAGTCTTGATTTGTCATGATAATTTTCCATGGGAACAAGTTATCAAAGCCAGCACTCTCAAATGGCACTTCTAGTAATCAATATACTGTGATAATCAGCTCACTGAATGAGCTTAGAAATACTCTTCAGTATTTCCTCTTGGTATCAAGTAGTATCAAGGAGTAACAAGTTTTTTAAAATGGCTTATAGAACACTTCCAAGAAAAATCTTTGATAGAGAAAGTCTTTCTGAGACACAGACAGCAAAAACAAGCAGTTACCAGTGAACTAATCCAAGCTCCCTTTTCTGGGAATCTCCCAGCCTACAATGCTGGGTTCTGGTCTGCTGGATTCAGTATTAAGCTCTGGACTCTGCCCACTGGACTTGAGTGCACTGTCAGGGTACAGACCATTTTGCCCAGTATACCCTTCTAACAGGGGCACACTGGTTTGGGACTGACACTCAAGATTCCTTTATAGCTTTAACACCCCTTCTCTCAACACTCCCTGAAGTGACCTGTGGTACTTGGCAAACCATGGAAAGGAGTAAGTAGCCAGTCCTCCAAAATAGTAGGGTTTAGCATCCCAGAGGGAACTTGGGGGAATCTAAACAGATCCTTAGTACCAATCCAGAAATGCAACCCTGAGCCTGAGAAACCTTCCTGAATAAGTTTTCAGCAAACACATACATGTTTCTGTAGAAGAAGTTTTTGTTTCAGTGGATCTGCATTTCTCTGAGTGGGTTTCACCCCAGAATCCTTAAAAAAAAGTCATTTCACCTTTACTGCAGCTAGTTCTACAACCTGCCTCAATAGCTGCATGAAGCTTTGACATTACATCAGCTGATATTTTGTACAGAGAGTTTACATGAGCACATGCATGTGTTGCACAAATGCATTTTTAAGGATGTTTTTTAAATGCAGAAAGAAACATAGCGTACTGTCTTCTCCCAAGTGATGAATGAGAGTACTTTTCAGGCAGAAATTCAGAAAGATTGTCAACACATTTTTTTGTTGTTGCTCAAGCTAATGTTCTACACATATTAATACACAAGCAAACAAAAGAAAAGTGCAACAGGCATCATTTCCGTAACTAATTAAATTTCTACCTCTCCCTGACCATATCCTGACCCTTTTCTTCTGGTCTGAGAATGTACCCAATTTTGAACATCTTGTACAATTTTGAGAAGTACATGCTATCATACCCCTTTATAGTGAGCCAAGAAAAGCATACTAGAAAAATCAGAGTATTCTACTTTAGATCCATCCATCTGAACCCAGTTACACTTACCTCTCACATTAATGGTACTTTAAAGAACAGCCAAATTGACTTACTGAAGTCAGAGACACGTCCATCAATCAGGCTGAATTTCTCCCAAGACCTAGGAATCCCATTAACATCTATTTCTAAAGAAGGGCTGCAAGACAGCCCACTAATGAAATGATGAGTCATGAAGAATCCAGTCAGGTATAAAGACAGAAGATGCAGGCAAACTAAAACCACAGTCTGCACTGGTTTTACAGGTTGGTATTTATGTTCTCCAGTTTTTGTATACATGTATCAAAAATAAGAGCAAACAACAGTATTCACTGCCCTTAGCATATTCCTGGATGATCTGTTTCCAGTACCATACACACTGGGTTATCAAATCTCAGAAAAACCTGCTCACATGTGTTAAAGGTGCCAACTCAGCATACATAGTAATTGGGCAAGCATTCAAGCACATGGCTCCCAAAGCTGCAAAGGAAGTTTAAAACAAATACAGAAAGGAATAACTGGGCTCTCTTCAGCAAATGAAGAAAAATTATATTAAGAGTTAGACTGGAAGGGACTTCTGGAGGTTTCTAGCTTAATGCCCTGATGAAGGCAAGGCCAACTCTGAATTCAGATCAGGTTATCTAGATGTAGAAGTTGACCAAAGACAGAAGTTTCACAAACTCTAGGCAACCTGTTCCAAGAAAATTGATGAAGAAAGCAGAAAAACAGTGGGAGATATCAAGCAGGTCTCTGCTACCTGAAAGGACACTTTTACAAGTGTACAAACTTTTGACAAATATCCATATTAAATTCTCTTTGTGTATATTTGACTTCATCACTTCTTCCCCTCTCAAATTATTCATGTGGGATACAGACTCAGATGCTCAGTTAAGAAACAAGATCTTCAGGGAAGAGGCAGCACACCAACACTCACAAGAACTTTAAATATACTTGGGAGCAAGGTCTGGCTACTTTATGACAGTCTGTAAGGGAGGCAAAAATACCAGCAAGTCAGTTCTGGGAAGATGAATTCTTCTGCATCTATTTTCTTCTCACAGAAGGAAAAATTTAGGAGCTCAGAAGAGGCTCATGATGTATGTTATGTCCTCTCTAATATGGCCCGGTCTCTAGAGATGTGCTATTACATGAAGTTTCAGAGCTAGTCTACATATGACTAAATAGCAAAGGGCCTTTCAGTAGGCAGAGATAGGCTGGCTGCTTTAGGAAGTGATAAGCACTAACAATTGCCTTTCACAATCAACTTCTCATCACTGCTACCTGCCTGCAGGCAATGTCACTCTCCGGAGAGGCTTTTTACTTGTACTTTTTGGCATGCAAGCCTGAGAGAGGTGGGTTCAACTTTCTCAGAGGAAGGGGCACTCACAGCCTGCGTGCTGTGCAAATGCAGATAAATGGTTGAGGCAAGGCATGGTCTGCACGTACTTATCAGCCAGAAAGAACAAGAAAAAAAGGTTAGTTTGTGACTTTCAGGGGCCCATGGTGTTAAATGTGGAGCTGATCTGTACTTCAGCATCAGCTGGAATTTCTCAGCAGAAACAAAGACACTCTGAGACTAGGGGAGCTACAGAGTTAAGGGAAGACTTTGTAACTACTACTGATCTACCTTTTGGATTTTAACACACAAACACGTGGAAGCCTGCCAGACTTCAACTTCCTTAACATCTGCACTGCACTTTATTTGTATATGCTCTGTCAATATTCACATTTCTCTGTTCCACTCCATCATAGCGTGACCCTAACTAGAATGACCCCATTTATTTGCAGAACAGTAATCTAAAGCCAGCTGTTTGGCAGCCTACCCACCAACTGCCTTCTAGCATGAACATGCATACATACAGCTATTCCCTTCTCTTACTGCATGCCTATGACTATTTGCTAAATAGGGAACACATTAATACAGTTCTACAGAACTGGTCTCCTAGAAGTGCTTGGAACGATTATTTGAAACAAAGATAGACTGCACCCTTTCATAAGAATGGACTAGAACAAGATGGTGCTGAGCCAGTGCAATGTCAGCACTGCCGCTGCTTGTTTGGGGGCTGCAAAGAACAGACACACCACTTAGCAGGCTGGATTTGTTATTCCAGTTTTCAGACTCACTCTTGATGTGGTGCTCCTGTCTTCGTCAGCAGGGTCAGGACAAAAAACATGAAGATAACAAAAACCGCAAGACCAACCCAAAATCCAATCACAATGGAATCTGGTGAAAAAGAGAAAACAAGATGATCAGTATTTCACCTACACATGCAGAAAGTTTCCTTCCACATGCAGCATGACTGCAAGCCCCTAAAGACTTTGCAGCTTATTCCTGGGTGGCAAAGAAGGAGGACAACCAGATTTATTGTTTTCTATTTTTAAACAGAAAGCTGCCATTGAAGGTCTCATTTCTAGCCCAAATTTTACTGACGTCTGGACAAAC
Organism: Haliaeetus leucocephalus; assembly: GCF_000737465.1. Taxonomy (NCBI): domain Eukaryota; kingdom Metazoa; phylum Chordata; class Aves; order Accipitriformes; family Accipitridae; genus Haliaeetus; species Haliaeetus leucocephalus. Next base: position 3,172,082 of record NW_010972631.1, read on the forward strand.
CAGAAACAAGCTGAAAGAGGGAAGACACTGAATTCTCTTGATTAGTAAAATAAGAGCAGCTCCCTTTATGATGCCTGGCCTGTTTCCAAGCATTGCTTTGGAAACAATTTCAGTGCTAGAACTCAGGAGAGAGGATTGTTTGATTTTCAGCAAAAACCTCTGTCCCTTTAGAACAGAACCTCTGCTATTTTAAATTATTTCTGCCCCTGACCATTAGGTTTCTGCATTTTGATGGATTTCTTTGACACAATAGGTTTAGGAGGATCTAGCTTTCTTTCAGCGGTAATAGGGTTCTGAAATAAACAGAACCACAAATAGAACTATCTGCTACCTCAACAAATATAAATAACCAACATATACAAGACATTTTTGAATAATTTTTAATTTGGGTTTCCACTTGCATACAGAAAACTGCAATACAACGTCAGAGGAGCCAAATGGATTTGGACAAAAAAAAAAAGAGTCAAACCACCGGTTAATTAAAAGGAAAACACCAATGCAATAGCCAAATATAGAAGCAATTGGGAAGAGCACGCACACAGGCAAAAAGCCATAAAAATGTACCTACTGTTCTCATTTATAGCAAATGGACCCACAGATAAATTGCTAGTCCTACTTAAAACAAATCTATGTCCACTTATGACTTCAAAGTTGATCCACAGTTGCTTTCAGGAACTTATTAAAAGAGGTCCAAGTGGGACAAACCTATTTCCAGACAACAATCAATTGATAAGCATGGCCCAAAGTTACAGAGCACCAACCCAAAATATGACCTGGTCCAGGACCCACAGTATACAGGTACTTTTTCACCTGTCATTTCAGTTAGTTACTTTTTGTTCATGCAAATATTCAAAACTTCCACTGTAAAAATTCAAAAAATTAACATACAAACATGCAAGAGGGAAGTCTTGGTCAGGACAGGTATCCTATCTCCCCTTAACCTCTCATTACACAGCTACTACTGAACTTCCAAGATCCTTGCTGGCTGTAAAGCTACGTGATGATCTGTCTGACCCAGCGCAGCAGGCACAGCACAGAACTTCAGCCAGCCTGTTCAGTCTCCTACAGGACTAACTGAAGATACCAGAAAACAAGGAATCAGCTATCCTGCCTGGTGCTTGACCCCAACAGTTAATCACACTCCCACTGTGAAGTATCTTCCCCACTAAAAGGCAGATCTGGAAACTGGAAATCAATTCAAACCATTTGCTCTTTCTCTGTGAAGTCGAAGTGCCTGCTGCAATTTGAGGTTTTCTCCCTGTGAAAATACTTTATCACAATCAAGTCACTCCTTAATCCCTTTTTCTGGTAAGCTAAGGAGGCTAAGTTTCAAGTCTCCCACTGCAACATTTATTCCATCTCTCATCTGCCACATCTACCCCACTCAACCCCCTTTGTAAAACAACTAGAGGGTAGTTCAAGTACAGGTCTCCATGATAGGATGGGCAGGAGGGAAGTTTGTAATACTTTTTGTTTAAAGCATACTGGTATGAGTTAATTTCTGTAATTCCATGCATTATGAGCCCTAAAACATTTTCAGCATCTTTCTGAGAGTATAGCCTGAATTTAGTGGCTCAAGATGCATCCTGTGTTTGGCCTTACTAATACACAATAGCTCATGATTATCTACCATCCTACCGGACTTTGTAGTACCTGAAAATTTCATCTAAAAAGAAACAATCCCATTAAAAAATTTACCACTTAATCATTTACAGCTACTAGTACCTACCAATTAGTCAGACATGCTTCGATATGCAACTGCATTGATAACCAGAATGTAAAGTCTGATCAAGATGTCTAAAAATTATGCACACATATTATATTGGTCAAGCTGCAAAACTTAACTCATCAACTAAGAAAAAAAAAAAAAGAAGATGATTCTGATGAATTACTACTCCCCACAAAAATCACACCTGCCAGCACTGTGTGCTGAATAACAAGCCTGTCCTGTGGTTTGTTTGGTGTTCCCCCACTAACAGAATTCCTAAGTTTACTGAGCCTAAAGCTACATCTCCCTTGCTTTATTGTGGCTCCTGACGCACTTCCAACCCTCTGCTGTATCAATTACAAAACAAATCTTTGGATTTGTTTAAAATTAAAGCAGGTGGCCTGAGTTCTCTTCAATATTTCATTTAGGTCTCACTCATTTAAGTGCAAATTATCCAAACCTACTAACTTCTAAACATTTATTCAAAATAAACAGTACATAACACATCTATTAAAAAAATATGGCACGTAGGACTACATTTATAATACTGTCCCAAGTTACAAATTGATTGGGAAAGTATCTCATCACTTTCTCAAGTTGCAGTATCAGCCTTCCTTTTCTTCCTAACACAGACTCGTAACATCCTGGCAGCAGTTCCAACTCCCCTGATCATTCCTACCTATTTTACCTCTCTCTAATGTTACTGATGTTTCTTCTGTTCCAAAGGCACAAAAAAGGATTTTATTCTTATCTCTACCAGTCACAGATTTTCTCCTGGCTATCTTTATCTATTTACTTTCTGAAGCTTTAATTTACAAAACATCTGGTGCCTATTCTTCTGGATTTTCTGATTTCTAGTTCCTGTCTTCACTTATCCTCAGGCAGAACACACTTTTTGCTTGCAAAACAGCTTGCTTTTTTTTTTTTGGTAGGCATATATTTGAAAAGTCAGTGTGGCATTTGAACACCTCATCTTCTCCCCACCTTCACTTTTTTTTTAAGACATATTTGTGTGTATTAGATTGTTTTGTGAATACTTTTCTACACAGGTGACTTTGCATAAGTTTTTCTCTGCTTTCAGAAAACAGGCTTCTGAATTCCTTTGTATATACATTAAATTATTAGGAACCTCCCCTTCCCTACAATTAATTAAATCAACATTAACCTGAAAGCAGTCCCCAACTTTCTCTTGTGGAATTCATCTTATGTTATGGTTCAAAAAAGTGCCCTCTCATTTTGGGTGAAATACCTTGTGTAACAGAAATAAATGAATAAATAATAATTAAAAAAAAAAAATCACACACCTGTAATTTTAAGAGGGGCCAGTGATGTTTTACAGCTGTCCAAGCGTCACTACCAGCCTACATCACCTAAACTGGAGTCCACTCCCCTTTAAGCTCTCCAACATAAGTTACAGGCATTCATTAACACCCCTTCTTTGTCAATATTCAAGATCTCCTTCTTAATACAACCCCAGTGTAATCTCCTCTCCTCCTTCCTCCCCATCTTAGGATTTCAGTGAAGTTAAATGTCTGACCGCATTGCCTCCACACTTTTTGACAGTCTCAACTCAGCTAGAAATAGCTAGAACAAGAAACATACAAAGAACATAACCATGTCAAGAAGCATCATGCCATACACAACAGACATAGACCGTTCCTTTACTAGATTAAACTCAGCCCTCTGAGAATGTATGCAGTAACACCAAAGTAAACAGAGCCAATTCCAATCTGTGAGTTAAAACGCCCCAAAAACCTGAAAAGAAAAAAAAAAACCTACCACCACAAACAGAAGGGACTTCCTAGGTGACTGATTCAATACCATTCCTAACCTCTTTCATAAGTACGTCAAGCTGCACCTGAAAAGCAGTTGTTACTTCTGGCCCATTCTCTAATAAATTGTCCAGAACCCTCCTGCTCTACGAACAGCACAGCCAGACAGCAAAGCTGAGCTGCTACGCTTAGCATGGCAATCACTTCGATGGCAATCCAAGACCTGTTTTGCCACTATAACTTCTGTAACTATCATTTATATTTTTTTTCTCCTGTCACGCTCTTTGACACACTGGACTAAAAAGAAGGCATGTATATAACACTGCAGCTGCTCTTTGTAATCAGTAATCTTTGTAATCAGGTTTGGCCTCTGATTAAGGGGATGAATAGAATATAAATTAGAAACACGATAAAAGCTAACCTACATTTTTCAAGTACCTAACATTTGTAAAAATACAGACAGTAATCAGCAGACTTTTTTTGGGAAAGAAAAAAGGTAAAGTACAATTCAGGCTAAGAAGCAAATTCAGCTCTAGTTTTTTTAAAACCGTTAATAACTTCAAGAAGTTTCTTCTGTCCCTTACAGAGCCTCCCCAAAAGCTCCTGACTGTGCAGAGCCATGGGAGATCAGCCTTTCTGGGCTGCTGTTTTCCACTGCAGGCACTCCTCTTTCCTAGTCTGAATCCTCAGCATGACAAATGAGGCACTCCAGCACTGCATGGAGACCCTTCCCCAATACTTCAAAGACTGATGCTCAAACCTTCTCACAGTGCATCCAGCTCAGAAACAAAGAAACAAGATGGTTTGCTTCTCTTTGGCAAAGTGCTTCCAAAACACGTCCAATAATTCTGAGTTTGTCTCTGTTACTTTTTTTTTCTTTTTTTGTTTTCCCCCTCCACAACCATCTCCCCCTAAAAAAAAAAAAATTTTAATAGAAGCCAAAGCTATTGTCTAAATTTTAAATAAATGTTGGTCCAGCTGTACTAGCTTGTCCTAGCTAAATTTCCTGTCAATTCCTACCCATAATTTTCATCTCTCTGGTTCCTGTCCACCACTTGTGACTTCTGCTCCAGTATTAGCAGAACACTGAATTTAGCACACTTCTCCTATGAAGAAAGTCCCAATGATAAAAGTTTCTTCAGAAGGAGAAATTTCTTCTTTTGTTTTAAATCTTTTTAAAAGCCTTAAGTTTATTTTCTATCAAGAAAAACAAAAGCAGTAAGGCTGCCCACCACTGCCTTTTTAGCATTAATAGGAACAAGAACAAAGCAACACAGATCACACCAAGTAGTCACCAGAAGCAGCACTGGCTGTATTTGCTGTTATAAACTGTTCCTGATAGTCTGATATTCCTCAGTATTGACAAATTTCTACCACAGCCAAGAAATCCATGGTTCTCAACTGCACAAGAAAAGCAGTCGACAAAGGACACAGAATAATAAACGATTATAATAATCTAACAGAGTAATACCTCTAATTGCTGAGAATCCAAGAAATTAGGAAAGAGATATTTTTGTACAATAATCAGTTACAAATGAAGAGCAGAAACATTAAGATGGGGAAGCTCAGCTGCAATAAAGTATGTCTCTACTGAACTTACATTTATGAGCCTTCAGGCCTTCAAATGACACTGGTCCGTACTCATAGTACTCGTACTCCCAGGTGTAATCAGAGTTAGACGAGGCCTGCTGGGAAGTTCTGTTAGAAATCAGCCTCAGGGCAGACATCTTGCACCTCAGTAAACATATACCTGTGGATATGAAATGCATTAATAGACACTACATACTTCTAGCACATCTTTTGATTTTATAAAGAATCCTTTCTTATTTACAGGATCTCTTCCTCATCACTGTTCCCAAGAGCAGCCACTCATGCTTACAAAGGCTCTCTCACCTGTTCCTTCAAAATCCAGTATCACTGCCCCATCAGACAAGGCTATCACATCCCCTCCCATTACTTCCCCAGTCTTGGCTGACCAACCACCAGTCAACACAGAGCTTCTCTTCCATGGAAAGAAGAGAACCTATGTTCACCTCCAGAGAGGCCTGTAAGCATACAAAGTATCAAACCCAGGCTCCTCAGATTGAATATAGCTTTCATAGCTCAAAAATAGTCAATACCAAAGACCACCAGCCTCAGCATCTTAGGATGAATGCTGCCATAAAAATCCAGGTGGAGAACTGGCCAGACTACCAGGCTCAAAGGGTTATATTATCCATACAAAGTCCAGCTGGCAGCTGGTTGTCAGTGGTACCCCTCAAGGACTGATACAATGAAATGGAGTGCAGTTGTAGCAAAGTTCTCGGATTCCATGGGGGACAGTCAAGAGGCTGGAGCGCAGACTGCTACTCAGAGGGACCGGGACAAGCTGGAGAAAGGGAGTGACAGGAACCTCATGAGGATGTCCAGTGCAAATGCGAAGTCCTGTATCTGGGAGGGAATAACCCCATGCCGTAGTACAGGCTGGGGGTTGACTGTTGGGCAGCAGCTCTGCAGAGAAGGACCTGCGATGGACAAGCTGGACATGAGTCAGCAATATGCCTTGTGGCAAAGGCGGCCAAGTATGTACTGGGCTGAATTAACAAGAGTGTACCCAGTAGGTCAAGAGTTGGTATCCCCAATAGTAGAAAGATACAGACATGCTGGGGCAAGTCCAGTGGAAGGCCACCAAGATGGTCAGGGAGCTGAAGCACCGGATGCACAAGAGCCTAAGGGAACTGGGTTTGTTCAGCCCAGAGAAGGCTCCGAGGAAGACCTTAGTGCTGTCTACAGTTACAGTCAGAGGGTGCAAAGATGACAGAGCCAGAGTCTTCTCAGAGGTGCACAGTAAGAGGACAAGAGGCAAATGGACACAAATTGGGAAACAGGAAATTTAAGTTAGACACAAAGAAAAATTTACCTGATCTAGTTGAACATGGTTTGAGCAGGAGGTTGGACCAGATGACCACCAGAGGTCCCTTCCAACCTAAATTTCTCTGTGCTAATGAACAGCTTCAATACGCCACTAGGGAAGGAAAATAAAACAGGAGTGATTTTCCCCACAGATTAACAAAAACTGCAATGCAACATGAAGCATCATTAAATCGTCTCGATAGATATTTCTGTCATTACCATAACACCACACTAGCGATTTCCATTTTGCAGAGTAATTTTTTCAGAATATTAGACAGTTTTATGCACACTAAAAGAGAGCGCATCTCTGCACAAAACATCTGCTGCAGCAGCTGGAGTCAGGACATCCCACTTGAAACATATTACAAAATACTTTTTGTAAGAGCAAATTGAACTTTGGGTAATTTTGCATTCAATTAAAACTCAGCAGGGTGAAGACTTCATGCAGTTCCTAAAACTATTGCTATCAGTTGTTCTGTGGACAATGAAACTTCTCAGAGCACAAAGTCAAATCCAGATAAACTTTCTTGAAAAGAAGGGCCCCTAAGTACCCATGTCACTCAAAATAACTGAAACTTCAGTCCTTCCTAAGGATAATTAGATTGATTAAGGCTGTGCAAGTACATCACTCAAGTGCTAGTAGGGACATGCATAAAGAGCAAGAATCAGGCACAAAATGAGGAACACAAATTCACCCAGGAAATATGAATAGCATTTCAAATTTGTAAAAAAGTTCTTTCTGCAACTATTTTACCATCAGCAAATGCTGGCAGGAATGCCTCAAAACAACTTTAAATAAATAGTGAAGTATGCCTGAAAAAGTAACCTTCATACCCAGTTACAGTTTTCAGAACCTTAAACACATAGCAAAACTTGACTGGCAAGCGATAAATCCTTTAAAACAAGAAATGGATCTATTTTTCAACTCAAACCAGCTTAGTTTTCACAACGAGCAACTTGCCAACAGGGCAGGGAGAAGCGACCAACCCCATTCTTGGGTAAGGATAAGGAGCTTCACATTACCCTCACCCTCCTTTGGCCACTCAGAAAGCTCCCAGTGAGAATAAATAGCCTGAAGCACACAGGAAGGAGAAAAAAAGATAGCTGTAAGGGACAACCCAGTTCATGGCTGAGGGCGTTTCCCATCCTCTACTTCCAACCCTTTAAGGACATGACAGAAAGACGTAAGTCTAACTTTAAGTGCCTGTGTTAACAGTGAAGTTCCTCCTTTGCCTTCCCAATAACTAGAAAACCTTATTTCCTGGAATCAGAGATAATGTCTAATTAAGCTTTAGACAGAGTTTTTCTTTTTTTTTTAATCAACTAAAGCAACTGCTGCCTCTGCGAAAAGCAAACAGCACATAGAAAAAACTAAGATTCCTGTCCTAGTTTGTTCCCATCTCAGCTCTGTCAGTTGTCTCTTACAAGATTTTGTGTTTCATTTTGTGACTGGGCCCTAAGAGACTACATGGTGCTGCACAGGGTTCCCACTATCTTTTTTCCCCATCTCCTTAATGTTTGGTTGATGACGTGTCTGTCTCTTGACAAATTTTATTAGCATATTCCTGTTTAAGGGCTGCTTTTCTCTCCTATAGCCTTCCAGAGGAGTCTTTCATTTAAATATTTCTCATATGGCATCACCAATGTTCATCATCACCTCCTCACTTTTAGTATTATATAAAGAGCTGAACAGGAATTCGCAGGCAGAAAACATCAGAATAGGGTCTATGAACAGTCTGAAAAGTGTTTCTTCTTCCACCTCAAGTGCAGGCAGATGGGATTAATTGGGCCACCTGCAGATCTCTCTTCCAATCTAGTCACTAATGTCCATTTATGATTTATGGGGAGAATAGCCACTTGTAGGATACAAAGAATCTGTCCTGGTTTAGTCTTAGGTTAGGACTAGAAGCTCCAGTGTTTCACCACTGACTACAAGCATTTCTAGACTTACTTTCACTGTAGACAAGCCACTGTCAGAGGGAGAGGTGCTAACTGAAACCTGGGTCACCAGCTCCCAGGCTAACCTGTGCATCAGGCTTTGTGGAACATAAAATATGCCTCTAAATCATCCAGTACAGCTAAGCATAAGCATTGTCTCAAACTAGCTTACAGCTCACTTGTAAGCTTTGTCTGTCCAAATGCCTCCAAAACCTCAGCCTGAAACATGCTAAAACCAGTATTTTATTCTACTTAAAAAGCCAGCCTAGCATGGTGAACAAGGACCAGCACAGCAAAAGCACTGAATATTAAGACCTTCCATATCCTGAGGAAGAGCAAAGCAAAGCAGGGTGAGCTGGCATGTTAGCAGCCTGTCAGGTGCATTTGCCAGGCTGCAGCAGGTCATGGAAGGATTGCAAGTTCCAGATAAGGGGGTCAGGGAAGGAATTCCCCCAGGAGACACACTCAAGTGCTCCTTCTGCCAGGAATGGACAGCAGTGATTCATCCCACATGCTCTGAGGCATGACAGGAAGCTCTTCTCATTGACCTTGCTGAGGGCTTTTTGGGGAGCACAGGAGTTTAAGGCAAACATGAAAGCCCCTCTGCTGACTTTGATGTGTATGGATGCAGATAGCCTTTCCTCACCCTGGCTCATTTCCTTCAGGGGCAAGTAAGTGAGCAACAAAAAGCTTCACTTTGATCAGTCAAGATACCTGAAAGCAGGGCCGTGTTCAGTGCTGCCAACCAGGAGATTGAGGCAGGTCAGCTTCTCGAAAACTAAAAAAGGCAAGTGCTCACAGCCTTCTTCTAGAGCATCGGGTTGCTCTCTGCAGATAAAGGATGTCAACAGGTACCCAGACACTCCCCATGGAGACACGACACAACTACAACTCCTGGAGCTGAATTATACCTTAATGAGAACTCATTTGTAACCTGTGTGAAAGTTTGTAAGGTCACAGCTTGCCTGCCAGTTTGACCATTGGGCTATATTTGCACAAAATCCGCATCTTTGAACTGCGGCAGTAGGGCATCAAACACTGCTGCGGTTGGACTATTTGCTTCAATCTGGACATTATTGACACATTGCACAAAGCTCACAGCCACTTACCTTTCAAAATAAGTCACTGTAAAGGCAAAGCTGCACACACACCTGTGCTGGTTTTGGCTGGGATAGTTATTTCCTTCATAGCAGCTAGTATGGGGCTGTGTTTGGGACTTGTGCTGAAAACAGTGTTGATAATACAGAGATGTTTCCCTTATTGCTGAGCACTGCTTACACAGTGACAAGGCCTTTTCTGCTTCTCACACCACCCCACCAGCGAGGAGGCTGGGAGGGGCACAAAAAGTTGGGAGGAGACACAGCTGGGACAGCTGATCCCAACTGACCAAAGGATATTCCATACTATATGACGTCATGCTCAGCATATAAAGCTGGGGGAAGAAGGAAAAAGGGGGGTGGATGTTCGGAGTGATGGCGTTTGTCTTCCCAGGTCACCGTTAGGCATGATGGAGCCCTGCTTTCCTGGAAATTGCTGAACACCTGCCTGCCCATGGGAAGTGGGGAATAAATTCCTTGTTTTGCTTTGCTTGCGTGCATGGGTTTTGCTTTACCTATTAGACTGTCTTTATCTCAACCCATGAGTTTTCTCACTTCTACTCTTCTGATTCTCTCCCTCATCCCACCAGGGGGGAGCGAGTAAGCGGCTTTGTGGTGCTTAGTCGGCGGCTAGGGTTAAACCATGACAACACACCTGAAGCACAGCTTCATGGCTTACACCATCACTGGGGCCACAGAGGCAAATCTGGTGTCGTGTACATCTGAAACTGGCCTTGTATGTAACCAGCAACAACTACCTCCAAACCTGACCTGCATGCACAAGAATAAATCCATGTGGACTAGTCAATGTACTGTTCATTTCTGAAGCAAGAGAAACTACCAATATGGTAGACACAAGCAACTTGGTAAATTTTCAGTCAAAAATTATATTTATTTTCCACATACTTCCATTCTGCTTACTGCCATAGAGTCTAAGCACTTTATAGTCTTCATACAATAAATGAACAAACTGTTGGCCCCTCGAAGACTGTGAAGATCCCAGAAGTCAGGGAGGTAAAAAAAAGCTAGCTACATTTCAAACTATAAGAAGTCCTACCCTGAGAAAGCACAAGGACTAAAAGGTAAAATCAGAGGAAAAGAGGTTAATAAAAAAAACACAAACTTATTTACTCTGCACTGCATCAGCTGAAAGGTAATACAGATCTCACCTTTCTACAGCCCTACCACATGGCTATTGCACTGAACAAGCTGTGCCACTCCCAAGACCGACTAGAAAGAAGTCTGCAGGAAATACTTAACCAAATGGTCCTTGATTCTTGCTAATTCTCAAGATCCTAGATGGGCAGGATTTGAGATCAAACTTGTGGTCTTTTCAGGGGAATACCCAGTCTTCCCACCTACAATAAAAGAAAGGAAGGCAAGCTACACAAAGCAAGTGAAATTTAGCAAGAAAAATAGAAAGATACCTGAAAACTGACTGTACAATTAAAAATGAATCATACATGCCAACTTTGAGTGCATGGTACCTGGGACTTTTCTTTGAGAGAAAAGAAAGTACCAATGTTAGCAGTAGTTATGTTTGTGACTGATGCTCGCAAACAGCATCATCTGCATAAGCTGTTGCACTAAAATAACAAGAATGATGCTGGATTCATCACAAACGGATTTTATAACAACGGTAAAGAAAAATGCTGGCTTAGTCACTGCTTATCCTGGGAACTAAGGATGAGAAAGGACAAAGTTACAGACATCTGTGCCTCATGCTACTGTATTACACATGATATAACGTACATTTTATCATCCTTATAACTGTGCAATGTAAACTAGACTCCAACAATAAACTACTTATACACCACACAAAAATTCTCAGGAAAATGTCTTATTTTCCATGTACTGACGCTTAATATCTTGCGCTGTGTGCTGCAGTGTAAAAGGAGGTCTCCACACCATTGTATACAATTTACATGCTAATTGTATAGCTACTGCTTGTACTTAGTTTAAAAGCAATGACATTATGACTTTAAAGTAAAATTTAACAAATAAAAGACCAAAACAGCTTGCCAAATATTTTCCTAAATATAATAATGATATACGCAAACACTAGCGCCCACTTAGTAGGTCAACTCAGTAGGGGCCACCTGGAAGTTATGCAGAAACTAATATGAAATCATACCGTACTATGAGTTCACAGACAACTATATGGATCTGAAAACAGAGCAAATACTATACAAGCTCATTCATAAGCCTTGTCTGAGAAGACAGCTAAATTATACCCAACGTGGCATCACAGTAGCTATGTATTCCTTTTGCTCTTGAAAAGTTTCAGTCCTACACTGACAGTAAAGGGACATGGAACAGTTAGTACAGAGCTACTGGGACTTGCTCCCAAAACACACTGAAGCAAATAGCTTAGCTTAACTCCAGTACAAAAAGCCTTAAAAATTACAGCCAGAATATACAGTCTTAAGAGACAGTATTATCTACAAATAATAAAGATATGGTAGCCATAATTCCATTTATTTCCTGCAGCTAGGTCAGAATTACACAATCAATCCATCATCTGGCTTCAATGTATGAAGCTGAGCTTCAGTTGAGCTCAGAAAACATTTCATTTTGACACTGAGCATGGCAAAAACTGATATTACAAGAATTCACCCTTCCACCCAAATAATACATCTCTACACAAAAAAACCCTAACAAGTTGACAGTTGTTACAGTCACAGTAGGAAACAAGAGTAAACCTTTCTTTTAAGCAAAGAAAAGTCTATTTTTCTGAGAAGATAACAGGTTTAAATTTCTGAGCAGTTTTTAAGAAGGAAGATTATGCTTTCAACAGCCTTTTTCCAGACATGCCCCAGCTGAACCTCTGCTGAACCTAGTTCTGGACACAGCAGGAAAGGCTGTGTCAGAAGAGAGCTCTGGGTATTACTGAGCCTATTTTCCCCTCCCCGCTAAAAGCCAACCTCCTCTTAGATGTGCAGGTATGGCAGCTTGAAAATCCAAGTTCCCTCAAGACCAACCAGACTAGAAGAAATCCTATCAGTAAGCACTAAAGTACTGAGACCTTTTCAGTCCTGTCACGTTACAAATGCTGACATCAATGGTATATGTAAGTATATTCAACACTTTCCAAAAGAAAGGCTGCCTTTCCCTCAGCTGTTTATATTACCACCAATTTTAACATTTCACGCTACAAATTTTTAACCTTTAACCTTTCAGTAAATATCACAGATAGACAGTAAATATCCCAGGCTGATTTGTCATAGAAAACCCTGAAATGAAAGAGCTCTGGCATATCCACTAATGAGGTAAGAGTAAACCATAAAGCAAGTTTGCAACTGGCCTGCCCTGAATGCCTCTGCTTTTGGGCTGCACTACTTTCCTGAACTTCTGTGGCTTGGCAAAGTAGTCCTTTTTATTTTATTAAATGTCTCTTTTTATTAGCTTTATTCCCACAGAAAGCTCAGTGCTAAAATGGGGATGTTTTGGATTCCTCGCTAACCCTGAAGTCTGTCAATCTGATGGCTTATTCTGAGTAGAGAGAAAGGAAATCTTCCCCCCCTCCACACTCTTGCTATCAGCCCACTGCAGGTCAACCAGAATGGCTCCATCAGAATACAAGTTAGCTGTAAGAGTTTTTTTTAAAATACCTTCTATTTGTGTTACCATGTAAGAAGCTTTAAAAAAAATCAGCCTCCATAGTAGGGACAAAACAAACATTATAATTTATCATTTTTTAAAACTAAAAGGTGACATTAAATTTGAAAGCAAAAAAAAAATCTTACTCTGAAAAGAATTTATGTCAATGCACATAACCCTATGCATAGGGTTACTAGACTAGATTTACTCAAATTGGCTAGTCTGCAAGTCATGAAGAAACACTGGAAGCATAGAGCTCAGTGTAGCCAAAAGAACAACTGAATCCAAGAACAGAGGCACCCGGGAGTATTTTGAATAACCCCAGGCTGACCATTTGTAACAGGGGCAAGGCTGAAAGAAGGAACTACTCGTGTGATTGCTTCTAGGCAACTCGGCACTGATTAACAGCTGAAATTACCTGGGCTCCCTTTGTGTCAGTTACCTGGGCCTGAAGACACCCTGTGGCAAGCAGCAGAGGTGATGCTGCACAGGCCACCCTTACCAAACCTGCAGGGTGCCCTATTGCAATATGCCAGCCCCGGGTTTAAATATGGAACAGCTGTTCAAAGGGTTGCACAGCCCAGAAAATGGGTAAGTGTGTTCAGGCCTCATTTCATAGCTCTGTTTTGGCTTTGCATCAGTGAAAAAAACCACCAAAGTGCTGAGGCTGACAAGCAGAGTGGAAGCTGAGTATATTTCCTCTCTCCCATTACAAAATAAGACTCTAATCTTCATGTAATGTCCATCTGGTTTGAAGTACAGGCCACAGCACACCTCTCGTAGCACCTCTTCACTTCTCAGTGGTTCTCCCCGCAGAAATAGTTTTGTTCCTAGTCTACACTGAAGCCAGGGGAAGATAAACTGGCAAAGATGAAAAAAACAAACAGGTACAATAGACCATTTGTTCAGAGCTACTCCCACACTTGTGTATCTCAGCACCATGGTTTAACTGTGCTATGGTGGAAAAATCTTCAGCTTATACTCTCACCCACACAGGGTCTGTGAAGCCATAATCTCTTAGATGCAAAGTAACGCTTGAGCTTTTCAATTGGAAGTCAGTTATGTATTACATTTCCTCAAGAGCTAACAAAATAAAATAAAAAATACAGCTTTTCTTGAAAACTTCCACACTTGGATGACAAATATTTTCTGAACTTTTGTAGTTAGCCTGTAACATGATGCAGAAATTTTGCCTTAATCTGTTCAGTGAGAATTTCAAACAGTCACTGAAATGGAGTTGTTTATTAAAAGTCAAACTGATTTGGGATTTTTCCAACCCAGAGCTGTTTTTTTTCCTGTCTTTAGATCTAATTTCTTGCTCCAGTGCTGCTGAAGCAGCAAACAATTTATTGTAGTGCCTCAAATACAAATTTCTTTTCAGGTAAATCAGACAGCAGTACACAACTCACAAGCACACATCTGAATTCTCCCATTATTAATCCCTGCCACATCTCTGTGCTACACCAGGCTATAAAAAAGTAACTAGGGACCAAGGAAACATCATTAAAAAGTACAACCAAGGCCCACTGCAGCGAGTATGCTAAATAAAGTCTTCATTTATTTGTACTAAAATTTTACCAGTAATAGCTCATATTATTGGTTCAAAGACTGGAAATTTGATTTCAACGGTTGAACAAGCTGCAAGAGTGTCATCTGTGCTTCACCTTAAAACCTCTTCTTCCACCACGAAGTGTATGTGGACAACCAGCAAAATAATAGGTACTAAATGACTTTGTCCAGCTCTTAATACTCTGGATTATTTTTTTTCTTAAAAAAAAAAAGTATTCTCTTGCAATAGCTTGATTTATTTTATACATTTTTGCTTGTGATTGATACGCCCAGAATGTCTCATTATTTTCGGCAACAACAGAGCCAGACTGTCCTCAGTCAATGGAGAGTTCTCCTGTCATCTTTTTAGGTATTTACTCCTGGGGTAAAAAATTATCTTGACTCTCTGATTAGGAACCTGAATAGGAAACCACAAATGGACAAGAAAAAACAAGCAGTATTTAAGACTATTACCTAATTATCTCCAAGCAGAAACCAAAACATCTATTTATTTCCACAGAGGTTATGTAAATCTGCATCCCTGTGTATACAGCCTCTGGGGAGAGGCTCAAATGAGAGTAACAGACAGGAGCAGCTCCAAACAGAGCAGTAAGCTGGAAAACACACCTGGAAATAGAAGTGCCTCAATGTTCTTGCAAAAAAACCCCAACCAGCCCTGCCAAGGCAGTTTAAGACAGCATTGGCACTGCTGTCCCATCCCTCCATCAGGTACGGCTGTTGCAGGAGAAGTGGCAAAGTAATGGTGTGCCTATGCTTCCAGTCACTGTCCAGCGTTAAGCGCTGGACAAGGTTGATATGCCAGGACAAGCAAAGCAAATGTCAGGGAACAGAGGCTGTTAGGAGGGAAGCTTTGCCGGCTTGTCATTGAGGTGATCATCTCCAGCAAAAAAAAGGGCAGACAGCTCAGGAGAGGGACCTGAACTGCCTACCATACCAGTTGCTATCAACAGGGGCTGCTCGCCAGAGAAGGAGACTGCTAAAACGACGACTTGTTAAGAAAGAAGACGCTGTTAAGTGCGAAGGAAGGGGGGGGGAAACAGTATGAGACTCAGCAGAAGACTAGGGAAGCGCACACAGGGGAAAGGGAAGTGGGTAAAACTGAGAACAGGAAAAGTAATCTAAGGCTACATGGAGAAGAGACATTCACCCCTTCAGTCTGAAAGCACAAAGGGAGATGTCATCGGGGGGGGGGGGGGGGGCCCCCAAAACAAAACCACCCAAAAAACCCACCCCCAATTTTTTTTTTCCCCCAAAACGTTTTAGATTAAATTTTTAACTTCATTCAAATGCTCAGCAGTCAAAGCAGAACACGACATACAGTCCGGGGGGACCGAAAGTAATTTCCACGTATTCCAGGCAAGCTATATGCTTTTGAATACACAGACTTCCCAACACCAGAAGAAACCACCCCGTTACAAATTCGGAAACGTGACACAAGCTTTCTGCAGGCGGCATTTTCCACATCCGTCAAACGAACAGTGCCACCTCAAGCTTTTTTTATTATTTCAAATAAAGTAAAAATCAGAGGGCTACCTCAGACCTGAAGGCTTGCGAACGTCGACCAGGAGTCGGTTTCGAAACCGCCCCGCCGCCTGTTAATGCGGGCTGAACTACAGGAACCCGGGGCAGCGGCACCCCACGCCGCGCTCGGAGCTTTCCACGCCGCCCAGCCGGGGGCACCCACTCACCGACTCGCCGCGGCGGGTCCCTCCGCGGGGCAGCGCGGAGCGGGCGAGGCGAGAGACAAGGCGAGGCAGGGCAGCACCGCCCGCCGCTCCCTCACCCCCCGCCGCAGCGCCGTCCCCTCACCGCGCTTACCCGCACCGGGCACGTCCACCCGAGCCGCCGCTTCGTCCCGGGCGAGTCAGCGCTGAGGGGGATCCGGGCGGGATGAAGCCGGCGGGGGGTGACGCCCACCTCCGCCCTCCTACCTGACCAGGCGGCGGCAACGGCCGCGCCGCGACCGGAGCCGAGCGCAACCTAGCCGAGCCGAGCCGAGCCGAGCCGAGCCGGACCGCGCCCCGCCCCGCCACAGCCAATGAATCAGCAGCAGCCGCGGCAACCCAGCCCGCCCGGGCGGCATGGCACGGTCACGTGACGCGCCCGGGCTAATGGGCAGCGTGGGCGGGAGCGGCCCCGCGGGTGGCCGCAGGTGCGGGCAGCGGAGCGGGTAGGGCTCTGCGCCGTGAGGCGTCCAGCCCGGAGGGACAGAGGTTCGCGTCCCGCCCCGGGCCAGCGGGAGCATCTGCGGGCGTAAGAGAGCAGGGAGCTGCACGGCTTCTGGCAGGGGCAGAGCACCAGGTGGGAGTAATCCCCGTGCATCTCTTGCCTGGCAGGAGCACGCCCAAGGAACAAGGGGGAGCATTAATTTTGGAGGGTGAGGAGAGCGGAGAAGGATGGCCTGCCCCCGCTGGAAATGGAGGGGCCAGCCCGGTTGCGTATGGGTAGGCCCAGGGCCCCCCACCATGGGGAGCCCTTGCAAGTGGGGCCCTCGGCCGGTTGTGAGAGGTGCTCTCAGCTGACAGGAGGTGAAGGGCAGTACCTTAAATCTACGGGGATCGTGTGGCCTCTTGGACCATTTCCATCCCTATGAACCGCAGCTTCTTAAAACTTAAGAGGCCTTTTTGTAGGACACCCTGAGATCATCTAGGCCTGCTGAAGCCGGGTCAGCTAGAGCATGTTGCTCAGGACATGAGTTGTCTTCAGTATCTCCAAGGATGGAGGCTCCACAACCTCTCTGGGCAACCAACCTGTCCTGGTGTTTGATCACTCTCACTGCAAAAAAACTATTTGTCTCATGTTTAATGGGAGTTCCTGTTACTTCAGTTTGTGCCCATTGCCTCTTGTCCTGCCACTGGACACAACTGAGAAGAATTTCGCTCCACCTTCTTTACTCCCACCATCAGTTATTCATACACATTGGTAAGAGCACCCTGAGCCTTCCCTAGGCTAAGCGATCACAGCTCCCTTAGTCTCTTCTCATATGTTACATGCTCCAGTCTCTCTACCTTCTTCATCGCTTTTAATCATCTTCGTGGCAATCAAGTGCTGTAATGAATGACATGACTTAATTTTTCAATCCAGTACTAGGGAACAAGTCTCACACACCTATCCAATGACACCACCAGCGTGCTTGTCGTGGTTTAACCCCAGCCAGCAACTAAGCACCACGCAGCCACTCACTCACTCCCCCCCCCGCCAGTGGGATGGGGGAGAAAATCGGGAAGAGAAGTAAAACTCGTGGGTTGAGATAAGAACGGTTTAATAGAACAGAAAAGAAGAAACCAATAATGATAACACTAATAAAATGACAAAAGTAATAATAAAAGAAATGGAATATACAAATGATGCGCAGTGCAATTGCTCACCACCCACCGATCGACACCCAGTTAGTCCCCGAGCGGCGATCCCCCTGCCCCCATTCCCCCCAGTTTATATACTAGATGTGACGTCACATGCTGTGGAATATTCCTTTGGCCACTTTTGGTCAGTTGCCCTGGCTGTGTCCTGTGCCAACTTCTTGTGCCCCTCCAGTTTTCTCGCTGGCTGGGCATCAGAAGCTGAAAAATCTTTGAATTCAGACTAAACATTACTTAGCAACAACTAAAACATCAGTGTCATCAACATTCTTCTCATACCTAACTCAAAAACATAGCACTGTACCAGCTACTAGGAAGACAATTAACTCTGTCCCAGCTGAAACCAGGACACTGCTGCAATACCCACCTTCAAATGTTATAGTGGATCTTTGCTAGTGCTCTGGCACTTACTCTTTACCATCAGCCTCTCTACATGGTTCATATCCATTTGTCTTCTTGCACTAGAATGCAGGTCGTGTGCAAGTAAGGGCATCTGTGAAACCACTGTTTTTAATCTATTTCTTTCCAGGCAGGACTGTGATCTTGGACAGTACTGTCTCTCTCCAGCAACAGTCATAAAAGCTATCAATGCTGTCCTCTTCATCGCAAAAATAGAGAACTGACGCTTATGCATCATCATTATTATGATCAGAAAAGTGAATAAACACAATGGCAAGTTGGGTACCTCCCATCTCCTGCTAATTCCACTGCTGTTGAAAAGGCAGAATGACTCAGGCTTTTGTTCATTTTTCTTAACCTTAAAAAAAAAAAAAAAGGCATTCACATTCTCTGTACAAGAAAGAAGCTGCAAGTAGCCCATACCCCACTTCTGCCACATCTCTTGTGCTTTGTCCTTTAAGGAAAGATTTTAGAGCTTTTATACAAAATGCAGAAGAGGCCAAACAAAAACAAACCACAGCTAGACTAATGAAACGGAATTGTGGCATTTTCTCAAGATTCTTAATTTCATTTCTAACACTTATTATTAGTGAAAATGCAGAATTAATGACTATTCAGTAATAGCAATGTGGCTGAGATTGCAGCGGAAGAAATGTAGTGTTCCTTCCCAATGACGTGTGGAACTGCAGGTGCACAAACTCCAAGCGTAGATAAGGGTGCTGCACAATCTTTTTTCCACTCCTCTTGTCATTTCATATTCTGTCTCTTCATGCACATCGTTGATGTCTCTTCCTCCTAATAGAGACAGCAGTGGGAATTTTTTAAAGGCAAAGGAATTCAGCTGAGGAAAGGGGAAAGGCGCCAGGCATTCATTGCAGCTGACCAGAATGAGGATGGAGCTTCACTGTTGCGGAGGGACATCACACACAGACCAATGTGATCAAGTGAAGTCCATTTACTACAACGTTTGATACAGTTATATACCTTATGCGCTTGGGCACGCGCCTTATACAATACTCTAACTGGTACAATACCCCGTTTCACGCGACACTATCTTATTCTCTATTGGCTGAGCAAGCTTCTTCATGAGGTGTCCAGCAGTCACTTATCTCATTCTTCAGCATCCAGGTGTTGTTTGTCAGGCTCTTCTTATCTTCCTTTTTCCCAGCGTACAAGGACACAGCATCCTTGTCTGCTCCAGCGTTTTGTAAACTTATGCTTCCTTCCCACCTAGCGGCTGGATTGCTCACATTCCTTTGCCCAGCCAAGAAATCCTCAACACTTCATCTGCAGGAACTGTCCTCTTCCAGCAACTAAGCCCCACACAACCACTCACTCACTCCCCCCAGGTGGGATGGGGGAGAGAATTGGAAAGGCAAAAGTGAGAAAACTCGTGGGTTGAGATAAAGACAGTTTAATAGGTAAAGCAAAACCTGCACACACAAGCAAAGCAAACCAAGGAATCCATTCCCCACTCCCCACGGGCAGGCAGGTGTTCAGCCATCTCCAGGACAGCAGGGCTCCATCACGCCTAATGGGGACTTGGGAAGACAAACGCCATCACTCCCAACGTCCCCCCTTCCTTCTTCTTCCCCAGCTTCATACACTGATCATGACGTCCTGTGGTCTGGGATATCCCTCGGTCAGTTGGGGTCGGCTGTCCCGGCTGTGTCCCCTCCAACTCCTTGTGCCCCCCCAGCCTCCTCGCTGGTGGGGTGGGGTGAGGAGCAGAACAGCCCTTGGCTCTGGGTAAGCACTGCTCAGCAGGGACCAAAACATCTCACCATTACCAACACTGTTTTCAGCACAAATCCAAACCACGGCCCCATGCTAGCTACTATGAAGAAAATTTACTCTATCCCAGACAAAACCAGCACACAATTAAAGCACAAATTCTGCAGAAATTCATTCTACCAGTCCTTCTCACTTGCCAAATCTTTAGATTCATATATAGTTAGTAGCTGCCTGGGTTTTCGCAGCCATCTAGAAAGAAATAGCAAAGAAAAACACCCACCTCTTCAGTGTAGCTTAGTTAGAATTGACAAAAAAAAAAAGCAGTCTTGAAAAGAAACATTATTTACAGAGTTAGAGCTTTGCAGTTCTTCCAGATCTGTGGTGGTTTAAATGGAAGGCAACAGAGGGACTTTCCTGCACCACTTAAGACAAGTAGGACTATATTACAAGAATAAAGTTGTTTGGTTGCATTTGTATGTTACTAAAAATGGTATAAAGAAACAAACTTTAGCATATCTACCACTTTTCTGTACTACACTCTCAAAAAAACTTCTCAAGGTTGCAGATCTATTAACAGGCTGCCCTAGTCGGCTTCCCAGTGCTGTTGATAGACAAATGTACTTACAAATTCAGGGTCCAAAGTTGCCAAAAATTGATTCTGATTTTCTCTCAAACTCTATTGAGTTCCTCTGTTTGTCATATTTTGAAAGAAATAATATTATAGGGGAAAGCGTATATTATGCACTTTACAACATGAAACTAAATTAAAAGCTAAAACTAAAACATCCATGAATGGAGAGTGAAGTTTTAACAGAAGCCACCTGTGCAGGCTAGATGCAAATATACAGATATACATAACAGTAACAAAAAGTGGGAAAGTAATGAACTGTGTTCATATCTTGTAGCCATATCACTTTCACAAATAATAATTATTAAGATGGAATTAATATTAAGTTGAGGTTGCAGAAAAACTGTGGGGAAGCTCCATTTTGAGCAAGTGGAATAGCTTCTGAGAGAGCCTCCTTGCCCACAGTAGCAGTAGGAGATCCCACCTTCCTCCATTGGAGCATCTTTCAGTGCTCTTACGCTCAACTACTGAAAATGCTGTCTCGTTTCCAGTTGGAGTTTGAAGCTCTTAGTACCATTTCTGTGTCAAAAAGCAAGTTGTTTCCTGGTGTATCCTTATGGTAACTGTGTAATTATAAATAACATTCTTTGGATAAGGTTCATAGTCTTGAACACTCCATCCCTTGGAGTGATTTTTTTTTTTCCTTTTGGTAACCCATTTCAATTTTTCAATAAAGAGAGATCAGAACTTAGGCATTATTCCAGCATCAGCCACATGAGAAGTAAATATCACCTCTCTACTGATCCTGAGTATTCCTCTTTTAAGTAAGGCATCAAGCTGATGTAACTCCTTCATAACAGTAGTTCTGTCCTTTACTGACAGTTTTGTCCTTTAAAACTTCTTCAGAATCACAAATTTCTAGCATATAATTTTTACTTTATGTGAGACATCCAGTCTGTGTTCCTCTCTCTGTGGACTGAATGTTCTGAAGTACCTTTTAATAATTAAAAAAAAATAAAATAAATCCAAGTAAGCTCATGTCTATACCAGCTTGCCACTGATAGCTGTTTAAAATCTGAGCCAGCACTGACACCATCTGATATGTGCTTATTGGCATTTTAATGCAATTAATTTTCTTATCTGAACACAGTGCAGGTATTACATGTAACTTCCAGTTATTTTTATGTCAGACTTGCAATCTAATTTAAAAACTGATTTATAATTGTTAGATATACCCTAATTCCCTTAGAAATACGAAGTGATACTTAGGCTTCAAATAAACCCATGCCTCTCTTTACTGTCCGTGGTTAAAACAAACAGCTAGCTTGACAGCCAGCAAATATCGGTGATCAGATTCTTGGACAATTGTCCTACCACCCAACACTTGGAGTTACCTCTCAGTCAATTTTATCTTCTGAAAAGAAAGAATAAATTGCCCACAGTACTTCCAGTCTGTACTTTTATTAGATTAATCCTCTGCCAGTCTTAACACTCTTTTGCCCACCTGTGGCAAGCTATCTGGGCTGTGCCTATACAGATCCTCTCATCTAGTCCTTTTGTTAATGTGTTAGCACAGCATCCCTTTTTCTTGGTATTTTGATCACAGAATAAAATCTTTTCAGCTATCAAGTTTCACCCTAATTTATGGAGCATCTTTTCTTGTTCCTGGAACAGCTCCTGTTTCTGGGAGGAGTTGAGGGGAAAAGAAACCCTCAGAGGTTTCCTGTTCATTCTTGTATACAAAGCAAGGAGAGAGGCACAGGCAGACTTCATTCCAATAAATTCCAGGTATTGTTTTCTAAATATTATGTTGGATATGAAGCAGCTTCATTGCAACAAAACTACTCATGAGTTACAGGCATTACATCCTAGGTTTTTTTTACAGATTATGATTCTGTCGTACTCTAGCAAAATAATCTGCAGTGCCTGCCAAGCCCAGCATTAGTAAGTAACAACACAGAAATTTGCTCCATGTCACTGAAATTTGATAAGCTACAGCATGTAGTTCAAAGCCTTATCAGAAAGCCGTGTTCACCCTCTGTATTTGGCAAGCCGTGGCAACTGTTGGAAAGCACTGCCCTAAGCAATAGCTCTTCCAGGTTACATATACTTTATTTTACAGACTGAGAAACAGGTAAACCTAATTTGCTTTTACTGCATGGATTCTGCTGTGCTGTGCAGAGGAGCAGTTCTGCAGTGGAAGCCAAGGCAGTTGTGTCTTTCCAGAGGCTCTGTACTGAAAGAGAAGGAGGGACCCTAAGTTCAGTTCTGCCTTCAGACATTGGGCTCACAAGTGCTCACAGACTCTTGCACTGAAATTCAAGTGTCTCTGAAGTTGTCTGTAAGGAACTTGCTGCTCTGAGGCTGGAGGAAAGGAAATCTTTCCACTGGAAGTATCCCCAGAGTTCCCAGCAAGGGCAGCCCTCTCTGCAGCTCTTTACACAGATCCATATTCTTCCCTAGGCAGGGATGACCTGCCTAGCATATTGATATTGGCATACCTTGCAGGTATTGACACAGAAGTTTAGATTGTCATAGGCTTTACTTCACCCACTGCCCTGCTCAGTCCATGTTCTCCCTCTTGTAGCTCAAGTCATAGCTCAGGTGGGCCTGAGAGTGGTGCATTCTCTCCTACGGGGCATAAATGGGCATGTGCTCAGACAGGTGGAGACCATAAAGGCAGGAAAATAATTCCTCATTCCCTTAGACATAAGAGAGATGACGTTCACGTATTCATTCTCTGGTCCTATACAAAGGCTGTCGTCTTATGCTGAACCCTTAAAGCAGGTTGTGAAGCTTCAGTTTAGCCTAGAATTGGTAGTATTTTTCTTCCTGCTGGCTCCTCCTTAGGTAACCTACACTGGGTATCACTCACTGCCAGAAATGTGTTTGCTCTTAGAAGATTCACAGTCACTTGTTCACTGCTGTGGAGAGGATCTTGATCAATCAGGTCTGCACCTCTTGAGAAACAGCGTCATTGAACCACGATGGAACTCACCATAAAAAATTATCACAATACTTTCTGAGGCATCGTTATCATTTGCTGCAAGAGACAATTTCTTTTATTAGATAAACCAATATAATCAGACAGGCAAACTAACATGCACACAGCCCTTCTTCTGGTCTGAAAGAGAAGCTACATCCTCAAAGCTAAGTACAATTTCAATGAGATTTTAACTTGATTTATGTTAATTTATTAAATGGTTTGAAAGAAGAGGTGGCTGATACCTGTAAAGCAGAGATGGATACTAGAAAGACATAAGGCTGTAAGATTGGTAGCTCCAAAAAAAGAGAAGTCATTTACTCCTTACAGAGTAGATCTCTAAGGGGTAAACCAAGGGGAGGAAGTAGGCAGAAGCAGTATATACCACAAACCCAGCTTTCTTTTCAGTCTGTGGTTTTCAGTATGCAGTACAGTTTAGAACTATACTTGCCGGACTCTTCTGGTTAAGGTAAATACCTTGAGGGTCGTGACAGGTGAAAGGAGCACTTCTCTGAAAATGTTGACAGTATGACAGTTAGGAGGTGTTTGTTCTGTGCTGATTGCACAGCAGCAATTTGGTTTCTTCAAAATTCATAGACCAACACACCCATTTCTACAAAACCAGCAACTGTCCAACAAAAGCAGTACAGATACTGAACAGTCACTGTAACGACAATATTCATTTAAGAAGGATGTTCCTCTAGGGTAACACATCACGTTTTTGGGGAGCCCCTTAAATAGAGTCTACTATATTACAAAAACAAACCCTGTTTATGATACATGCACAGTTGTCACACAGCACCGAAACTGGTGAGTGTATGGAAGAAATATGCAATCAAGAGTGAATCATCATCTATAATGAAAGAAAAGATCCTTGGTGGGAAGGAATTGCCTCCTTCCCTCAAAGTGATCGATAGATACTCCTAAAATTTTAACAGTTTCCATTTCTGTTTGGTACTTAAAATACCAAACGTAACTTTAGAACTCATCTCTCATTTAACCTCCAATGAAAATTCTGCTCTTTAATGGGTTTGCTGTTGTAAAAATTTCATTTTCAAATCTCGGTTGGTATAATACCACAGCTCACTGAAGTCTGCATGTAACAACATACTGGCTTTTAGCCACCTTCAGCTTTGAAAAGTTTGCTTTGATAAAACTACATATACTTCCACTATGATGGGGTTTTTTTAGCCTCTAATCTTTGTGAGTCATGTTTCTTCAAAGAAATAATCTCTCTGCTTGGAATAGGATAGAGCTCAGAAATAGCTATTAATATTTAAGTAAGTGCTATTTAAATAGCAAAGTACCTTTCATCTGGAGGCCTCAGACTTTTGGCCAGCTTCAAATCTGACTCTTGAGTTCAGCAGAGTATGTTTAAGATGCCTACTGTGTCAGAGAAGACCACACACTGTTTTATCTTCTGCATGATGAGAACTAATGTGCTCCAGAGGCCAAACAATCTCAGCAGGTTGAAAGCATGGAGAACAAGGATGATCCATACAGGAATCCTGATGGCCAGCAGAAGGGTGGGAGGTCAGAACTTTTTACCAGCAACTAAGTGAGGAGTATTCATTCCTGCTCCTTTGAATGAGGCTACCCCCATCACAGAAGGCTTGCTAATAAATCAAAAAGGCTGAACTTGCTAACCTGCAGGCCTTTCTTCACTGAGGGTCTGGCAATTGGATCATCCAACAGTTCAAAAAATATTTCACAGTATGGAAAAGTTTTGCTCTGCAGTGTTGAAAAACCTCAATAGGTAGCATGCAGCCTTACTTCAGTGAAAGTCCCTTGTGTCAGAGGCTATACAAGTATGGAATTTATAAGTCTGTACTCAATGAGGAGTTTTTGTATCCATCCAAGATCTTTCTTTGGTAGGGAAAAAACACCTCTCTTCGGCTTACTTAGGTCAAAACTGAGTCCAGTGACTCTGCTGGACCTAATACAAGCAACACTGTGTTTCCAAGTCAACCACGTTCCTGGTATCATCACTGGCAACTTGTTCTCAGATGGAACTTAATGGGACGGAAGAGCGAGGGACAGAGGTGGGCACCACCAGGCTCAAGCACCATTCAGCCCTCTGTGTACTCTGGACAAACGCGTGCATGGCCGTTCCCAAGAAAGAGTAAAACAAAAACCACTGCTGCAAGAACATACTATAGTCAAGCATATGGTTTAGAAAGCTAAGCTAAAAGTTGAACACCAGTTATGTTGAAACTGTCAAATACAAAAAAGCCCTCCAGTGACGACAGGCCTGATATGCTAGTTCTCGTGCTAGGATGGTCTTTGAGAAAGGAGTGAAGTTCAAACAGCTCAATAATATAAATAATAGGCAGCTTTATAGAATCATACTATACACCTCATAACAAAACTAACAGGCTGTATCTGTATTCATCAAAAGAAAATAAGATTTTAGTATTTAAAAAGAACATAACAGTCATAAACTGGTATCAGCTTGACAGGGATATAACTGTGAAACAATTCACAGTACTGGTTTTATGATTAGTGTGGGTGGAAGTGATACGCCTGAAGTCTCCTCATGAGAGACACAATTAATGCTGAGGTGTTTCTCTCTAGCAAGAGTTGGTTATTAACTTCTTGCCACTTTTGCATATCTTCAGGGAGAATAGTTTTTGGATTACATGGGAGGGAATGAAAACAAAACTGATAACATCCTCACATCTTTCTTATAACTCAAGTTCCTGGTAATCAAGTTATCATCTTTTAATAATGGTAATGAATTTAATTATGATAATGAAAAGTCACCCATGTCCTCTGAGCTTGTAGAGTACAACATCCAGAAAAAAAGCTTGACATAGAAGAAAAGAGATCTAAGGAACTCCAAATAAAGTTGAAGAACATCAGTTCTTCATTTCCTTTTTTTTTTTACCATAGGCCTTGGCAGTAGCTCCAGATATTGAAATTTCATTGTAGGAAGCATAGTACAAGTCCATATAATGGGGAAGGCCCTGTCCTGAAGCATGTAGAGGTTAAATGGGAGAGGGGGGATGTTATAGCAAGATGCCCAAAGAGAGAACTGAGAAGCCCAAAGTAGAAAAATATAGTCACATTTTGTGTCCAGCAAAGACACCGCAGATATCAATCCCAGGGGGGAAGTATAAAAATGCACTAGAAAGCCTGTTCCCAAATCTTACCTTGTGAGTATGATTAAATCCTCCATCATTAGCAGTGAGAAAATAAACTCTGGTGAATTGCTGATAGATGTATCCTGTCACTGTGCTACATTGATTGGTTTCATCTGGCACCAAATATTTATGTGACTTTCCAGGAGAAAAAACAAGTCAGATATAGGAATACAATATATTTAAACTTCATTTTCTTACCATCTTTACAGAAGCAATAAGGGCACAAAAGCAAGGTACATTGGGAGAACATAAGGCTGGAGAAACCAGCACAACCCCATGATTAAGAACACCTCTCTCGGATTTTGGGGGCAGACAGGCCATCCTTTCTCTCATCTAAATGATGACACACAAAGCTGCCTTTGCTGCGAGCCAAGCCTGATGTTTCAGTAAGCCTGACTACCTCAAACCTGAGAACACTGACCTCTACACTCCAAGTCTGAAGCATAGCCTTAAGCTCACTTTAGAGTCTCTTTGGACCATGAAAGCTTTGTCTAGCCTGTCAAATGTTCACTTGAAATTTCACTGTCAACATGTGTGGGTTAGCCCTGGTAGGCAGCTGAGTCCCACACAGCCACTCGCTCCCACCCCCACAGTGGGATCGGGGAGAGAATGGAAAGGGTAAAAGTGAGAAAACCCATGGGTTGAGATAAAGACAGTTTAACAGGGAAAGCAAATGTTGTGAACACCAGTGGGGCAAAATAAGGAATTCATTCACTATTTCCCATCAGCAGGCAGATGTTGAGCCATTTCCAAGAAAGCAGAGCTTCATTCCATGTAACAGTGACTTGGGAAGGCAAACATCATAACTCAATGTTTCCCCCTTCCTTCTTCTTCCTCAGCTTTATATGCCGAGCATGACGTCCTATGGTATGGAATATCCCTCGGTCAGTCGGGGTCAGCTGTCCCGGCTGTGTCCCCTCCAGCTCCTTGTGCCCCCCCAGCCTCCTCGCTGGTGGGGGGGGGTGAGGAGCAGAACAGCCCTTGGCTCTGGGTAAGCACTGCTCAGCAGGGACCAAAACGTCCCTGGGTTATCAACGCTGTTTTGGTCACAGATCCAAAACATGGAATCGTACGAGCTGCTATGAAGAACTCTATCCCAGCCAAAACCAGTATGCATGGGGAGAAGATTAGGCCAGTTAAGCGCATGTCCACATGCTTTTTGCATGCAAAAAACGACTCTATTCTGCCTGTTCACTAAGTCGACCAGAAGTTATTTGGCCATGATAGTATTATCAGTGAACATGAGCTAGTATCTCTTAGGAATTACATAGATATAGCTTAGAGTGAGTAGTTTGCATGCAGTCTGCAGGATAATGTACTTATCAGTAAGAAGATACAGATGAAGCTCCACGCGTTGCATGGCAAGAGCGGAGACTTTTCACGGTTCTTAAGATGTCTCTAGGCATCGTCTGTATTCGGCAAGTGTTCAGCCAGTTACAGAATCCACCAAAATACTCTTGCACCGAGACCTGATTTGAACTTATTTTTCTTACTTGAGACATATATATCTTTTGAGATACATGTATATCTTTGGGAACAGTCTTTTCAAACCTTGCATTTGGTATCAGAAAAGAAACAAATATGGTAGCTGAACTAGCCACCACAGTCGTAGCTAGTCCTGAAAATTGCCGGAGTGGTGGCACAATGTCTGTTTCTTGGCTGAGAAGCTGATTCGAAGGTTTCCAACACTGATGGATAATACAGGGAAGAATTTATGCTATCAAAACTATTCATAAGCAAAATACTGGACAACAGCCAAGAAAGATGGAGAAAAGATTGCTAAAGCTGGGAAGTACAATGTGTACTAAGTATTAAATAGTGGAGTGAAGGGAGCAAGTGAGTCAGACGATAAACAAGGGGTGGAGGTGGAGCCCTAAATAAATTTAATCAGACAGTAAAAATCATGACAAATTTTGAAGAAGAAAAGAGTGAAAGGAAAATGCCAAGAGGCTGGAAAAGAAATAAAGTTGCAGAGAAAGCAATGGATTAAAATTGCCTTAATTTAAAAATGAAACCCTAGGGGGAAAATTTATCATTGGACTGGGGAAAAGAGATAAAGAGCTCTCTATCCGCCTTCATTCAGCATTCAATTTGGGCAAGTCAGCTACAAAGCACAGGAGAAAATGATTTGTAGCCACAATGTGTATGGTTATTTGAGCCTGATACTAAGGTTTTCTGTGGCTGTTTCCCACTGCCACAGCACTGGAGCAGATGGCATGGAGCAGAGGCACAGATTTGAAGGGTCTCGCCCAAGCAGTCTGTGGCTAAGCCAGGACCCAAAACCAGCTGGTACTTGAGAAACCATGAGCTGAAACCAACTGGCACTTGAGACCATCCTTTCTCGCTCCTACATGATTCTGGCCTACATATTGGCATGACTAGACTGGTCATCCCAAAGCAGCTTGCACTAGAAGAAGACCAGGGCTTTGTAAGTCATTGTTTACAGCTGTGGATAGGACCCAGACCCATGCATATGTACCTAGATGCTCATGCCTGTTTATTTTCAGAAGCTCTATGACTTTCACCAAAGACAGCTGCTTAGTGTTTGCACTGGTAGGATCCACCCTATAAGAGCTGATTGGCTTCAATGGCTTTAAGGATCTGCTATATACATGCTAAGGATTACTATAACATCCCAATGCTGTGGAGAATATATACTGTTAGGGGTGGAATGAGTTACCTCTGGGAGATGAAAACATTGCAGCCATGCTGGTGTGGCTCTGTGTTAGGAATAATGAACCTTAGTAAGAGACATAGCTAATGAGTCAGCTGCAGGGCCACACAGACACAGCTTTGGGGATATAAACTAGTGCTCTGTGTATTTACCAGCTCAGCTGGTGCTAGCTGAAACATGCTTGGTATGGGCAGCGGAGACATGGTGATGGAGGGCTTGTAACTTGGGATCAACATTGTTAGCTTCTTTTTTCTTTTTACTTGTTTCAATTCTTGTATAGGTGTGTACAGCCAGGGCTTCAGAAACTCATACAGCTTGATTTGAAGTGGAAGCTGTCTTTTCAATGCAGTAATACGTTGTGGGTTAACCCTGGTAGGCAGCTCAGCACCACACAACCGCTCGCTCGCATCCCCCTCCCACCCTCAGTGGGGCAGGGGAAGAGGAAAGGAAGAATAAAAGCAAGAAAACTTGTGGGTCAAGATAAAAAATGTTTAATAAGTGAAGAAGTGGAAGAAGAGAGAAAGAAAACAAATGAAAACAAGCAATGCAAAGGCAATCACTCACTACCTCCCACGGGTGGACCCATGCCCAGCCATGAGCAAAAAAAAAGATGGCTCATCTCCCTAAACCCCCTTCTGACTGTTTTGTTGCTGAGCATGACATTATATGGCATGGAATATCTCTTTGGTTAGTTCGGGTCATCTGACTGGTTGTGTCCCCTCCCCACCTCCAATCTATTCACTGGTGGGGGGGATATGCAGAGTGAGAAACCAAGGCGGCCTTGATGCTGTGCAAACACTGTTCAACAATAGCTAAAATGTTATTGTGTTATCAACACTGTTTTGGTCACAAATCCAAACCAAAGCATCCTATGAGCTGCTAGGAAGAAAATTAAGCCAATTCCAGCCAGACGCAGTACACCATGCAAGATGAGTGTTACTTTGAAGGGGTCTATGTTGGAAAGATGCTGTTTAGCATTAGTCTTCCAGAAGAGCTCCCATGCCAGGTCTGTTCAGCTTACCACGATCCATACTCTGTATCTCTAACCTCTGTTTCCCCATTGTGTCCTAACAAGAACAGAAGACGACAACAAAATTCTGAAGTAAATGTAAATGTAAAACTTATTTTTTGAAGCATAGAGTTATCTAAATTTCTGAAACACTGGTATGATCTCAGCAAGCACTAATACTTCTGTATTCTGGAAGGGTTTAATCTAAATCCTGCATTTAACAGTTGAACAGTTGATCTAGGTTTGCCCTACAGGGAAAGGGGAGGGAAAGATGGCACTCATTGTCTAGTGGAAATGTGTCCATCTGCAATCAGGTGAAACATGCTCTGTGGGCGCCCTTTCCCATCCATTTCCCCTTGACTATAAGAGCTGAATACCCTAGACTTAGCTTTGGATAGTTAAGGAAGATGAATCATGCCTCTCACCTTTCTGTCACCCCCAGCTACATATAAAGTTAGAACATCTTTTTGTTCATTGATGCTTTTGTTTGAAGGCAGATCAACAATGGTGATTACTGAAAAAACAGATGCATGGGGTGGAAGAAATTGCACTTCCTACAACATGCTTAACGATGAGATTGTCCCTGTTTTGGGGCACTCATAATCAGAAGCTGAATGAAAAACTCAGGCCCACACACTGTGTGATAGCAAGCAGATTACATTGCTATGCAACTGATGAAGAAGTTTTAAAGTTTGAATCATACCCTCCCAGAAGGGGAGAGTACTATTAGATTTACTCCTGGATGAGCCTTCCCTCCCACTCCCCCTGCTACTGTTAGGGATGTTGTAACACTTAAAAAGGAACAGGGTATGTTGTACAGCGTACAATTTTCCCATCCCAAAGGGAGGGTAAGTTGTTCTTAAGTTGTGATGTAAAGAATAAGAAGCTATAGTTCTGTTAAATC
Organism: Haliaeetus leucocephalus; assembly: GCF_000737465.1. NCBI lineage: Eukaryota > Metazoa > Chordata > Aves > Accipitriformes > Accipitridae > Haliaeetus > Haliaeetus leucocephalus. The sequence goes on from NW_010972631.1 coordinate 3,203,431, forward strand.
ATTGCTTTATTACAGCAAAAGCATCTTTTTTGCCTATCCAGCAATGCCAACTTTAACTCACAGATATTTAAATCTTGCAGATTGGGCTTTTCAGCTAGTAGTTTCACACAGAAATATCTTTCCAATTTAACAGCAAACAGCAGTTGTCTACTCATGTGCTTGCCGAATATGACCACTTATCAACCAAGTTAATGGACAGTGTCTGGGTACTGCCTAACATATAGCAATGGCAGATTTATAGGTGTTAGCCATTAGAAATAACTACAGGATACAAATGACAAAAAATAAGAAAAATCTCGAAGGTGTCAAAAACAGATGATAAAAAGATTGTGTTTGTCCTGGCACATTTTCACTACTTCAGCCTTTTCTTGCCTACATCCCATCTCCTTGTCCAGACCAGTCTGTTCTGTACTTACTCTTTTCACTCTGGAGATTGTAAAAATTACAGCTGAGGAGGGAACATGGAAACCAGAAGCAATAGCAGTAAGCTCCAGGAAAACCCTGATGGTTGAAGATCTACCCCAAACTAAGGTCACCTTGTCACTGAAGGCTCACTGGGGAACAGACTTCCAGAACAGTTAGCACCAGGTTGGCAAGAGTCAATAATAAGGAATTTTTCAATAGTCTATGCTACAGGGCAATGATCACTTTGGAAAAAAAATATCTTGTCTTGAAAGAGGACAGAAAAAAATTAGCTAAAAGGAAACTTATTGCCACTCTTCAGCAGCAACCTACCAGAGTCTGGTTTACAAGAGTATCATGCTGCATAGCAGATAAAACAACAATTTAAATATAAATATCAAGCTGGTGCTCCTTGAACAGAACTAATGGCAATACCAGCCAAGTAATTTTATTTACCGATATTTCAGAAAGTAACTTGCACAGACAGCGAGGATAAGTGCATAGTGTCACTATGACCTGGTTTTTGCATAACTCTTCAATGGCAGGTTGTAGAAGCAAAGAGCTGCACAAACAGTCTTGATAAATTTGCTCTGTTATGTTAAGTACCTTATTGAGAGTGAGGAGTGTAGGAGAGACACATAGAGTAATTGGAATAAATATAAGACAGCTTTCCACAAGGTGTAGCCGAAAGGCAGAATGAAGACATTTTGGACCTAGCCCCTCGTGGAGACACAGAGGCCAATGACCAACGGTAGACAGGCAGGACACAAGATGCTCACCTCAGACTTCCAGAACAGATCTCAGAACTTTAAACAGATCAGAGTTTCTTGACAGCAGCAATACAATAAAATTTCCAACAATAGATTTGAAGGGAAGTTGGAATGTATTACCTAATGAAATCTTCCATCTTTCAGCCCAAACATGACTTACAAGCAGCTATGGCCCTAGACTGCCTACTTGCCTCTGCTCCAGGAGAACATGGTTTACTATGATCTCAGAGCACTAGCAGAGACTCTGCTTTAGAAGATAATATACATAGAGCCTGTTTTCTGCAAACACCGTATACACATTCAGATCCCTGCACTTACCTGCAACAAAAGCTGAAACCAAGGCCCTGCACCCACATCTCCCTAGGGTTCACACAAAGGAGTACATGTATGCTTTGCAATGCTCCTTGGGATAAGTCACTTGCCACCAAAGAACTGAATTTGTTTTAAGAAGTCTGTACTTCCTAAATCATAGGAATGCTTGTAATGATTAGTTCTTTTCTTCCATGAGTTAAAGGATTTAAATTATGCAATTGTGACAGTGTCTGTGGTAATTATACCTCTGCAATACAGAACATATTATTTTCACGGACAAGATAGTTTTTATTAAAAAACAGTTTCGGGATTTGTTTTCAATAGCAACCTAGACTTGAAAAAAAAGTCATGCTTACAAAAGAAGCAGGGGAGATTTGAAACAAATTAGCAATTTGATTAAATTCTGTCATGCCAAATATATTTTTGCCCAATGGGAAGAGGGGAAGGAGGAGACATACATTTACTGCTTATGTTCATCAAAAGAGTCCCCTGCAGGGCCAGGTGACAGTGGGAGAATATGCATTCAGGGCCTGACCTCGGGCTCACTGAAACCGAAGGAAAAAAGAAGGTAATGTTTTGCACCTTGGCATCAGCTCTGGATTTCTGCAGGCATATTACAGAATTTCATGCCGGTTTCATTATTTTTTTTTTCAAACACTTCTTAGAGCATCACATTCCCATCTCTAAATACCCTTGTGAACATGTCAGCAAAATAACACCCACCGGTCAAATCATTTACATTTAGCTCAGCTCTTTTCTCTGGTTATTTAGCTTGGCACTTCTTCAAGTAATGCTCTGAGGTGCTTTGAGGCACTCTGCAATTGGGGGTTGTGTCAAGTTCATGTTTTCCTCAACACGTGTATTTCTCTATTATGCTGCCATTCCTTCTCTTCAGTGAAGGTTGAGGTGAGGGAGGAAGAGAGAGGGAATAAAGCATTTGCTGCTCTTCACCTCCACCAACACATGAAATCATCCCAAGCTAGTAATAAGACAACGGGCGTTATTTTCAAGTCCACATTTTCCTAAGTGACAGATACTGAAGAGCCCAAGTCAACTTCAGATAAGGGCACTGCAGCTTTCATCAGTTCATTCTAGTTTTAACTACCACTCAGGCTGGGTAGTACATTCAGTCCCAGAACAGACATCTATACAGTCAATTGTGTTTCTCCAAAAAGGATTCACCAAAATCAGTGTGCTCAGCAGGAAACAACCTGGCTGATGATCCCATAGATGCATATGAAGCCAGCCCCTCTCAAAAAGGCACTAAATGAGCGAACACTGCATCCCCTAAGGAGTCATGGCCATGGTGCCTCACCTGAACGTAGCTCTCCGTGTCTAAGCCAGCACAGTCCCAGGACAGAAGCCACACTTGGACTGTTTTAAGGTCACAGGTTAGTCACTGCTGCCCTAAAGCTCAGTGGCCAGGACTACTTTGAGAAGCAGGACATGCCGATCCTGCTCGTCCACAAGCAGAAAGGACTGAAGGTCTCCCACATTTAAGGATACTGCCCTGCTCACTAGTGGCTAATAGGTTTCTTACCCCAGAGAAGGAGCATTTTTCAAACTGAGCAGTTTCACAAGTACTAGGATAGACACTATCACAGCATCAGCCAGAATTAGTTTTTTCCAGTGCCTAGGAGTTCACATTCTATTTGCTGGTGCCACCATTGCTAAAACTATTTTCAACACTTTGCAACACACAAACCTGGATTGGAAAGAAAATTTCACTCACTAAACCTTATGATCAGGAGCATCTTTTAATTCCAAAGGGATGGATGACTAGTGGACATAGAAGTAGGCTAAGCCAATTGTACCTCAGTTTGCTTTTCCAAAAGTCTGAAGCCAAAGCATCTGCTGAGGTACCCAACACATAGGTTGCATCCTTATTTAGTCAGGACCATCCCTTTCCGAAAACAGTGCCAAAGAAGAAGTGTGGGCCAGCCGTATCTTCCATCATATAGAGCACTGAGTACAACAGCTACTCTACAAAAGTCTTGAGTAATATTTATGTATTTACAGCAAAAACAGGACAGGCAGCTTTCCTGAGCAACAGCATTGACTATCTTCTTTGGGCTAATGGAAGCAGTCTTTAACAAGCCTAGGGGAAAGGCCTTCTCTACAACAGGGCTGTCTTCATGGACCCTCTTCCCAAGAGACTACCCGTCATCTTTCTACTAAAATCTTTGCCTGGGGTTTGCTTCCCAAGATGTTCATGTAAGTTCATTGACAGGATGCAGGTCCCACTCTGCATGAGTTGTGGACATAGAAGTAGGCTAAGCCAGTTGTACCCTGCATGCTGTCAGAGGGCTCTTACATTCTTGGCATCCTGGCAAAACTCCCCAGTACCTGCTGGGCAAGGGATGGCCAGCAGTTTTCCATTTTGTCAGGAACAAGTAGCTGACTTCATGAGGGAAGTATGAGGAGACTGAAGCATCTTCATTAAACCAAGTTCTCAGCTTTAAATCTGAGATATAAGGAGGTCAGGACTGAGGATGAAAGTGGAATGTCCTGCTGACATTGTGGCCTCACCAAAGACCAGCAAGGTCAGAAAACCCCATCAAAGCGGGGATAACCCTTGCTTCCAAGACTCAATGTGCTTTGAGCTGAATGTGCATAGAGCCCCAGCCTAAACAACGAGGGGACTTTCTGTGGTTGCAGGGTCAGTCACCTCCAATGTATAACAAGAAAAGAGAAACCCCTGTGCCTGCATGATGGATTTATCCTGCACGAGGCGCACGCTTACCTGTCAAGCAGCACACATTAAGAGATACTCCCAGACAACCCCACTTCTCTGGGTCTTGGTCTGTTAGCTCCTTTTTCTAGCGTTCAGGTTGTGTGAGCATCCCAATACACAATTCACAACCGTTGGTGCCGTGCTTAGAATTAGATTAACTCTTAATAGCCTTACCAAGAGGAGATTCCACTGCATTAAAAAATGTATATAGTCATTATTTATTGAGTAAAAATTCAGTCTTTGGGTTTCATTGTATACAGCTTAAAAGGATGTAAATTCTGAACTTGCCTCACACTCATACTCTCTTGAGTACATAAAATTTATTTGCAAACACTGCCATGATACTAGTCTATTGAAAGAGGAAATAAAAGAAACATGCTTTCACTTAGGAAGCTGGCTGGACTGCCAAAACCACTGCATGCCATTAGCAATACAACTGTGTGCGGAATACAGACAAAAATTGTATTCTGTGCCTCCTTCTGTAGGATTTTGCCCACCTGAGACATACTCTGGTCTTGTCAGTGTCCTGTTTTATTAAACATGACATTCTTCTTGTTGGCTTTATTCCCAGTGAGGGGAATCTGAACTAAGTGCTGTTCCAAACCAGCCATGGCATGGTTCAGCTATTTTCTCTCTTATACTGAACAACGCTTTCATTACTATGGTAACTATCCAGTTGTTACAGGATTAGGGTAGCAAATCACTTTTGGTAATTATTTCTTAATTTCCTCAAAAAGGGATCTCTTGCTTATACTGCTATATCTACATATGTTCTGGGGGGGCATAGATATTCACTAATTACTGAACCTTTATATATCCATGCCTGCAAAAGGAAAAAAAAAAAACAAACCCTGCAAGAAACCCACATCCCATGCTGTCAAAGGGATCTCTGCCATACGCAGAAGCAAGGCTATGTGCATTTTCCAGGTTCATGGCTTAAACTTGGTTTCAGGGTTGGACTACAGAAACTAATACTGAGAATCAAAGCCAGACACCTTAAAAAACAAGCTTGCCTGTCAGATCAGGACACCTCACTGTCTTGCTCTGATACACCATTTGGCTTTTTAATAGATTAAACTGTTCTAGCACAATCCAAGCTGTCCATCAGTCTCAGTTTATGGCTTCTGGTATAACAACTACAGTTCAGTGACACCACAAACCCAACCCCTGTGACGCAGCACAGACAAAACCAGGAGCGTTAAATCTGCTGCCCAATTTTGCTGGAGGACACATTGGGATATCAAAGTAGATTTCACCGTAAGTTCTCTCAATGGCAAGAGATGGGCTGATGAAGCTGAAACAGGTGTCTTTGTAGTACTAGTATTCATTAAAAGGTTAATAATTGATCTCAAGATGTTCAGTTATTTTTAATCAACCTTAGTGTGCAGTATACAGATTTCATTATTTTCTTCTGCTACCTTAAAGAATAGACAAAATTAGAATTTGTAATTTAAAAATAAGCAATTATGCACAGGATCCATGGGCTTTCTTCACTTCTGGCAAAGGATGAAAAAGGAAAGGAGCCGCATCGAATTTTTCTTTGCAGTCACTTTGAAGTAGTCATAGTAATAATCAGGAAGAGACTACATAAAAGTTCAGCCTCTGCTTACAAATTTTGTTGCCAGATCTTTATTAGTTATGAATGTTTAAGAAATTATTTTCCAAAGCAATTATTTTATGGGCTGGGAAAAGCTCTTTAGTAGCCATAGATACACCAATGCATTTTATTACAAAATTATTCTTATTTTACTAAAAGAATGCCGGGGAATGCTACACATTTAAGTGTTCACCAAGATAAGTTACATCTTCATCACAAGGCCTTATCAAGAGAGAGGTTGGCAAATCTCTCCCTTACATAGGCAAGACACCATGTTCTTATGTCTTCAACATGTGCTAAAGGGTTGTGGTTTTTTTTTTAATCTTAACAAGATGTAGTTTGCTGGGAGATGTTATTTCTTCTCTTAGACAAACTGAAATAGGAGAAAAAATAAGGGCACACCAGCTTTATGTCTGAAACAGATACAGACTTCAGGCTGAAATTTGAGATGGTTGATCTGAATTTACTGATTCTGTTCACCAGTTATTCAGCTTAAGGGGAAAGGAAAGAGAGCAGCGTGGAGCAGAGGAGAGCGCTGCCGCGAGGAACGGTGAGCACTGTGTTAGTCACAGGGGACGGAGACACACACACAAGTCATTAGTGCCGTTGAGCATCTGGGCTACGTTCATGTATATGAGGTGGTTGGAGCCCTTAAATTGGAGGGAGTAGGTGCAGAGAGACATTTTGAGACAACAGCACTGATGAGGTAAGCTAAGCTAGAGATTAGTCTCACTGGACAAATTGATGTAGAAACAACAAGTCTGAAAAATGACTCACCAAACATCCTGTATAAGCAGAAACTGGTATGTTATCGATACAGAATTTCCTTCCTTGCCCTTGTTCACTGACCATTTGTGGTTCTGCAGGACGCCATTGTGAAGGCCTGATCAAAGTTCCTCCTGAGTGGAGTTTTTGAGAGGCTACGTCTCAAATATAAAGAAAGAAACTCTTTCCATCCAAGCGAAAGCTCGGAGAAGATCCTAACTGCTTTCAATGTGGTGCTACTCTCCTGCAAAAAGAGGAGAAGCAAGGTAAACAATTTCCTTCAGAAAGGGGATCGATACAACATCAAAACCATGGTGGACTGCCCAGCCAGTCCAGTCTGCCTCCTCTCCCACGCAGCACGTAAAGCCCTTTCAGCAACTCTTGCCTACCCCAATTGGGTTTAGCCTGTTAAGAGGATTCAGTCCTGTATATCCAAGGAGTCAAGAAAGCCTATTACTGAAATTCCCCAGATTTTGTCACTTAATATTAGGTAAACAGTATAATTTGTAAAACATCTCTCCAATTGTCCTTGTGAGAGTCTAGGAGATGAGTTCAAAAGACAAACAAAACCTCATAGGTTCACGTTTGAAATAACAGATGTATTTTTTTAATGTGAATATAACACCTGATAAGGCCTTGGTAGCAGCTTGCATCATCAACCAAGAGAAATGCGTGAATGAGCTGACTTCAATTAGCGGAAGACCAAAGCTATATGACTGAAAATCCATTAGGTCTGCTCTTTTGGAGGGATGAGTGGTTTGCTTAAACCAGAGCATATGGTGGGTCAAACACCTGCTCTGCAAGCTGGCTCTCTGCGGGAGCTGGCACACTCCACCTTTTCTCCAGTACGCATCGGCCCGTAGCCCCTGCGGTCTGCGAGACGAGCCCTGCACTTCTCACACAACTGACCACTCTTCGGCAGATGCAAGAGGAGGTGCAAGGCTTGCAGAAGCATTTTGGCAGGGTCCATCTTTACTGTATTCACAAAGTCTAAAGTTAGTGGAGTACCTGTCCTATAGTACCAGTATCCCTCACATTAAGAGCCTGAACAGAGTCAAAGCAGCCTCCACACAGCTGCATGGCTTCCAGGCTGCACGCTTGGGAGGGCTGGTCAAGTCCCTGGCTGTTTCTCAAGAAGAGGACATAGCAGTAATTCAGTATGTAAATTCTGAAGCTTTGCTGGCAAGTTTTCTACAGTTTGTGAAAAAACAATAGGGAACATATTAAATTATTAAACTTGTTTCACTGGTTTCAAAATATGCAGAAGAATCTCTGCATGTAAGTCCTACTACCCAGGAAATCTATTATTTAAGATTTCAATGTTCAGTATTCTTTACAGGAAAATAATTTCACAGGATTTTCTGCACTGAAAAAGAACATTGTTCATTTAGCAAGTGTACTGAAGTCCTGTTAATAGACTTATTTTTCCTGAAAGGAATGATGTAGAATCTTGAAGGGACAGTAGATGGATTTAAGATGGTTATTTAAATACTTCTCTGGATTTAAACGTGCTGCCATGTATAACCTACTCTGCTTTTAGTCATTCATCTTGTTGAATGGCTAAGGGCAGAGGGTTGGTGAAGACCACCTTACCTGAAACTCAGAGCAACTGTGGCATTTAGGAGCAAACCCCACTGCTCCAAACAGTCTGAGTTACCAGAGGCATTGGATGCACTTTTGAACAGTGGTTCAGCCTGCTGCGGTGGTGGAAGAGAGCTCTTCCTTAAGTCACACATGACAATTGCTCAAGCCGGTGGGCACCGAGGCACTCAGCTGCTCCTTGTGCCTCTTGGAGTTAGCTTTCCTGCCCCTGCACTTAGGTACCTACCTTCAGGTTCCTAATTTTTAGAAGTCTCACTCCCAACATTTAACACAGTTACGTTTTATGTAACCTCCTTTCTCCCTCCTCCCAGTAGTCTAACAGCATCTGCAGAGGTCTTTCATCATTAAGAGCATTAACAACTGTATGGAACATTCTACACAGTAAAGGCTTTTTTTCATTTTATAGTGCACAGAAGCCCCTAGATTATAACCTTCCTGGCCATAATTTCTTTCATCTCCCAAACAGCTGACATTTAGAGCTGTCACTCGTATCTCCCTTATTGCCATCTGGGAGCGTGCATTGGAGCAGCACCACCCTGGCTTCTCCTGAACGCTTTTCCTTGCTATGGTCACCATTCCGGGTGTAGTTTTCACAACTTTAACTGAAGCAGATGACTCTTGTCTAAAATGGTTTGTCTCCACCTCTTTTGGAGCTGATGCTCAGCGTTTTGCTTTGTGTTCTGCATTGACCTACCTTTGATCGAGAGGGACACAGTTGAAAGCAGAGATTAACAAGGCCAGAAGGGGAAGCAAGACGACCCCCTTCTCCCCATCCTGAGCTGGTCAAGCAGTTTAGCAACTTTTTTGCATCTTTATTGGGAATGAGTCAGGCATTTCCTCTGAATTAGCGAGCAGAAAGTTTGTATCATACTGTGCTTTAACTAACATATCTGGCTTTAGATATTGCTGTGGTTTAACCCCAGCTGGCAATTAAGCACCACGCAGCCACTTGCTTCCTCCCTCCCTTCCCCCCACAGTGGGATGCGGGAGAGAACTGCGGAAAAAAAAAGTAAGACAGTTTAATAGGATAGAAAAAGAAAGGAAAATAATGATAATAATGAAACAATATATAAAACAAGTGATGCACGATATAATTGCTCACCACCCGCTGACCAATGCCCAAGCAATCCCCAAGCTGTGGTGCCTGTTGGCTAATTCCCCCCAGTTTATATACTGGGCATGACATCATGCGGTCTGGAATATCCCTTTGGCCAGTTGGGGTCAGCTGCCCTGGCTGTGTCCCCTCCCAACTTCTTGTGCACTCCCAGCCTCTGCTGGCAGGGCAGTATGAGAAGCTGAAAAGTCCTTGACTTAGTATAAACACTGCTCCGCAACAACTAAAACATCAGTGTGTTATCAACATCACTGTCATCCTAAATCCAAAACTCAGCACTATACCAGCTACTAAGAAGAAAATTAACTTTATTCCAGCTGAAACCAGGACAAACAGGCATTGGCAACAGCTTCTCTTGCATGACTAACAGTCTAGTCAATTTGAGCAGCATGAAGTTATTCCTCTGCCACATAATCTCGAGCCTCTTGCCCACCTCCCCATTTTCTGCCAGGTGGATATATACGTATCTGTGTACCTTCCACAAGTGATTCGAACTTTTTGTTTTACTTGCTTTTAAATTCACAATGACTAGATCTTCCTCGCCTCATCTCAGTGCATTTTAAACGGGTTCTTTATTTCAAATAGGAGAAAATATTTCCCACAGGACCTTGTTTTCTACCTGCAGATGCAAATACAGACAGGCTTGCCAGCACGTACATTTCAATTAGAAACATTTGCAAGTTGATGACAAAACCCAGGCGTTCCTCTTTGACCTCTACAAGCCCAAGCAATAACAGAATCAATAAATCCCTTGAGAAGCTACAAAACACACCAGGTCAGTGCACCCCTCATGGTTAAATGCAGAAGGATATGAAGGTGGGAGGAATAGTCTGCCAGTTTAAGGTTTCATACCAGCGTCTGCATCCTAGGGATCTCTTCATTCCCTTCTGGGGCATCCGGCACCGGCTCCTGGCAGATGCCAGATGTTTGGACTTAGCAGCCAGCACAGGCTTGACACTTTTCTGCACCTACTAGAATTTCTTACCTGTGTTGCCACAGCAACTCAGCATGCCCAGCTTGTGTGAAGACAGTAATGTGTTTCCATGAGAACAAAGCATCCAGGCCTGCGTTGAAACTTTGGCTAGGGAAAACATGAAATTTGGCCAATAAAGGGAAAATCAAGGGATGAAAGGCGGGTAGTTAACTAAGAGGAGAATCCATATTGCATACGCATAGGACTATATGGAGAGACAGCCAGGGAACATTTACTCTGGCCCAGGACTAAGTAAATTCGGACTCTGACTAGAATGTCAAGTTACTGATGTCACACACACTAAGACAGCTCTATAAAAACATGAACTGAGTTTTTTCCCGCAGTGATCGTCAACTTTAATAGTTACAATATCTGTTCAAGAAGCTGAAATATGGGACCAGGGTACAGAGAGTTTGGGTTTTTTCAATCCAAATTTCTCTACATTTATGCTGGTAGCCTAGGAAAATCACATAGCCCCTGAGTAGATTCATATACCTGTAAAAAGCAATACAATGAAGCAAGATTATTCTTGCTAATGATTGTGTGAAAACATGTACGTTAATAAGATCGTTTAAAGTAAGATCAGGAAAATCATAAAACTGTTACTCTTTTAGTAGTGTATCATTAAAAAAAAAAGATATATACAGGAAAAATCTGCATTGAAGAAAAAAAAAATAAAAAGAAAACCTAAAACTAGTTTTGCAGCACTTTGTAAGTATTGTCATAGAAAGACTCCAAAGGAAACATTCCAGCTACACTTGGAAAAATCTCTGTTTCAGTTCTAATCAGATATTATTATTTTGTATCACTAGTGATCAAAGACCTAAATAATGAGACAGGAGATTTAGGCAACCAACTTCAGATGTATAGAAAATATTGTCTGACAGGCACGAATGGAAGAAAAAAAAAAAAAAAGACCCCGTATATAGGTCTGGCTTGCCACCAAACATCTCAAACGGCGCTGGGCACCCTGAACCCCACACCCAGCTTGGCGGAACCAACTCTCAGCTGTGCACGGGCTGTGCCGATTTGAGCTCTAGTGGTTACAAAGGGAGCTCAGACACTTAGCTCAGCTGCAGGCACCTCATTTTAGGCATCTCAGTTTCAAGCTAAATCCTGCTCTGGGGAGACTGTTAAAATAGACAGCCAAAACTGAGGGTAGATTTAGATTAGATATTAGGAAGAAATTCTCTACTGTGAGGGTGGTGAAGCACTGGCACAGGTTGCCCAGAGATGTTGTGGCTGCCCCATCCCTGGCAGTGTTCAAGGGCAGGTTGGATGGGCCTTTGAGCAACCTGGTCCAGTGGAAGGTGTCCCTGCCCATGGCAGGGGGTTGGAACTGGATGATCTTTAAGGTCCCTTCCAACCCAAACCATTCTATGATTCTATGAAAACTCTGAACTGTAAGGCGTTTACATTTTTTTAATGATGTTTCTTCTGTCATTCCCCTCCTGCCCCGTAACTTTTAAACATCTAATAATGTGTATGGATGAAAGAATGGGAAAAATATCTCAACTTGACAAAAAGAGTTATGGTACTTCCAACATCATCCTACAAAGAAAAAAAAAATCATTACAAGTTAGTGCTTATATGAGCAGATATAATTGTTTTGTGTGTAAAACACATGCTGAAATATATCTAACTACAGAACATCTCACACACACACACACACAAAGTGAAATCGATTAGAGCACAACTAAAAAGCAGAACAGGCATTGAATTTGCCTGCCTGCTGCTAGTTTTCCTGCCCTTGGTAAGGCAGGCTTTTCCTGCCTAGTTTTCCTTTCCTCTTTGGAATTACACTGTTCCTGGGCTTGTGATGAACCATCAGACTTTGACCATGGATCCTAAGGCTGGGAAAGCCTCAGATGAGCTTGACCATCTTGCCTAAAAACTGGCTACTGCCAAGAGGACAGGTTCTGCCTGACCGGGGGCTGGCAAGAGCTACAGCACATCAGTTCTGAGTTATAAGCATGAAAATTAAATTCACTTTTTAATTACAGTTGTGGTGTAGCAGGGTGTCAGTACCTGTGTGCACACCCAGTGCATTTGACCCTCTGTAATTGAACTGGCACAATTAATTGACTCGTCATTATGGGAGCTCACTGGATGAGAATCTGGGACAGTTCTCGAAATTCCCCCAGGCAGCTCCCACTGCATCTCATCCTGTTTGTGTGCTTAAATGTGTTGATTAACATCAGGGGTGGTCCCTGCTACAGAATTGATCAACTTATACATAGATAAGATGTTTGTAAATAGTTAAGATAAATTATTCCTACAGAAACACTAACGTAAGACCAAGGAGAGTCTTTTCTGCATAGTTCAGACATTCAAGAGATGCTTTGTCTGTACTGAATACAATCAACGGCAATGCGTCATGCACGTTCTGGAGTGTTCACATGGGACTGTGTGTTACAAGAACTGGGCAGAACCAGTTCCGAGCGCCTCACCTGGTCCAGCTGCTAATGCTGCCGCAAAGCCCATTGCAACAGAGACTCTTGTCACCATCCAGTCAGCAACCGACTGTCCCGGCTGGGAGATCCAATTCCCCACTGCAAGCCAAGTTCCCACTAAATTACATTTTCTTTTTTAACAAACACTAAGAGTATCTGAGCAACCCCAGCTACGTAATTCACCCTTCCCCTTGTGTCAGCCTTGATACTCATCTCACTCCTCTTGGCAAGCTGAATCGACTCAAGGTGGTAAGAACTTATCCAGGAAAAGAAACAGATGAAAAATCACTAGTTTAAGGAGCTAAATGACCTCCTCAAGGTGCTTCACCAAGCAGAGTTGTCCACAGCTTGCCGGTGAGGCCGTGGGGGACAGCACCTTTCCCCAGCACCCAACTATGGGCTCAGCGCAGCCATGGGAGTAAACGCGGGCAGCCGGTCCCCTGCTGCAGCTCATTGCCATGGGTTGCCACGAATGGTCATCTTTGCTTTCACCTACTCGTTAAAAGTGCACACGTTTTATCCTTCACTGTTTTATCTAAGAAAAACTGTTCGGCTGAGTCCAGTGACTTCACTGATAAGGCTTCCCCTCCCCCCTTATTTGTATTAGATGAGTATAGTTTCATATAAACTAACACACTGCTTTCCAGGTATATTATTTGATTATTACTGTCTCTGCAAGCTTTCATCTGTCATCTCTAATCACCCAGTTCTGGTCTATTAGGATTTCCTGTTGTAAAAACCTGTGGTCAGTATACATAAACAGCATCTACACTCTATTACTTTTAGCAAAGCAAGAATGACTCGAATTGTGAATGAATTGATTTTTTTTTAATTTCCCTAAAGAGTACTTCTCTACCTTCTATTAACTATTTCTACCTCTAAAACCATTAAATATGATATGTAGTCTTAATCTGATTCGCAGGTATTAAAAAAGAGTAAACAAGCCAGACACAGCCACTGAATATCCCTACAACTCCAAATCATAAGAATTCCTCCCTTTTAATGAATGTATTTTTTCCTAAGCAGACTAGCTACCACACCATAAGTAAAGGGATGGTATGGGAAAACTGCTGGATACTCCAGTATCCAAATTTACAAATTTTGTCCAGTAATCTAATACTGTAGGCAAAGCTGCTTTTTATTTATTTACAAAACCACACATATAGCTACAATACTGCAATGGCTGTATGCTTCAAGGAGAAAAATCAGCTACTGCTGCTGTCGTCCTTACTGTAAAACAACAGGTTAAGTGAATATACATGTGAAAATCATGATAAACAGAGGAGGTGTGTAGTGTTCAGAATATGATGGGTGGATTATGCTCTTCAGCAACAGAATCTGCATGAAACTGAACTATGGATTAACAGGAATTGTTACCATGAAAAAGTAAGTTTGCACACATATTCATAGAATCAAAAGATAATTTGGGTGTGAAGCAACCTCAGGAAGTCTCTAGTCCAGACCAGGCTGCTCAGGGCTGTATCCAGATCTGGAAAGCCCCCGAGGGCGAAGAATGCATCAAGTCTCCAGCAGGCTCTTCCAGCCAAAGTTTCTGCAGAATACTATTCAAGAACTGTGCTGGAAGCATTTGTCTGAAGATCTGAAGTACTCTATTTCTCTGGCATGTTTTATAAGTCACAGAAGCTGCTTTGCGATATATCTTATAAACACCAGCTCACAGAGGAATGCAGAACAGTTGCAGGAATGTGCCTGTTTGATCGCATGACCAGCAATAAAGGTTAATTACAAGAGAAAACCAGACTGTCAGCAGCTCCATTTTAACAGCCACATAAGGCTGTGATGCTACCTAATGCAAACAGGCAGACCATAAGCATCACTGCCTTCAAAAAACCATTTTCACTTGTTAATAAAAATTAGCCTTGATTTTAGATTTCAGCCTGATGTCCATCATGTTAGGAATTTTTTATAAAACTTATAATCTGCAACAACTCTTTCAAGTATTAGAACATTATAAGTAAAACTTAAAGTTACACTTCAACCACTTTTAACAAATAGTGTCATATCTAGATTAGAAAGTTGAAATAATGTCAAATGGCCATTTGTTGCTAAGCTACTCATGCAAAGCAAGTTATGAGTAATAACAGATCTATTCAAAACTTTCAAAAGGAAATCAGAGGCTTTTAGAAGTATGACAATTCATCCTAAATTACATCTTAAAAATCCTGAAAGTGCCTGAAGTTTTGAGAGCCTATCTTGGGGGAAACAAGGAACTCTGCTCATCTCACTAGAAAGTCCACTTCGAAACTTGGAAACGAGTGTTCCTCAACTCCACTACAGATGCCAAATTATGACTGCTCTCAACTACACACTTGGATGTGATCTGGATTTCGATTGTTGCAAAAATATGCTTAAATAGGTATTTTCCCAATTGGAAATGTAGAATGCCATGCTTACAGAGGTCTTCCAGAAGTGGTCTAGAAGGAATCACCATAGGGATACCATCTTTAACAAGGTCAGAGCAATGAAGACTGTAGGTGGAATTGAACATTTGGGGACTATTCTCCTTTTTCCAAACCATGCAGCTCAAGGAGCCACATTACAGACCTATCTGCAAGGGAAGAATGAGAGCGGGGAAATGTGTCAGTCTTCTACAACAGCATTTTATGAGATAGTGAGTTCATAAAAAGTAGTGTGTTTCTGAAAATTCCCATTCAAATTGTGATTCAACGTGGAGACTTTGTGCATGTAACTTCCACAAATCTGTGTGGTCTGTTTGTGTTTTAACTTAGGTTTTGGTTGGTTGTTTTTTAAAACTGCAAAATCAGGATGCAGCAGTCTGATGTAAAGGGCAGAAGATATATTTCCAAGATATTGATAATATACCTTCTCGTGAAGGAGGAGAAGAAACTGTTTATTTCAACCGCATGTAGCGTAAGCCACTGATGTTAAGAGGTCACTGACTCGTAAAGATTATGACCATCTTTTAAAATAAGGTGGGTGTTTTGTACAGTTTTTAATGCAGGGTTTTTTCTAGAAAAGCAGCTAAGGGTTAGTATGATAAAAGATACATCTACATGGAGGTTTCTGTGGCTACTCTCAAAAATCAGTTTACCTCAGAAAAAAAATGCATGGGAGGAGACAACAGAGCAAATTTTTGCACCTTACTATGTAATGAATCCCCTCCAGAAGAGTCAGAATGACTGATGCAGTGAAATAATAAACACTGTGTAAACAAAACATTAGAATCTGTTTTTTGGTTAATGAAGACCTACTGACTGATTGCATTCTTCAAATTCCTTATATACTGGGTGGTTTTATTAAGGATGCTTTTCTATAAACAATTATCTCTTAATGAACATACAAACATCCCCTTGAGCAGCAGCAGAGAAATGATCAACTACACCACATCAGCTCCTCCTTGTTTTAATCAGGCTTTGAATATGTAAGTATTCCAGAACTAGAACTGATATATTTGTAAATTGGATTTTCCTATAAGCAGTTGTCTTCCTCACATTTAGTAAAGACAAGAAAACCCAAGAAGCTGAGTTTTTAAAAATACAGCTGGCAAGTTATTGTTAAAATTTATCATCCCTTTTCACTATGAGTAGTGTGCAGCGGCTAGCTATAAAGCTGGATTCTCCCCCTCTACTGTGCTCTCTTGACACTGCACCTGCAGTACTGCGTTCAGCTCTGGGACCCCAACATAAGAAGGACATGGACCTGTTGGAGTGAGTCCAGAGGAGGGCCACGAAGATGATCAGAGGGCTGGAGCTCCTCTCCTATGAAGACAGGCTGAGAGAGTTGGGGTTGTTCAGCCTCGAGAAGAGAAGGGTCCGGGGAGACCTTACAGCAGCCTGCCGCTACCTAAAGGGGAGGAAAGATGGGGAGGGACTTTTTACAAGGGCCTATAGTGATAAGACAAGAGGTAATAGCTTTAAACTGAAAAAGGGCAGATTTAGATTAGCTGTAAGGAAGAAGTTCTTCACTGTGAGGGTGGTGAGGCACTGGAACAGGTTGCCCAGAGAGGCTGTGGCTGCCCCATCCCTGGCAGTGTCCAAGGCCAGGTTGGATGGGGCTTTGAGCATCCTGGTCCAGTGGAAGGTGTCCCTGCCCATGGCAGGGGGGTGGAACTGGATGATCTTTAAGGTGCCTTCCAACCCAAACCATTCTGTGATTCCATGATGATCCTAAAAGAAGGCACAAACACTAACTCACTGTTTAACGCTCAAGATGTCACACCCCAGGATCATCAGCCTTTTTCTCTCCCGCAGTGCAATGGGATCCTCGCAGAGCACTGGTCCAAATGATAACTTTATGTTGATTCATGGATGATCTTGTCCAGGAATCACCAACCTCTCCCCTTTACTACATCAGATTTAGATATTCCATTTTTGTTATGAACAGAAACACTTCTGAATTCAGTGCTTGATAGTCACTGACAATGAATGAATCAGAAACTAATTACCAACAGCAACCATTCCCAAGTTTTCAAAGGTAAAACATTTTGTGATGGGTTGACCCTGGCTGGACGCCAGGTGCCCACCAAAGCCGTTCTATCCCTCCCCCATCCTCAGCTGGACAGGGGAGAGAAAAATATAACAAAAAGCTTGCGGGTCGAGATAAGGACAGGAGAGATCATTCACTAATTACCATCACGGGCGAAACAGACTCAGCTTAGGGAAAATTAGCTCACTTTATTACAAATCAGCCAGAGTAAGGTAAATGAGAAATAAAACGAAATCTCAGAACACCTTCCCTCCACCCCTCCCTTCTTCCCAGGCACAACTTCACTCCCGGATTTCTCCACCAAGCCCCCCCAGCGGCACAAGGGGGACAGGGATGGGGTTTACGGTCATCACATGTTATTTTCTGCAGCTTCACCTCCTCAGGGCGA
>NW_010972631.1:3221017-3260666 GCF_000737465.1 Haliaeetus leucocephalus
GGCGGCGGGTCCGTCTTAGAGCCGGCTGGTATGGGCTCGCTCTCTCTCGAACACAGGGGAAGCTTCCAGCAGCTTCTTACAGGAGCCACCCCTGTAACCCCCCCCGCTACCAAAACCTTGCCACATAAAACCAATACACATTTGCATATTGAGACCTCCAAGGATGTCTCTCTTGCATGGCACAGTCTTCTTCTGCTCATCAATAACATCAGCATTTCAGTATTACTCAGGTTTTGATTGAGTATTAAAATTTCCAGGAAAAATACAGTTTCAACAAGCCATGGAATTAGACCCCTCTTTTCCCTGTGGACAGATACAGCCCGAGGTCCAGGCACTTTACTCCAACCCCGTGAAGATCTGACCTGGAAGAACCACCACAGCAGAACACCTCCGTACTCAGCATCTTGTTGGACTTGAGAGGGCAGCTACCGATTTGGTTGCTTTCCTTGTTTCATGTTTGAGGTATTTAAGATCCACATGCCTTACGACACTGAACATAACCAATCACGTCAGGGTTGTCCATGCTTCAGGATGACAATCCTAAAGTCTCCAAGAGCACAACTTCCTTCAAGCTCCAACTGTAAACAGCAATTACCAATAGTAGACCAGATTGGAAACAAACTTTCAGAAACCAAAGGGGATGCACGCTAACTGCAGACTTCACAACCTTCTACACATATTCTGAAGTATTTCCACATCCATGATCACTGCCTGGACTGCAGGAAGCCTTTGAGAAGTCATCATCTATTGACAAATATGGCTTATGTCCTAAAGAAAAGGATAAAGTCATTGATGTACTTACTGTGTCACAACAGCCATTTATCCAAAACACTTTCTATTGTCCTTCTGGATAAAGGCAGATAAGGACAAGCAAAGCACAAAGGGTAGGATATTGGCAAAGTAACCTCTTAAAACCAAAAAGCCTGAGAGGGAGGCAATTAATGAAATTCTTTTACACCAGAGATCGTCCCATCAGATCTTAGGTGATGGGAACATGAGAAATTTCTCAGTATCCTATGGAAGATGTAAAGTTTAGTCATTAACACCAAAATGTAATTTTTTAAGTCACCACAGTATCTTGCATTTGTGGCAGAAAAAACATTCAATGAATTTTATTATTTTGTTTTTCCAGCATAGCACTGATGTTTCTGCCCAGCAGAAGAAAAACATGTTGTGCTAGTTTTAGCTGGGATAGAATTAATTTTCTTCATGGCAGCTAGTATGGGGCTGTGGTTTGGATTTGTGCTGGAAACAGTGCTGATAACCCAGGGCTGTTTTGGTCCCTGCTGAGCAGTGCTTACCCAGAGCCAAGGGCTGTTCTGCTCCTCACCCCACCCCACCAGCGAGGAGGCTGGGGGGGCATAAGGAGTTGGAGGGGACACAGCCGGGACAGCCGACCCCAACTGACCGAGGGATATTCCAGACCATAGGACGTCATGCTCGGCATATACAGCTGGGGAAGAAGAAGGAAGGGGGGACGTTGGGAGTGATGGCATTTGTCTTCCCAAGACCCCGTTAGGCGTGATGGAGCCCTGCTGTCCTGGAGATGGCTGAACACCTGCCTGCCCGTGGGGAGTGGGGAATGGATTCCTTGGTTTGCTTTGCTTGCATGGGCAGCTTTTGCTTTACCTATTAAACCGTCTTTGTCTCAGACTATGAGTTTTCTCACTCTTACTCTCCTGATTCTCTCCCTCATCCCAGTGGGAGGGAGTGAATGAGCAGCTGTGAGGGGCTGAGTTGCCGGCTAGGGTTAAACTTGTTCAGAGGTTTGTAGTACAAATCTCCACAAATAATACATTACAAAATTATAACTGAAAACATTTAGACCCTTCTAGATGACAAAATGATGATACTACCACTGTCTCTTCTGAAATAACTTGTGACCCATGAGCAATGACTGACAACTGGATCCTTTTCTAACTTCAAGTCCAATAAACGAGAGGGCATTGAAGCGATGACAGCTCAGTTAAGCATAGCCAGTCACTGTCAGATATAAATTTAACCTTTTTAAAGGGTATTATTAAAACATTTTTTATGAATGCTGAAGTATTAATGCCATAACCACAAGTCTGGCTTCTTAGGAAGAAGAAGTACCCATTCAACACAACAGGAGGATGTAAACAGTACTAGATGTCATATGAAACAATGCCTACAGATATTACTAAGAACATCTACAAGGTGGGTAGCTGCTTTTTTCTCCAAACTGCTATTAGACAGCTGATTACTGCCTCATGATAACATACTTCTAATAATGCAGTAAAAAAACCACTGATTCAAATAGCCTCATTTAATACTACTGCAACATATCAAATATTGCTAGGCACTTCTATGGTCCTTAAACTGGTACCTGCAGGCCACAAGCTGTCATGTTTTTACCCTCAAAATGTCTCATGACAAGGGATGCCTGATATCAGTGAGGTCACACAGAAAGTTTTGTGGGACACCAAGACTCTGTGCCTCTGTTCTGAGCTCTCAGCTGGTATCCTAAGCTTGTGCAAACCTTTCTGTATGATGTTATGAACTGAAAATACAAAACATTTACAAAAATGCATACAGTATTGTAAATTTTTTTTAATTATTATTATTTGATGTAAATTTTATATTTTACCAAAGGTACTTTTATTCTTCGTTTACAAAGCCAAAAATGTATCTGGATCACTTGCAAGTCAAATAGAGATATCAGATGAAAAAACATTTTTCAATGACCGGTTACCTGAGTTACAGTGCAATATTTAATTTCAGACAGTATTGCTCAAGACTTTTTACAGTAAGAAATAATATGCTTTTTCAAGTCAAAACCTAAATCAGTGCTTGTCATAAATTTCAGAATTCTCATGAATGAACAACATGAAATATCTTACATAACGTATTCTATACATTTTTGCTTGCCTCTACAATAAATAAATACCCTGGATTACTTAAGTATTAGCAAAAATATTTACAAAACCAAGATAAAACACAGTATAAAATTTCTTCAAAGATATATTTCTTCCGAGAAACAGTTTGGTACCAAGAGTGAAATTCCAAGTCTTACAAAATTGCTTCTCACTTATGTAAATTCATGAAGGTAAATAAATAAGATTGAATTATACAAACAAACATTGGTATCCTCACATGGGTTTATGCAGTAAAAGTGTGTATCTCTTCTTGGGAGTATCCAAGATCCTTCAAATATCTGAAAGTCAGAAATCAAGTTGGTAATATTAATATTTGGAACCTGAAACCTACCACTGACACAGCTGAAGCACAACTTCAGCACCACTATCTTGTTTTTATTCAGACATGCACAATGAAGTTTACTTTTGCAAATACATTTAGAAAACAATTCATGCCCAGGAGCTCATATGTACTACATGATCTTTTAGGATACTGAAAAAAATTCTAAAAATAAATACAGATATCATATGAATTATCTCAGATTTCTTAATAGGTAGCATAATTATTGGCCAATTTCACCCTCCATTAGATCCATGCACCAGACTTCAGCAGGGCTGCAGAAATGCAAGTGATGTCCTTATTGGTTCAATATTTTGAAGCTGGGCAAGATAAAGTTAGAGGGCCTTTTATCTTTAAAAATATGGCATATAAAATAAGGCAAGTATTAGGTACAACAAATAAATGCATTAATTAAAAAAAAAAAAAATCAACCTAAGTGGTTGTGATAGAACTGCTTTGAATTTTGCTTTTTATAACTTAATTTGTCAAGCTAACGCCAACCCAGAAAGCTTATTTCCTATTATAGCAACTTTTCTATGAACATCAAATTAAAAGCAGCATTTAAAACCTTGGGGAAAAAAAGTCATTGTTAAAGAGATGCTCTTAGGAAGTTTTGGACAACTTACTAGAGCTCATGAAATTTACATATTACTCATATTAACTTAGTTACACACTTCTACTTGTCAAGTATGATGCCAGGTGGTTTTGGGTTTTTTTTAAATGTAAAAAGTTTTCTTACAAAGCAGAAAATGTAAGGCTGTTTTTGAAAGACTACCAAATCAGTAACACTATAGCTGGTTATAGTGATCAAATTTAAAAAAAATTCCTCGTTCTCTAGTTCATCATTTAAAATACTCACTGTACTCCTTGTTCTGTAAAAGGTGTTGGACCACAGATGCAGATAAGCACTTTGGAATCTTTTCTGCTTCTTTTCACACACTCAGAGAGAAGAGAAGAAGAAATCTTCCCCTGTTTACCCACCCAGTCCTTTGCTGGTTGTGAAAGAATGAATTGAACCTCAAACCTGGCAAGCAGAAGAATATTTCATAAATATTGCCTCTGATTAGAAATCTGCTACACAAAATGCTAGTGACTGAGACACTGATGTTTCCTGTGATTACTTTCCTGTTCTGCTCAGCTCCCACTGCACAGTATCAGATCTCAGACATTTAGTTGTTCCTACCAATCAAATCAATCAAATCACTTCCAGTATTGCATATTTAATTATTTAACCAATCTTTCAATCTTAAAAGTTTTAGCTGTATATTTCACCTTACAAAGAAAAACAGCTGGTACCAATTAAGATACTAAAGCACAGATTTTACTGTTCTGTCATTCATTTATACAAATGTTGGTGTAGGTCAGTACACAAGTAGTGAAATGAGAATGCTTAGCCAAACTTGTGAAAATGTCAGTACAGTTTCATTAGTGATAAAATACTATAACTGGTTTCAAAAACTCACTGACAGTAGTTATTGAGTAAAAAACAAGCACTCATGTACCTGAGGCTCCTGTTGAAATGGAGAAAGGGGTTTGACTGTAAATTTACACAATGTCTAGACTATGAAACTTTGAATGTGCCAGACATCACCAGGTTATGACATAATATTGATTATTCACTTCAATGTTGTGAAGGAAGAAGTGAAATTAATTTGTTCATGCCAATTTCAAAAAAGAATTAAGTAAGCATAAATAAAACGTACTTCTATCACGTAAAATCTAGGCAGTGACAATTTATCTAGTGATAAAAGCAAGGGAACTGAAATGAAAAGGCAACCTGATATTCCCATGCCTCCTGACAGAACTATGGCCTGCTAAACGAAGTTGACATTACACATGCACTAGTGCATTTTTTTCCACAATTACATTGGAATTGAGGAAAAAAATGCAACAATTAGATAGTAAATAAAAATGAAAGTAATTAAAACTTTTAATTTCTAGATAAACATTTTCTCATCTAAGTGACACCAGAGAAACTTTTCAAGACTTCTCTAAATTCAGAATGTTGCTCCCAGCATACACCATCCTTCTCTATCACTTCTGTGCTTCTCTTTGCATATCTGTATTTTCTATTCTTAAGGCTTATTTTCCTCACCTTCAAAAAGCTTCTCAGACTTAAGAATCATCTCATCTAGCATATAATCTCCAATAAACATCTATTAAACTGTCAAATCAAATCCCTGGCTTCGTATGGGACCTACAGAACATAACAGCATAGCCTGCTGCTATACATCTGTGACCAATATAAACACATCTTCCACTCCCTAGGTTTCATTAAATTCTTAGTTAAGTTTCCAGAATCAGGATCTGTCTTTGGACCAAAGCTGTACAGTTAGTCTAAGCCCCAAGACTTGTTCTCCTATAGACTGGGATGGTACAAGTTGTTCTCCACAAGACTTTTAAATACCTTTCATCTTTAAGAGCTAATTGCTCTAATTGGTTTCTCCAAAGTATGTCATCTTCTGTTTTGTTGAAGAAGATCAGCCTCACTGTCCTTAAAAAAAAAAAAATTAAAATAAATTAACTGCAGATTATTTCTGTATTTGAAACACATGTAAAAGAATCAGAACTTACTGCATTATACAGAAGGCTTTTACTTACATTTTTTGTTTGGTTGTTTTTTTTGTTTTAGTTTTTGTTTTTTTTCAACTCTGCAATCCTCAAATCTTTTTGCCACTAACCCAATATAGTTTCTTTCTTGCTGTACCTGAAAGTCTGTTGGATTTGTGACCTCTTTTGTAAATGTCATAACCCTGTCTGCAGTTGCAACCTCTACTTCAGGAACTGCTGTTGTAAGAAAAATAAAATCTCTTGAAGTTACTCAGACCTGAATGAAATTACAATATATCTTGTCAAGTTTTATCTAGTGGTTTCTCAATATTGTTTAAGCACTACAATTAATAGCCGGTATATGAACACTGTACGCCTTTTTAATATTACATACACCAGCCTGTACAGATGAAACTGGAATTTCAAGGTTATGTCAATATTAATTTCAAAAAGATGGAATCTAAACAGATTGAGTAAGTAAGAGAAAATTAACTCATAACTTGAAGAGCAAACTACAGCTCTGTACCAGGTTATTTTATTCCTACTTTATTTGTTGACTTATAAAATGTATTTAGCTGGAAAGCTACTGTTTACAAGCATTATATTTGCCAGATAGTCCTCATAAAAACTAAATGCTCTGTCATTAAGACCAGTGCTATTATCTCTTCAGATTTTTATACTACAGTGGAGGTAAAACACAAAAAGACTGACTTTACAAAACAGAATTTACCATTTGATGAAGCCACATAAACCTAACTTCTCCTTTATTGCCAACGACAGACTAATACCCTGGGGACAACTGATACAAGACAGACGATGTGCTCTTAAATGCAAGCAGTTCCTAACTGCACCCCACAGGGCTTTAAGCGACTGTTGTTTTCTTCTACTCAGGCAGGGGTCCGAGGGGAGAGGGCGTGTTGCTGCGGCGCAGGAAGCCGGAGCACTGGGACGCCTGGCACAGAAACACAAGCAGAACCACCCGGGTAGCTGTCAGCTAAGCCTGCTGGTCCCGTACACCACACAGACCTGCAATTCCAGCTCTGTAACATGGCCCTCCACTGCCCAGTGTCCCTTTTACGCGTGGCCGACCTTGCTTCTAAGAGACTAGCGCTAGACACAGTATGTTTATATGACGCTACTCTGAAACTATGAATTCCCATCACCTCCTCCTCTGTACCTTGCAGACAGCCATCTTTCACACATGCACATCACATATGCTAGGGCTTCTGCTGAGCATTCATGATCTCCAGCTGTTCTTCAACTGCAATTTAAAAGCCTATATTCTCCCAGTCTGAAGATACCACATTTTTCTGACTTCTAACCTTTTCACCTTTTGCAGTTTGGCAGCACTTCAAGATACCAGGAAACATCTTTGGCATCTGATGTAGCTTGTAAGCCAAGAGATCATCCTCTACTTAGGAGAAGCACGTTCATTTTCTGCTGCCAAAATATAAAACTGAGGTATGACTGTTGTCATATACACAGGTATGTGTATATAATACACATCATCAGTAGTGTTATTGAGAGAAGGAGGTTCCAAATGCATTACAACTCAAAATAAGTTACAATGTACAAGCTTTGGAAAACTTGCCTAGTATAGAACAAAACAGCCCCAAATCATCTACGATGCATTTTTAAATACTAAAATCATCTTATTCAGAAGCTAGCATGTACCAAAAATCTAGGTTCCTTACATGCTTCCCAGGGTCCACTTCTCTGAAAACATGAAAAATAAAGCTCACTTCAAGAATGTAGTGCTGTCAAAGCGGGCATGGTGCACCACTGCATCAAGTGTTACTCAGGTCAGGGAAAAAAGTCAATAAAAGGTGCACAGGAAAGCCATGCATTTTGTTCATTAGGCACAAAGGTAGAAATGGTTATTTGGAGAATAATGCTTTGAGACACCCTTACTGATACTCCCCAGTGTAGATAACTATATCTGCTGCAGTACTGCTCAGTACTCAACACTATGAAGAGAACAGAAAACTCCAAAACTTGGAATGAACTGGTAACAGTTTTGCTAGAAATGAGGGAGAAAACAGCTAAAAGGAAGAGGTGGAGATTTAGATATGATCCCCACCAGTACAGAAGAGCTGGCTGACAGAATGATGACAGAAGTTTAGATAACAAATGAGAAACTTCATCAGCCATTTGGAAGGAAATAGGGACAATCTAATGTACTGGAAACTACTTCAAGGGATGTAGATTTTAATAAACTCAAACTGGTATGCAAGACCTTATGGAAAGCTGTACAGAGAGAGTAGTTAAAGGGACCCTTAGAGGATTTTAACACAGAGCAAGAAGAGGAGGTCGAAAAAGTTACAAAATCATCTTCTAAACAAGAATGATGATGAAAGTAGGACACTATATTAAAAGTGAATATGAGAACAGAGTGGTAATTTAGGAATGAAATGCTAGAGAAAATACAAGGTACAACTATCAAGGAGAATCAAGAATAGACTACAAACATCCTATACTTACTTGATAAGAGTGTTAGCCCTCTACCTAGTGTTGACTGCCTTTGTGCCTCAGTCTTCTTTAAGAAACGTATCCACCTGATCACAGTTATACACCACCAGTAAAAAGGAGCAAAAATCTCATTTTAAACAGGAAAAAACAGCATAGAGGACCAATACTCTTTTTGAATTAAACTTCGGCCAAAAAAAATTTGGCCTGTAAGAGAAGAAACAAGGCTGAAGGAAGAGCATTATGACTTCATGCACAAAAGGATACTGCAGACAGGAAGAGAAGAAATTGTTTTCCACATTTACCACAGGCAAAAAATAACAGACTTAAAAGATAATAGGGAGACTTTGGCTAGACAGTAAGAATAGAAATCCAATGATCCAAGCCCATTACATCACAGCAAATGCTGCCTAGGGAAGCTGTGGATTCTCCAGCGTTTGCAGTGCAGCCCCAGAGGTTCAGCAGCACTCACCCAGCACTACAGACAGACACTGCTTCTCCACCCTCAGATGACAAGTTAGTCATTATTCAGATCCTTCCTCAACTTTCTGCAATTTGTGCTCTAGTGTGTGCAATCCAAGTTTACAGGAATCGGTACTTTTCACAGTAAGATATTTTTATGCAAATTATATTTATATTGTTTATATATACATATAATCTCATGTATATAAATAGTATATATAAATACACACACATATATATTAAAGACACTCTTGCAATATTTTCCCAAAAGAGAAAGTGAGAGTTAAAGAGCAAGTATAAGGCCAAGAAACTCAGTTGCCTAGAGAAGTCAGAAAAACAAAGCCTTAGGTGTCTGCATATAAACAGAACCTGTACCAGATCAAATCATTCCAGCACCTAACAAGCCTTCACGGCGAGAAGGAAAAAAAATCATTTACTTCGACTACTAAGAAAACAGATGTTGCTGCATCCTAAGCTAACCGTAAGCATCAAGTTCCCATAAGAAACTGTGGTGAAGAGAGTTAAAATAAGCCGCTCTGGTCATCTTTCAAGGACAGAGTAGATACAAACACTATCTGTGCAGTAGTAGTCTTTCAGATGTTATCTATTCTGTTTATTCTGGTTACGGACAAAATGTCAAGATTCACATCTTTTATGGTCTCCTTAGTTTTGCTTTCGTATTACCACAACTACCTTTACCTGACGTAGTAGTTTTCCCCTCAAGTAGAAGAAAAAAAAAATTTTATTCCAAATTCACTTAGTAGTGTTTCCAAAGCATTT
Organism: Haliaeetus leucocephalus; assembly: GCF_000737465.1. Classification (NCBI taxonomy): domain Eukaryota; kingdom Metazoa; phylum Chordata; class Aves; order Accipitriformes; family Accipitridae; genus Haliaeetus; species Haliaeetus leucocephalus. The sequence continues at coordinate 3,230,492 of NW_010972631.1, forward strand.
TGTCAGATGATACGTTTATCTTTTGGATTCACAGAGCCAGGCAGCCACTTGTTATTCGCTACTGACAATACAGGATGCTTTGGAAGACCCAAACAGTACACAGTCTCTCTGCTCACAAAACAGGATTATATGTAATTGCTGAACAATAAACAAGAATAATGTCTGGGTTTAGTTTTTTTCTAGAAACAGATTTCTGCAGCACATGTCATGCTTTTTACTTTTACTATGAAGACTAGTGTCCAATTAATCTATTTTGTTTCAAAATGTGCTTCATAAAGACATAATGAACCCAAACATCCTGTGCTTTTATTGAATAAAGCTCAGTATTAGAAATTAATCTCCATTACAAGAGTCCAAATTCAAGGGTACAGGAAAACAGTAGCAGGTCTGTTGAACTGTCCTCTGCAACAGCTTTAAAAAAATACAGTTCAGGTATATTTTTTGTTTTTATACTCTCCTGAATTACAGTAGTTCACATTGACAAAAATGTAATCTGCTAAGAAATTCTGCAAGATGTGATTCTAGATGAAAATTTTTGCTAAAAGCAATGCAAGCACACATCACCTCTATCAAATTATGCCGCTAAAGTAACTCTTTGCATTTCCTTTTAAAGTTGAGGTATTGTATACTCTCTTACAGTTGTAAATGGACAATCAGATCAAGCAGAAGTACTAGTTCTGAGGTTCTGAAGGACATAAGAGGCCAAAACAACCTGCTCACTTGACCAAGTAATGCTTCCTTCTGTAGATTTTACAAGCGGAGTACAGAACGCATATGTAATACACACCTTTTCATACATTTGAATATACTTAATGCTATGGTTATATAAGTCACACTTTTGTGAAAACTGAAACTCATCTGGTGAAAATATGCAACTTGCTTAGCAGGTGAAAACAATATAAAAGTATGTAGCTATTCTAATTGATTAAAGAGAAGTCATAACTAAACAGTTGTAAACCTCCTCAGTTCAAAAAACAGTACCTACACTGAAATATTTCAATACTAAAAAGAGGCACTCAATTGCAAAGCTAGTTTACAAAAAAAAAAAAGAAAAAGCCAACAAAACCCACCCCCCTCAGATTTTCTACTTGGTGAGCTCATTTGTATCACAACTAAAATCCAAAATGCAAATCAGTCCCTTTTGTTGATGGTAGCCAATAACCAAATATGTGTAAGTTCCCTAAGACTCTGACAGACTCTTCCCTGAAGCATGCCAGCTTTTGGCGTAAGTTGAAGAAAAATACTTTCATACCATTTTATTTTGTTAACTGTTTTATTAACACTGAGGCTTGCCTATTACGTTTCATCCTCCCTATGGATTACTCTAGCTTGGGGTTAAATCATAAGAAGTGTACATACCGAAGGCAACCAACTTCAGTCAGAGCAAAATTCAGCAGTTTAACCATCGGTGTGAAGCCTGTGCCTGCTGCCAATAAAAAGAGATCTTCTGAAGTCTGAACCTGTGACTTCTTAAAGTTACCTTCAGGATTGCTGACAGAAATGTAGTCTCCTTTATTAAAAAAAAACCAAAAACAAAATAAAATGGAATGGTAAACATTAATGAGATGAAAACAAGGTAACTAGTATTCTGATTCTTTTAAAGGCCCTTTCATATTGCATTCATCTTTGTAATATTAGGGTTCCTTTCAGAAAGGATCATTCTTGTCTTGATTAATTTTACACTATATGAGTACTGAAACAGAAAAGGAAATGCATCTTAAGTCTAATAAAATAGACCTAGTTTTCTTTATTCGAAAGTACAAAAAGTTGTTCTAAGAGTACATACAATCAAAGTGATCAACCATAATGTGATACAGTTGACATATCTGAACAGTGAAACATGAACACATTTGGAAGATCAGTCAGGAGAGCTTTATGTAACGGGCAAGTCCTATTTACAGTGAGGATAAGCCCGTACAATTAGGGCATGGAGAATACGCCTTAAAAAAAAAGTTTTAAGTACGTCCCGATGTATAAGTAGGTAAACATAAGAACATCACAATACACAGACAGTGAATCTGAAAAGACAAAGCAATCAGTGCAAAACCAAACACAAAAAACCCCAACATATACTTACCAATTTGTAGGTGGTCAAGTGCCTGTGTGAACAGTCCACAGGAATACATTTTAATCATTAAATATAGATGTGCACCATCATGGCGAGGCGGTTCTTTGAAATCCAGCGGCAAAAAAGGCAATACAGGTGTGTATGGTTTTACTACTTCTGTCCCTAGACAGAAGACAAAAAGATAGCTGAAAAAATATGGAAAGTACTCTACATCCAGCAAGTTACTGCAAACAAATACCAAAATAAACAAACAGTAAACAAATAATCTGTATATCCCTTAACAATAACACCATTGCATACTTTTATGCAAGTATGTTAGTTTCCACTGCACCAGTTCTTATTACAGTAGCCTTCCAGTCCCAGTTAAAATCTTCAGGCCACTGTACAATATGTTATTTCTACACTACTTAGCAATTCAAAACACTGGAAGAAAAGATCTGGAGTCATCCCCAAAGAACATGAAAACCTAAACATTTGCATTTAATTTCAAGTACCACAGCTTGTTTTTTTTTCTAAATTGAAATAGAAGATTTTTAGTACTGCATGATTATATTTTCTTCCACTATTACTTCAAAAAGCTATTGTATAATGGTAGAAAAAAAGACTGCAAGAGTTGGACACCAGCAAAGAATTAGGTAAGCAGGACGAAGACAAAACAGTTTGCAGTTAAAGGATATTTAAAAATTCCTCTGAGAAATCTCTCTACCATGCATAGTGCAATGCAAGTACAGTGACTAGCATAACCACTAATACGCAAATTTTAAAAAGTACCCTTAAAAAAAACAAACCACCCAGATATTTATTTGACCTCCCATTTAATTTGTTTGCCTTTTACAACATTTTGAAGGATAGCGCTTAAACAATGGTTTTCAAGATGCAGTCCTTTCACAACCTCACATTATCATTAATATCATGCAACTGGAGTGTAAAGTAGCATTACCATGACTGCTATAAATCCCTCAAAGAAAAAAAAAAAAAAGTCAGCAAAATTGCAACATTACCCTCTGCATGCCAAAAAAGCTGCAAACTAAAAGGAACTGACTAATCATACATAACATATAAAATGAGCTTCCCCGCTTCAAAGATGAACAGCACTACTTCAGTAGAGAGAATGTTTTAAAGGGAGAGTTGAAAGAGGAGCCAATAAGGTCAACAGTAAATGCCAGCCACCTTGATAGTTAGCTTTCCAGCAACATTAATCCAGTCAGTTAGTTATTAAGCACCACTTGTGATCCTGGAAGCAGAGACTTTCTAACTACAACCAAGGAATCAGTGGCCATGCACTTGGCATTCTCCCAAGACTATGAAAAGGGATTTATGTTAATATATCCATGGCTACATTCTCAGTTTTTCTTACCTGCAATGGTTTGTTTGAGGTAAATGTGTTGTCCAACGGGAACACAGAGATGTGTGCTCCTAGGCAACATTAAGCACAAGAGCTTGGTGTCGTGGGTAACTTCTGTCTTAGAAACCAACTTGCATTTTCTGTAGAACAGTCCTAAAAACATAGTTTTACTTTTTACTTAAGTCTCAATCTTTCTATTCTTATACATCTTTTAAGAAGAGATAGAGAAAGGTATATGTTTCACTATATACAGTTATAAAAAGACTATGAACAGATGCTTCTTGTACAAAAACATATAATTATTTTCCTATTTTTGGGCTAAGGACTCATTTATAGCATTACATTAGGCTCATAACAGACTGAATCTGTGAGTTATCAGCACTGACTGGGAAGAAGTAGAAAACCGCCAAATACTAGCAGAAAGCAGAACCCCCTGTGCTACATTGCACCTGCACTAAATTCACCATATGACTACAGCATGAATACGTATATGCAGACCAAAACCAGTTTGGGTAATGCAAGTGAAATGCAAGCAAGGCACAGCACCACAGTCCTCAGTAACAGCCTATCTAAACCCAGCCAGCATCCCGCATATTTATTGGGGTGACCACCCTGTCTTGTTGCAGTTTCATTGCTATTAGCACGAGTATTTCTGATACAGCTTTGCACAATTTTTCAGGTACACAGTACCAATACTTAAATGCTTACACATGACATAAAATGAAACTAACATCTGTGCCTACATAGGCAATGCACACTTCAGCATTATCAATAAATAATTTGGACATGAACTGGTGCCTTTTGGTTAACTAGAAATTATGAGCTCCAGTTATATGTTCACATGCTTACTTAAATCAACTACAAGGTCATATGTACAGCACAAATTTTTCTTGATACAGCTATTTTGGAGGTGAGGACATGGGTTTCAAATAGTGCTTTTCAATCTGTGCATCAACTGAATGCCAGGCAAAAGATAACTGAAAAAAAGAAAGCATTAAAAAAATAAAATAAAGCACTATGCAAGGTCTGCATTTGCACCAAAATTTTTCAAGAAACTGAGAAAGAAATCAGGGAAAGAACACTGCTAATCAGAATAACTATAAAAAAAACAACTCTTGTACATTCCTATTAGAGATGGGATTAAAAAAAAAAAGGCAATGGGGAAAAGGGAAGGAACACCCCAGAATATTTAGCTTTGTTCAGGGACAAAGGTGAAATAAACTATAACAGTGTCACCAATATCTTAATGAAGCTTAAAGTAGTGTGTTTTCCCTATACCCACAATAGGCTCAGAGCAAGATAAGCCATTTATTCTGCCTCTGCTACAGCAGAGGCAGTAACTGCTCACTTAAACTGGGAATGATCTCTGTGGCAAAGTACTCAGTGTAAGGCTGGCCAGACCTACACCTATTTTAACTAAGCAGCCATCCTGATCTATGTGATCTGCATCATTACATCACTTAATGGTCTACGAGAGGATTTGAAAGCACAACAAAATAGAAGGCTATGCCCTGCTTATTACAGCCAGAGACTGCAGAACCTAAGTACCCGTAAAGCAGCCAGGAAGAAGCACTTCAAAGAACTAAGGGCAGGGATGCAAAAACAACCACTTAGTAGCTTTCATTCTGGAAAGAAACATGCTTACAAGGTTAATTTAGTAACAAATGCCAAACATAGGAAGGTACTCCTCAACTCTCAACTACAATATTCTATTAACTGACATAGGCCTGTTGCCACTGCCACCATAGGTTACTATTTGGCTACTTGGGAACAAGTGTCCCAGCTTTCCTAAAATACCAATGGGAGTAAGAATTCCTGCATAAGGAAAGTGGCAGCGTATTGTAGAAATCTAGACACAAAACCGGACGTGTAAATTGAAAATGACCAGAAGTCTTTTTCATCTTTTACCTTTAGAAGAGCATTTTTCAGCTAAACCTTTGTTTCAGCACTGCAGTATTTTAGCTCTAACCTGAAGTATCAGTGTAATGATACCACACTGCCTAAACAGGTCTGTAACTCAAGGGAAGTTTCATGGGCTGTAAGTTATCAGAAGTTCATCCCAGCAAAGAATTAAAATAAAAAAAAAAAAAAAAAAAAAAAAAAAAAAATCCCATGAGCAGCACTATCTAAACTTCATACTTCCAAAACAAGCCAAAAAAAAAAAAAAAAAGGCAGAGAAGAAGTCTTTTCCCTACAATAATCCCACCATGTCATTTACCATTTTCAATGTAAAATTTGTAACCAGTCCCAGTGAATATTTTCACATAAAGCCTCTCAAAATTTGACAAGTTCCTATATGAGAATACTTGAGCATGACACCCTTCTAACGACACTTTCCGCATTGAAGCGATTTCAGTGAAGTGATGCTTCTTCCCCGCTCTTTTTCTTGTGTAATTGAAAAATACTCAAGTCACTAGCATAAGTAGTCGAGCTACTCATGAAACAGGATGAGATGCAAAGGACACAAGCTGCAACTCAGGAAATTCCAACTAGGCATCACCATGAGGATGGTCTGGTCTAACACTGGGGCGGGCTGCCCAGACAGAGTCTCTGACCTTGGAGATATTCAAACCTTAACTAGACAGCTTTGAGCAGGAGGTTAGACCAGATGACTTCCAGAGGTCTCTTTCAACTAAGTTAGTCTATGATTCTAGTATTTCTTTAGGTCTTAATAGTTAGAAGTAGAAGCACCTTGACCTTTTGTATTTTGCCACTGCACCAGCAGATGCTTCTTTACTTCCTGACTTTAATCACACACGGATTCTCTTTTGAACGGAACAGACTACCAGAAAATCTGTAATAAGTGTACATCACTTGTACATGGCCTAAATCCTGAAGTCACCCAAAATTCTCTCTCAAGTCAACACAACAACTTTTCTTAAGTGAGTCTTGCCTGACAGAGGGCTTATGCAAGTTTCCAGTGAAGTCTTCATTAAATGCAGGACAAAATGTAAAGGCAATTCTAGGCATTGCCACAGCTCAAGTGACCACTGCCATTGCTTCCTTGCTCTTACCTCCACAGCACCACTGAATGGAAGCCCAAGTCAGCAAAGCTGGCTGAACTTTATTCTTAACTAAGGCTACAGTTCGAGAACAGACATCAATTGCTGGACTTAAAAACCAAACAAAACACAACACACAAACTTGAGAGGACCTCAGTAAACTAGCCTGTCCATTCTCCTTCCCCAGTGTTCTCTAAGAGTTATTTAAGGACTACTTTAAGTATTTCAGTAATTTATTCTAATGAATTATCATTTCCCAAGTAACTTATCTGTACTGCAGCTTCCTTACTGCAGCACCCCAAACATTTTGCTATTCCCAGATATTCTGGATTAAAAATACATCCAAAGAGTTCAAGACAGCTGGAGATTAGTTACAGAATGCTCTGTGACAGTGCAGTCAGTTGCTGCCTGAATGAACAGCCATCACTATTAACATCCCCTTCCTCAATAAGTACAGGATGGTAGCCTGTCAATTCAACCACAACAGAAACAAAAGAATTTTAAACAGAGAAAAGCTTTCAAACAAACAATATTTATCCACAAAATGTTTAAAAGTTAAGGGTTTAAACAAGATGTTCCAGGTCAGCCACTCTTCCTAATTGGCTTTATTTCCAAGGGTATAAATAAATTCTGCTAGAACAATCAAGCATCTAAATACATGTAGTTATGCCTGGTAATATACATTCAGGTTACTAAATCTCAGCTGCACATGCCATTTGTGCACAGACTAAATGAGAATCAAACTCATTACACACCACTATTGCCACAGTAGGTGGCCATGGCATTTTTCTGCATACACTTGTTTTATCAAATTATTCAAATACCTACTGTGAGTTATCCACTAGAAATGCCTGCAGAGACAAGATGTAAAGCCTCTGACATGGAATAAATCTTTTTTTATTAATATTTTCTCATGTCTTTCATCTAACATCCTACAAACTGCCTATTTTGAATGAGCAAACATTTCAGATGTACCAAAAGAATGCCTACAACTCTGAAAAATGAAAGGCAGTAATTCCATTTCATACCAATCTTGAAGTAAAGCAAAACATCAGCAGCTCTCCAGTTATATAAAAGAAATTTTATAAAAAGTTTGTTGTAATTTGTGTTTCTACCATTCTTTTGAAAAGCAGTGCATACAAAGATTGCAAAGTACAGTATACAAATAAATATGCTAAGATTGCTGTCAATTCTGCAGACTTAAGAATTACCTGAAAGGACATCGGAGGTTGGTAACATAGCGCACAATACTGATCAGCTAATACTCTTCCAGATATTTGGCAGTGGAGAGAGAAGTTAAAAAACTGATTCATCAACTGATTCACTGTTTCCTGACTATTTTCTGACCTTTCCAACCTGACAAATTTCAACTTTTTCCACATGTAATGAACTAACCTTTACCTCCCCCTTTTTCTTCTTAATTTACCATACAGAACTTTTTCCCTGATTCACTCAACTTGATTTTTGAAAACAAAGACCTTTCTAGGTCTAAGCAAACTCCTAGTTTAGGTTGTCCTCTTTGCTATATTAACTAAAATTAGTTCATTATCAGCGGTCCCAATAAAATCTGGAGCCACAAACAAAAACAACTGGCAATGCAGAAAAGCCTTTTGACAAGAAAACACTATCCTCTAGTAGCAAGCTGAAGGAGAACAGTTGCTTTCAGCAACCCATGAAGCCAAGTTAAGTGTCAGATGCCAAAAAGATGCAATTTGCTACTATATGTAAGCAAAAGGCACTGCTCTCTCAATTTTAGAATATGACGCAAGTGCCCAGCAGTAAATCCTAATTTTCAAAGTAGAGAAAGTAATTAGTGAGGAGGTTAGGTTTGATCAAACTTTCTGCAGACATCGACTATCAGCATCACAGCTCCTGAACTCTTCTCACAGAAGCCACCCCTGCAGCCCCACCATTACCAAAACCTTGCCATGTAAACCCAATACAATCACAGGCTAGAGACGTCCCTCTCTAAACTGAACTTCCTCCTCTGCTGGAATCAAGAACTACAGCACCTTGATTCATATGCATACAAGATCAGTTTTAGTAACAAAACTGCTGCACAGACAATGATAACTTTTGGAGAGTATCATCTTTTTGCCTACTGTGTTATTCCTCGTTATGAAAGGGATTTTAATTTAAGAATTTTCCCTTGAGTGATGTTTCTTGCTTTTCCTCAAAGATAAGACTTCAGCGACAATTCTTATTTATTCTTACTTGTTAGCCAGAATCCTGGTAATGCTATGGCAGCAACGTTAGCCTGTTTGCTTGGGATACGGAGTTCAAAGTATAAACCCCACATCCCTCCGCCTCTCGTAGAGCAATTCCACCCCACCCCCAGCAAGCATGTACCACCCAACAGTGTCCGCCAGCCAGCTGAAAGTTAATCCTTATTTTGTTCAGGTTACTTGATTATGGAGCCTCAAGTATTGTTAGTGCCAACATAATGGAGATTAGACCACACAGCTGAATGAAGGTGGCTGCCTATCAGTCCTGGCAGCCCAGTCTTGGAGTTAAGACAACCACAAATCCTTAATGCTGATCATAAATTTATCAGTACCCTCAAATGCTTCAGATAATTACTAGATTTCACAAGCTAGCTCCTATTATCCAAAGAAGTCAGCCACGTTCTTCCCAGATGGTCTCCCTCTCTTCCCAAAATAAAGTTTCCACTGAATCAATGCCTTCTAAACTTTCCCTGATTATGCAGCAAATAGCACACTGTCACAGCATAAGTCTGGCTTATACACCTTAAGTGCTACATCAGCATTCTGCTCCCTTCTATTACTTCCAACAAAAAGAAGTCTATGATCTTCCACTTAACATGGACTAAAACCACTGCACGAGACTACAAAATTACATCCCATTTCAGTCCTCAGAGGCACCAGCACCCTGATTCTTTACTGAACCCTCTAAGCTTCTGCCAATAGTTGCACACTCTTTAGGACAACATAGTCCAGGCTGTATCCCCTTAAATACAGAGGATTATTTTGAAAAATCTAATAATAAAGCGGATGACTCAATAGTTTCTGAAACGCTCATAAAGAAAATTACATTCTACATAAGCTAAAGGTTGCTAAAGAGATGTGGTTTTATGTAGCTGGTTTTCCTTTTTGTACCACAATAATCTCTCAACTTTTAAGGCCTACGTAGCTTAACTGAGAGCCAGTAAGAGGTGCACAACATAGTGATCAACATTTAATCAGCTCTTAAAAATGTACAGCTTTGCTTTCACACGTAATAAGGCAGACTAACATCAAACAGTCAATTTTTGAGCATTATTAGACAGAGGGCCAAGAGGGCTTTTGAGAAATTGGGCAGTGGCAATAACATCAGGAGCATGCTTACGTTATATAATGCAATTGTGCAGAATTTTTTAATTTAACTGTAAAAAAAAACCAAAACCCCAAACCAGAAGCACACTCATCAGGGTAATACACTTTAGTGCTGCATCAAGTTCATACTATTCTGTTACCACAAAACGAACTCATATATAACATCACCTGCTTCTTGCAGACACATCAGCTTATTCAGAGCTGGCTTTGATACCTACACATGGCTTGAAGTCACCTAATCATAGCTCAAGTTACAAAGACGCAGTGTTCTAGAACAACACTGAAAGATGTTACTACATCTATAGCAACAGTTGGAAGTGGAGGTTTTTGTTCCTTCACTGCAGTTACTCCTCTAATGATCGAGACAAGTCCATGCACTATCTCTTCAGGGTCTGCTGAGGTTTTCATATGGACAGAAAGGATATTAAGCGCACAGGTAGCCATGAGATGGAACAACACTCAAGCAGTCTTCACGTTCCACTGTTAGGTTCTTCCAGTCTTTCTGCAAGCCTGGAAGACCTCCAATTCCATTGCGGGACAAAACAAACCAACAAACCAAACCAAAGCAAAACATCTCTAAGCTAAGCCCTTTCAAGAATTCCTGAGCAGCTTTCTACAAGACCAGACAACATTCCTGAAAGAAATGAAGGTATGACTACAGAAAAAGAAAATCCTGGGAGAAACCAAATATGACTAACAAGCTCCAAAAAGTCTTAAAACAGCTGGTAACATGGCCATGAAACTGCTTACCTCTCTCTGTGCGTTTGATAAATGTATTATGACTCTCCAAGGCCTGTCCCAGCATTTTCCAATGAATGTTATCCTTTTTCTTTAAAATAATCTCTACTTTCCCAACTTTTTCAGCAATGTTTACTATAAGAGAAAAGGTTTCACACTGTTACTTTTAGTTACATTTTGTACAAAAAAAAAAATTTTACTCCTCCATTATAATGAAATTTCAGAAGAATTAGTCATTTCTTAAGACATACAGAATTAATCCATTAAATTAAAATACCAAATTAAATGTACTTCCAGCTACCTCTTTATCATGTTTTACAGTGCATTTAAAACAACAAGCACTAACTTAATATGCATAATTAATGTATCTTATTTACTAAATACATTGTGAAAAGCTTCACAGCCCAACTGGTCAAAAAGAATGCTCATGAATTCAGAGTCCTCATTTACTGGAAATTGATAACTACCACTATTTACTACTTCCTTTCTTTTCAAGACCATTTGAATGAATAATTAAATCCAAGGAAATACCAGTCTAAGCAAAGAACAGTTTACAAATACACAACAGAACCAATTTCTAATTATTTTAACATTTAGTTGTACTCAGAGGGATCCGAGCACCATCAACTTATCACTTTCACAGGCCCAAATGCCACCATTTAAAAAAAATAAATTATTCAATGTTATGGTTTGATTTGATTGTGTCAGAACCTGGTGGTAAGCAAAACTGTAAAGTATCTGATGAGTCAGAAACATAAATTGAAGTTCCACATTCTGATATTAGAAGAGATACAGAAGTGCTGCAAGAGGTGGAACTTACCAGCCACGTCTTCTTGAACTGCATGATCCAAGTCTGAAATAAAGAGAAACAAAATCCATGTTCAGCAAAAACAAAACTACATTGTAGTCATCATATATACATACAGTTTAAGGCTAGGAATACTGAGTGAACTAATGAGCCTAGAACTCTATGCATCTTTATCTGGCCCTGAAATTCCACTCCTGACTTCTGCAGGCCTAATACATTACATCAAGAAAGGCATCATTTTTCCCATTACTTTTAACAATGATTCATCTAAAGCTGCCAATCTACATTTATCTAAATCATTCCACATGCCCTTTTTGAATAAGAGCATTTTAATAACCATCAAAAATACACTTGAAGAAAAATTTTACACAACTTCTACATCAATTTCTTACTACACTTTATTCCACATGTAAAAAAATTAAGTACATACTAAACAAATGAAGATATGAGTTGATAAACAATGTAATTCCTTTTCATCAAGGTACTTTAAAGTAATCATCTCTAATGAAAGAGGAGTAAAATATTAATTGGTATACATAAAATGCATATGGTCAGATGAGAGGGTTTTAATAAATTAAAATTCAGTACTTTTAACTGCAAAATTACAGTACATACCAACTTCTACAAGATACGAGTGGTCATCCACGATTTCTCCCCTTAATCGTTTGTCCTCACAGTCAACTATCACCAACTCTGCATTCATATCCTTTCACAGGCAACAACAACAAAAAAAGTTTTAATAAAGTTCTCCCAGAATTCAAGCTGGATCACAACTGGATCTTGTAATTCTCCCTTTCATAAAATACACTTACCTTCTGCTTAGTATATATGACAATGGTGATCAAACTATCTGTTTGGAACCAGTCATAACTGTAAAACAAAAAATGCACTAAAGAAAAAAAATATATACTTTCTTTGGGCATACCAAAAATATACTTAACTAGCAGTTTTCAAGCAGAGCTTCTTTCATGAATTTACAAGCCAAACACATTATTTACTACTTTTTGAAGAGGTAAGTCCAGAGCCAATAATTTTGAGATGACTATTAAAATAACAACAGTCTAATTATGCATCCTGATAGCCTGCACATTATAGCTAAAATTATAAGGTGTTGGTTTTACTTAAAAAGCATATGCATCCTCTTTGCAGTATATGAACCTTCCTAAGAAGACAATTAAAATCTTGACTCCAGACAACAGTATTAAATAGCCAGAATGGCTTCCAAGAGTTATAGATTCCACACACATACCACAAAACCAGTTCCCTTCACCTCCCCAAATCGACATTTTTACACTCCTATGTTCCCAAGCTGCCCAAACCTTGTAATTAATCCAGGGTAAGGTAAGAAACAGAAAGCCTTCAAATGTTAGTTGTTTGTATGGCCTTACACTTGCCAAGAAGTAACTCACCACCCAACCCCAGAAGAGCTATTCCTTTCTCTACCCATTTTCACAGGGACCATATATCAGACAATCTCATGCCTGGCCCTCCACCATAGACATGGATAGTTCTTTACTTGGCTTCCAGCTGGGCTGCAATCCCAGCCAGTGAAAGTCAGCTCTGTCCCAGAGCAAAGTTAACCCCTCGCATCTACATTACAACTGTCTTCTCCCTTCCCCAGTGTCCTAACCACTTCCATCTACTGTTTGGACTCTTGGACCAGAAAAGAAGGCAGAGAAGAAGGATGCTCCCTCCAGCAGACACTCCTGTCAGCCAACACATTCGAGGCTGCACACCTTCCAGTCACACACCAGAACATGCCAGACACACACAGGAAGAAAGGCAGCAAGGTTTGGGGAGCACTGCAGAAGATAAGCCACATTCCAGTTTACAAGCCACAATAATTTATATGACTGCACGTAACTAGCCCAGAGATTACACATTCACAGGAGATTTTGATGCAAAGTGAGAAACTGAACCTTGGAGACTCAAGGCATCGTGGAGTAAAATGATATGTCAGTGACAACAGCAGGCATATCACAGTGGAGTTTTAGGGTCTGCTTCACTTTGCATATTGTAGAAACTTGAATACAGCTATCACAATATATTCCGGCTTGAAATGAAGTACTTTTCCAGGGCATGACAACTCATATGATTATGGACAAATTAACTAAAGTCAAAAAAGTAACTAGCCCAGCTGGAATCACTTTCCAGGAGTTTTCTCAAGATGCAAGCCTGAGGAGCCTGCAAATATAAGCCATACATTTATATATGATGCCAGGCTGTTCAAGTGTTAGAAACCAACAGAGCAAACCAGGAACCTTGCATTGTCATCTGTCTATACGGTCAACATGACCTTTGGCAAATTGTTTAAACCTGAACCTCAACTTTCCTACTTATAAGAGGATGGTAATGATATGTACTCATTCAGCTGAAACATCAAGAACTAACCACGGAAGAAGTTGCCTGCATTTACTAAGAACTGCACAAAATTATTAAATAGAATGTTCAACAGACAATGAAAGACAAAGGTTTACCTTGGAGTTAAATCTCTAGCAGAAGCACCCAGTACTTTCTTCTCAGGAAGCATACCTACAAAGAGCAGAGAGTCATTAAAATATTTGCTGTGATGCTCACTTAACAGAAATCATAATCAGGGATGTTTTGGGTTTTTTAAATGGAATGTTCTCAATACTCTGCCACAATATTTAGTGGCTTTATTTCCACAGGCAGCCAGAAGCGTCCATGTACTTTTTAAATTTTGTTTTTATTCATCACTTTGCCATGGAGAGCAGGCTCCTAGAACATGAAGTTCTATTTCAGAAATTAAGAGTTCCGTATACTACACAACCTGTGCGTGCAGCCCTTCTGGTACATGCAGCTTGATGTCAGTTTCATGTGTTATTAGCTTGTGCTTTCACACTTTGTGATAGTGAAGCACAGAAAAATAGGTTATCTGAATAAATCTCTAACAGAACTATTTGTTTATACAATTCAGATGAACAAATTCAATTTGGGACATCTGGTCTAACCTAATTCACACATAAAATTTCACATCAGTCAGTTAATCAAAGATATCAGCCTTAATCTCTCGTACTTTGCACTTTGCTAGGAATTTTCACAGATTTCAGCTACTCACTAATTATTGAACAGCATGAAACAGTCTGAAAAAGCCTTTGCTGGGAGGCAACACTTGGTCAGTCTTTGAAAACATCAACTGTACTAATCTCTGGCCTAACAGAAACTGAACATATTTGGCAAAAAATTGAGCAGAGATGATGGATAAAAGCAACTGCAATCCTTCATCAGTTTTAACACAAAGAAATTACATAGAATCATGATGGAGGAAGCTGCACAGACTGAAATGTAATATGATTTGTAACACTACATGAACAGTAGGAGTTTTCCTGGACAGTGGTTAGGCAGAGGCCTAAGATAACAGTTGGCAAGTGCTGGTTTCAAGCCTATTCAAAGGCAAACCTTGCAAACCTGAAATGGCTATGCATAAAATAATTAATATATGAATCCTCAGTTATCTAGATGATTATCTTCTAAATGCCAGTAAGTTTTGTAGTATGACTACAAGCTTAAACACAGTAATTGAGTGGCTCCACCATGTGGGAAGTAGATAAAAACAAGAGAGCCGCTCTGGTCTAATCCAATCTGTCAAAACTATTTGATCATCCAGATGGGGGAATTAACCCAAAGCAATTAAAACTCGCTGGAATTACTTATTCTTTGATCCTTAACTACCCCTAAGTACACACCATCTGCAACTGCTGAGGAAGCTAAATGGCAGAGCAGTCACATCATTGCAAAAGAAAAATCAATCACCTAATAATAAAAACCTTCTCAAAGGCTAAGCCTTTCTTGAGGACATACATCATATGCTTAGGTTGGCCTCCATGGATAACAGGAATTCATGGCGATACACATTTCTGTTTGCTTTTGCAGGTCAACAGAAATACATGAACAACCGCAATAAAATAGAACATTCTGGCAAACCAAGTTATCTATGAATTATTCTGAAATACTGTAAGATGCTATGTGAAAACAAGAAGTCACATTGCAATAAAAAGACAATGATTCAGGTGATCAGTGAACCAATTAAGGAAAGTGCTCTACTGGTCATGGTGGTCATAAATAAAACAAAGCTGGTGGTGAAGCCAAAGGCTGATGGCAGGCATGAAATGGAGGAGTTTAAGGTGACCAGGATGAACAGCAGAATTACAACTCCGCATCTCACAAGAGCAAACTTCAGCTTGTTCTGGGAACAGTTTTGCAGAATCCCATGAGATAGCAAGGCTAGTGATAAGAGTTTCTCACACTATTCATAGCCACATTGGAGAGAGCTGGGTTTGACAGGTGGATTACAATCTGGATAGAAAATTAATAGGACTGCCAATCACAAAAGGTGTGATCAGCAGTAAAGTCCAGCTGGTGGCTAGTTACAGTTGGTATTCCCTAGGAAAAAGGTAATGCCAATACTGTTCAATACCACCATTAGCAACCTGAAGGGCACACATTGTCCCACTGTCAGGAAGTACATGAGCAATAACAAATCACGGGAAGCAGGTGAAACAGGAAAGGTTATGGCTACCATTCAAAGGGACCCAGACAGACTGAAGAAATGGGCTCACAAAAGCTCCATGAAGCTCAAAAGCAAATGCAAAATTTTGCACCCAAGAGAAAAAAAAAATCTAATGCAACAAAACAAGTGGGAGGCCTGACTGGATAGAAACGGGCTTTGCAGAAAACCTTCCTGGGACTCAGTAGACAAGTCAAACTTAAGCAGATACTACATCCTTGTGGTGATGAAGACCAACTTTATCCTGACCAAGAGCATAGCAATCAGTTCAAGGGAAGCGATTCTTCCTCTCTGTTCAGCATTTGTGAGACTACCTATGGAGTACTGTGTCCAGTTTTGGCTCCCCAGTGCAGGACAAACATTGATATACCAGATCAAGTCCAAGGAAAGGCCACCAAAATGGTCAGCAGCTGGAGCACAAGATATACAAAAATGAAAGGAGGCTGAGGGAACCGTGTTCAGCCTGTAGAAGAAAAGGCTAAGGGGGAAAGCCAACTTCAGCCTTCAACTACCTAAAGAGCAGGGGGTGGGAGAGAAGGAAGAACAGAGAAGATAGCCAGACTCTTCCCAGAGAGGGACAAGAGGCAATAGACAAGTAGCAGCAAAAATTCTGGTTATGTATATGGGGGTGGGAAAAAAACCCCAACACACAAAAAAGAGACCCAAACAAAATGCCACACCTCTTCACTTCCCATGAGGGTGGGGTTGCTCATGAGCAATCTGATCTAGTATCAAAGTTCACCCTGCTTTGAGCAGGAGACTGGACTGAACAAGCTTCAGATGTGCCTTCCAATCTAAACTATTTTAGGATGCTCTGAAAGCTTTCTGTACTTATGTTTTCTTTGTTCTCAGAAGGCCCAGAACAACCTTGATCCATATTTGTAAACTCCAAATATTACTAAGAAAACCAGGAACACTTATATTACTTATGCTAAAGAATTCCAGCTGGTTGAACCTCAAGATTTAGTTTTCCATACTGGAAACTCTAGCTCAAACTCTCCTCCCATCACCCTTTTCCACACTGTAAAAGTATTTTCAAGGTCTGATGTGCATATACTCAAACACCAGCTTGTTTTCAGATGGTGGAACTGCCCAAGTCATATTTTTTTACTATTAATATTACAAAAATCATCATCATCATAGTTTGGGTGGAAGAGAAATTCAGTTTAGCTCAAAAGTGCAAGGCTGAAAAGATAATTTTAAAAATATGTCTTTGATACATATTTGTTCTCAAATAAACATGAAGTTTTGAGGCATGCTTTGATAATGGCAGTGTTTTGAAATTTTGATCTTTTGTTAGAAACTCAAGTATGAACAGATGTTGAAGAACACATTAGGCTACACCCATGCTGATTGTTATCACTAGCAATATATTCTGAAAACTTCAGCTTTAATTGCCCCTAACATTACATACAGTTGATGTTTACAAAAAAATTGATTGATCTGAGCACACTCCAAATACAATTACTATTTATACATTTTAGATTAAGACAAAAATGTCTTCACTAGTGCCCACAACTTCCAAAAAATCAAAGCCCGTGCCATAGGCTTCTCTTTCCCACTTTCAGACAGTGATGCTTATTTCTAGACTCATTTTGACTTAAATTTATGAGAGCTAATCACCAAGACGCAACAACAGAATATGAAAAACCTCATGGAAGGTAACCTCAGAAACTGACCTCTCCGATTTTGGAAAAAATCTTGCCAAACAGGTAAACTGAAGCAAGCAAGCATCAGTATTTTAGCAATTTCTGGAAACTACCATCAGAATCATTTCCTATGTCTCCTGACAAGTCACACAATATGGACAAGAAAATTTATTGCTAGGAGCAGGAGGGGAAGCAAGATGGAAAAGAGAGGGAATATCACTTATTTCTTTTTACCTGGGTCCACTGTGAATTTGAAAGACGCATAGGAAAGTTCTGGACAGCTAGACAAGCACAAAAACTAAGGAATTCATGAACCAAAATAACCAAGAGGAGAACATTGAAATAGATGGCAAAATTAGTCTTCTACTTGAATACAAAATATTTATTGTGTATGTAATGACTACTAGCTGCTAGTGATGATATTCTGATAAAGCAAAGTTTGTTTTCTAATTTCCCCAGTCCTTCAAAGCAAGATTAAGAGGTTCCAGCAACTTGTTCACTGCTGAAGGGAAAAAAAAAAAAAAAAAAAGGACAGTAGGACAGTCAGGCAACAGACCCTGTCAAAGTTTAGCTTAACATCCTACAAGGCTATAAAGCAAAACAGGAACAAATAAAATCAGTCTTGCTTACTTTTATACGATGTATGTTTAACTTCTTGTGTAGCTCAATGCTTGTGCATATTAAAAGGTAAACTGCCTTTTAGAAGTCAAATACAACATTCACAGAACACAAAGGGAAGGCAATGAAGACAGTATGAGAAAAAAAGAAAACAAACGGGAACTCATATTCACCACAGAAACATGAACAAGTTATCTTCCCCCTCCCTGTGACTGGACTTGCTGGGCACCACCCCTGAGAACTTCTCTGGCTTCATCTTAAGACACATCTAGGTTTCTGCACCTCCTGCCACTCCAGAATTTGACTTCTCTAGGCTCCTCTTCCAAAGTTTCAGCCTAAACTTTTCTCTGACCAATTTACACCTGTCCCTTTTCATGCCAGTAGGTCAGCCTTGAGTTCAAATTGTATTAATTCCCTTCAGAGGTGTTAATCTTATTTGTTCCACCAGCGCACCCCCATCACACCTCATTTGATGTGACTTCATAAGCCATATTCTTTTAGGAAGCCTCTTATACTAATATGACTAATCAGTCTGTAACATTTCCCTAAAAGCATCAAAATCAAATGCATAGTTCTTGATCACTAGCAACCAAAGCTACCTCCAGTACTTAAGGAAGGGCTCAGCAAAGGCTTGAATGCTTCCCCATCTCTACAAGGACTACCATCAACCTCCTGATACATTCACAGAACCATAGTTGCTTCTCTTAGAGCTACACCAACTGTCAGCCCAGTCATTCTCACAGTTACATCTCAAGTAGTTCAGTCATACTGTAATCAGCTAATTCACCTCCATTTCAACTCATTTCCCAGTCACGACCTTCCAGCTTTTAGTAGAGATTTACCAATTCTAAGTGTTCTCCAAGATTTTTGTCTCATCTCTGCTACTCCAGACCCATGACTACCTAGCTTTTCTGATACAGAGAAGGATCAAAAAGCCTGGCAATTTTGTTATGGCAGATTTCATAGCACACAGTAATTTGTGACCTATCTTGTCTGACTTGAGCAGAAAGCTTCTCCATCTCATACCTCCCTTATCTATACTACTCTAATGCAGTCTTAGAATACTTTTAAACACTGAATTCACAATACCTGATTAGGATTTTGCCTTCTGTAATTTCCACAGATCACTAGAGCATCAACATCAGATTCAAATATACAGACAGAAGTCTGGATAAACAGTGCTCATTTGACAATATTCAATTAAGTCTAAGATTCACTCCCCATCTTGCTCTAGGTAAATACTTACCATTAAGCTGTTTCTTCTCTTCAGACAGAGTCGAAGAAATCTCTACAAGCATTAAGAAAAAACGAGCAGGACAATAAGAAGTTACAGCACTGTACTTGCACACATCATGCTAAAGAAATAAGCCAAAGTAAGGACCTCCAAATAAACCTTCCAAAACATTAATAGATTAACCAGGATGCTTCAGATATCAAGAAGTCACAAATAAATGCAGCACTGATTACCATTCCAAAAGATTAGTATAATTTAAAAAATATTACGTTAAAAATGCCAAAAGTTGCACAGCACTAAGGGTAGGAAATGCAAGAACCCTTGGCACTTCAAAACAAACATCACAGATTATCTTGTGCTATTATAAACTTCATAGCTAAGAAGCTTGCTAAATCTGTCAGACTTTCGATGACATTTGCCTTACGACAACACATAGTAGACACTGAATCTGACCAACCCAATCCTTGGAAATCTAAACCCAATCCTTGGCAGAAACCCAGGAAAAATAAAATCTTTCTATAAGCTCCTCCTGTCAAATGATTTTATTTGACATTATCTGAGTTTTTCATTAAATCTACAGTATGCTGCAACTACTCCAAACAAATAAACAAATACTAGCAGAAAAAAAAGAAGATAAAGACGATGCAGCTGAATTACATAGTGTCAATTCACATATAAGGTGCTCCACTCAGGGAGAAAGGCACTGCACCTCTCAGCCACATATCCTTCTGCTCATAGCACATCTGTGGGGAAACTAGTCCTCTGGATGTACCCAGGCCCCTTTCTGCCTTCTCTACATTGCACATCTCAACGTCCCAATATGAAGGCACATTTTATATCCTCTTTTATGGGAGCCAGGTTTGGTGAAGTGGGAGAAACCAATGTGTTCTTCCTGCTCCCTTTTATGAAAGGCAAAACATGAACGTTTCTCCCCTGTTCTTCTGAATCCCTCCCAGTGCTCTGCATCACAGCAGCCAGTGTTAGAGGAAAAATGCCACTGTGAGAGAAGTGAAGGAAAGGCTCCTGGAACAGAGCACCAAGCATACAGCATGGCAAAATGACTTCAGAGCTGACCAAGAATTGCCTTCATCAGAGGCTTTCAGGTTCTGCCACCGTAACGTAAAAACAAAACACAAGATGAATGGACAGTTCACCAAAAATTTTTGGTTGAGGCTGTATTTGTCTGTGTATTCTGCTACACACCACTTCGAGCTTTCTGACAGGATAGGCAAGTCATTCACAAAAATTCGTTTCCAATTAAAGGTCATTTTTTGTGTTCAAAAGTCTACTCTCATTTCACTACATTTTAACATGTTGCACCAAAATTGGCATCGCAATTTTAAGGATAGCTTGAAGCATTTCCAAGGCACAGCCTACCTCTCTTCCTTGGATGACACCATAGCTCTAATCTCACTGAATTAACAATAATACAACATGCGCTCCAACTCCCAAATTATGTTACCACTGAAGTAACATAGGGACATATACTAACATGTGTCTATGAGAAACATTAGCAGTATTAAAAGATACCAGACAACAGATTAATGTCTGTGCTAATGTTTACAGCTGAGTACCCTGAAGAGAAGGCAAGCAGTTTAATGCTGTACAGGTTTGCTGAGGAAGATACTGAAATCATCTCTTACATGCCCAGGTACTGCTGTAGTTACTGCACTGGCCTTCTCAGCAGGTACAAATACTACATATTTCAGTGCACAGGTCCACTGTAATACCACAGAAGGGACACTTCAGAATTTCCTATTAGTCACTACCATACCATCAAGCAGCATTCCCCCAAAACAAGTTGACAAAACATTAACTATCACCAACATCTTCAAAAGATTCTTCTTTCTTAATACCCCCCCCCCCCCCCGAGTATGCAAGGACAAGCTTCAGCTTCCTTAAACAATTCAGTGATCAAATAATTGTACCATCTTCCAAAAAAATACCAGAACACAGGAAACAAAACCAAAGCTAAACAACCGCAAATCTTGCAGCAATGCCCCAAAACCTACATCTGCCTTACTTGCACTGTATTGAGACTGTAGCAAATAGCAAGTACTAATGCTTGCCCTACTGCCAAACATTCACCCTCTGCCACAAGAAGAAAGCAATGTATCCATAATTTGAAGTCCTATCTTTCCTCTGTACTTATGGGCCCATTTAATCCTATATTCAAAAACACACACCTTAAATTAGTATTTTATTCTTCTACTTTCAAATGCAAACTTTGCTGCATATGGTCTTCTGGAAGGATGCAAGACTGGAATTATTGCTGGTTGACAGTAAAGTTAATCAACCATGTTTTTGATAATTCAAAAGAGGAGGATACATAACCTACCACGAATCAAAGTAAACTTTGAGAACTTTACAGTGAAGAATTTCAGCAAATCCCATCTAAACAGTTTGATTCTTAATTAGTGAAATTACATTTTTTCAAGCCTGAAATGGCTAGAAGAGACACAGGCAACAGAACTGGTTTTATACAGTTGGCAACCTTTATCCTGCAAATTTTACTACAGGAAAATGGATGGAACAGTCCCACTACGGAGGAAAGCAGAAAAACGAACAGCACAAAATGGACTGTCATAGCTGGCAGGAGCAAAGGCATGTTTATTTTTTACTGACTAGCTGTCATAAGAATTTCTTCCAGTTGCAGAAAAGTTAGATTAATGAAAATGGCAAAAGTCAGGTTTACTTTTAAATTTCTAACTCAGCTGACAAAGTAGCAGTAACTTACCTGTAACAGCTCAACTCCATGAAGCAGTTATGCTGTCAAGGATTCTCCATACTTTGCAGCATTTACCTTAAAAGGTCCACACTGGAATTAGCTACCTAGCAATGTGGAGATGCAAAATACTATTCCCTTTCATGTACAGGTCAAACTCAACCTGTTAGGTGATGTGATCTAAGTGCTAAGCAAGTATGCAGTGCACCTTGTCAGAAGTTGAAGAGCTACAAGAGATGGCTGAATTTGTGAACTAAAGGATGCCACAGAATTTGAGAAAAACAGTTGTAGACATTAATTCTTCCATGTTTTCACTGCAGTTTTGCTAAGGGTCAATAATCAGTAACAGTGTCTGCCTCCTAGGTATAGGAAATTTTTGCTGTAGCCTACAAACCAAAACAAATACTGAAGATTAAAGTCTCTGGAAACCATCACCAGCATTTTAAGACAGTATACTACATCTCTTGCTGTCCTGGCTCAGAGAATTCTGTTGTATCAGCAAAATTTTCTCCAAGTAAATTCAAACTAAAGGACCCAATAAAGTGTTCTGGCCATAAAGTGTATTCAAATATCTCAATACATATGCAACTTGCCAGACCTATGTCTGGTGCTGACATCACCAGATTGAAAATACTGCCTTTTATTTCAAGATGAGAGAGCTGCCTACAACAGTGTGTCCCCTGGGATCAGAAGAAGAAAGAGGGATCTTGCAGGGAAAAAAAAATTATTTCTATCTACATACGCACATAACACACACACACGTGTCTGTTTTCTGATGACTGAAAACAAATGAAGCAATGCAGCAGTACATTACTTATAAAAGTCTTCATGCATAAAATAGTTTCATCTTCAGCTATCTGCTGTAAAAGGACTGAATATATACAACAGCCTTCATCTATATGCAAGAATAGACTCTCCTTGTAAATATGATGATTTAGGATTTCTCATAATTTCCAGACAACTTTGGAATAAAGCATAATAGAAATTATTTCATTCTTAAAACCCTCACCTTTTGGAGCAGCAATAGGCTTGACAGCCATTCTCCCAACAAGACATTCCTTCAGCATTGATTCATAATTGACCCAACGATGAACCTATATTAATAAAATTGGTTTTCACAAAATTTTTAATTCTTACTATGTTGTTCTATGCACTGAAATAGAAAAGTTCATTTCTGTACAGTGGCTAATGTAATTCATTTAGCAGATTTTTTTTTAAACAGACACTCATTATTGCATTGTTCAGTACTTATTTTTACTTCTATTACAGATAGCATGTAATTAAATGAAAAAATAGGACCATGATAAAGTGACGATAGTTTAATTTATTAATTTTATATTTTGCAGTATCTGAACATCATAACCTTGAGCTACAGAAAATATTTCAGACCAGCATTGTTATGATGTAGGCTATGCAATTAACAGAATCAAGACCTTGCCTTTACAACAAGGGTAATTAATCTTGTTTATATACAAGTGAAGGGAGAAGGGATGAAGGAAACAAAGATAAAGAATAGCAGTTTAGACACACAAACACCTCCTACCAAGTTGGTGTATTTCTTTTTGTTTCTGTCCTACTATCACTGAATTATTTGGAAATTACCTAATTTAGAAAGTTAAATAAAGTGAAGAAAAAGGAGTAGCTTTACAGACCAGAACTGGAGAACTTGCAGAGGAAATGGATGGCAGAAAAGCCAATTCTGATAGGGCATCCAGGATAACATCACAAGAAGAGAAAAGGAAACAAAGTGCTGCATGACAAATTTGAATGGTATGTAGAGATTTAAAAACAAAAACTTCAAACTGGACAAGCAAAGGAGACGAGATAAAGAATCCCATCCACAAGTTGTAGTTTCCTCATATACAGATAACAGGAAGAAATGAAGGATTTTGAATGACAGTTAATTTTTCCAGAAATTTGAGAAACACTAGACAGACACAGAATGCTAAAGCAGAGGGGATAACAACAGAAATGCCTCCAGAACAGGAAAGACGTCAGCCAAAACAAAAAATGTGAACAGCATATTTCAAGGATCTGAACACTGCTTTCCACTCCCATGACAAAACAAGCTAAAAAAATAACGTAGCAAGTATGTATCCAAGCTTAGTTACAACTTGCGGGGCTTCCCCAAATTTTCCTGATGTCAAGACTCCCATTTCCAAGTACATCATAGAACACTTGACAGTGATCCAGCTACAGAATTCCAGGTCACAACTTGATACTGGATGAACTTTTAGGAGAAAAACTCCAAATTTCTTGAAACCAGAGAATTCTGCCCAAATTCAACACTTCATTTGTAAAAGAAATTTACATTCATTGTTAAAAACATTTTGCAACTAAAGGCATACACACTGTGATGCACAAACTGTAAAGAGATAACAGATTTCCTTTCAGAAACAGATGAGATTTTCTTTCTGCTCTTTCCCAGTTTCTCAGACAAACCTTGTGAGCCAAGGAGGCTCAAAGAACGTCTGTTTCTAAAAAATACCAACTCGGTGAATCTTTTACAGTACCAGGTTTGCAAGCAATTCCTTACACAAAGTACACCCATTCTGCAGACCCTTTATTTTCTGAGTCTTTTCAAAACATTTTAAGAAGTCGTAAACAAAGAAGAGACCAACTGTCATCCTCTGATTTGTTCACAGTCAGTTAATAGCAGCCCCAAGCATTTTTTCTTAGCACTTTGTTTGCTGATAGTACAGCAGCCAAGTTAATAGACAAAAGACTATTACAAGCATTTTTCAAAATGTGAAAGTTCTGAGAAGAAAATGCCTCTCAAACGACAGCAATTAGTCGTAGTAATTTATTACGAAGGTGGTGGTATCTCAAGTTGTTGCTAGTTTTATTGCTATTTCTGCTAAAAAATTGATTTAATAAAATGGTCAAATTGAAGCATCATTCCAAAAACATGAAGTCACATTTTCATTATTGCCTTTTGGTACAAAGTTTAAACTACATGCCTCCTGCAGTGCACATCAGTGCCATTCTGAGCAGTAACCCATTGCCTTTCCTTAGACCTGAAAAAGTTCAAATCACCATTTCCACTGGAATGCCCTAAAAATAATCAGAAAACACACATTTTTCAAAATACCTTTCAGTGAGCAAGTGTCTTTTGCTGCCCGCTGTTCTCACCTGATCAAAGAGATCTGTACCATCAGCTCCTGCTGCTTTCATCAGTTCATCCTCACCACCGGGATGATATTCCATGTATGGTGTGACATTATATACAAATCCTGCAGAAAAGGGAATATAAAAACATGAGCAGCATTTCTACAACTGCTGCAACCACTCCTATCTCCAAAACTAGCTGAAAGGTTAGTGTATATTAAACACTGCAATGGCAAATAGTAGACATTACTGGAACAAGCAACACGACTTTCCAAAACCAGAAACATAAGTTACACAATCGTATAGAGCATAAGATATATCTTATTACATAGAGAGGCCAATCCTACACTGCCATCCCACTTGTCCCAGTGAACGTCTGGAGAAACCTGCAGAGTTAAGACTTTAACAAAATAAACTCTTGAAGTTGAACATGATATATCCTAGCTAGGGGTAAAAGAACTAGAGGCTGGTTTAAACAGAGACATAAAATTGAGCCAGTTAGCACACAGAATTGTTTTCACTTGCTTTTCCAATTAAGTTACTCCTAAAGTGCTGTCATAGTTGTTTCCCTATCACCCATGACCTATGGAATAAAATGCCTACAGGAATGAACTGCCTCCCATAAGGAAAAACTGCTACCATCAGCAACAACACTTCCATTCTTCAGATTCAGCAACATAAAAAACTAAACATAGCCTATGCTCATTAAAGGTTTACGACTGTGGTACCAAATTTGTCCCTGTAAAAGGGCTCAGCATTCTTTCTACACGAGTACTACTCTTAGTCTTTCCAGGGAGATAAAACAATGCTTCTTCATAGGTCTGAAAGGATGAAGTCTAATTATTGTTGCTATGCAACTGGAGTAATTAGAGCCTGGAGAATGCAGCTACAAACAAATTTAACTACAGACTTATTGCTGTTAACAGGACTACTGCAGGCCTACCTAGCAGAATATTTAAAGATATGTAGTGATATAGAGAACGAACTGCTAATTGCTTAATGATTGTCTCTCTGTAACTTTACATACCAAAGACTAGTGCTCGTCAAGGATTAAGCCTGTCAGAGACTGGTACTTGGGAGTGATGAGCAAGAAGGAACCATGAACAATCACAAAACTTAATTAAATGTTTGATAAATTTACGATCTTGTCAAGAAGGCTCAAGTAGAGGCCTTGCTTGAATAGACAGGGCCAGAAAAGATAAGAACTCCTGCCTTTGTTCTCGTCCTTGTAGATAATTTAGCTTAAACTAACCATATGGTTTTTACACCACTACTGAGAACTTAGATAATAAGAACACTAACGAGCACTGATGTATTAAAACATGTAAAAGACCATACTGCGCAGAATCACCTGAGAAGGGTCAAATAGCGGACAAGTGAGGAAGACTATGGAAGACCACCGGAGGACTCCTGAAGACCACCAGAGACCTTCAATGCGCCTGCGTAAAGGACATTTGCATATGCTAATAGTTTCCCGGAAAACTAATGAATATGTATAACATTTCTCAGAAATCTAGTGAATATGTATATAGAACATGTATTTAACCTGCACAATTAGACCTGACGGTGTGCACGATAGGTGGAGCGATCCCCCGTGCATCCAGCGCTGCCAATAAAGAATACCTACTTAATAGTTAATCAAACTATTGAGTCAATTTCTCTGAATCAGTAGCATTATCAAAACAGGAAGCTACAAACTGTGCCAGTGCTTTCGTAAGAAGCTTTTAACACATTAAGAAGTGTACAGCAAGTACTTCAGAAGGAGAGGTAGGCATCCAGCACTGGGCTGAGGGGAGACATGCTTGGGACAATCCTAGCTAGTAAGAACAAGCATCTCAGACAACAAAGGAAGGACCTTTGCGTATTTTACCGAACCGATCTTCTGATGGATGTATCCACTATGCCATCTTGTGTGCAGCATTGATTACTGCAGGCAATAAAATGTAAGTATCTAAATAGTTAGGACCTCCTGAATATTAGTCAAATGTTCAATTGACCATCAAACTTGCAGGAGCAAAAGCAATCTCATTTATATACCCTTCATGCTTTTTTTAACACCCCTGACATCCCACTTTATATATAAATTTGTGGCCTATATGACAGCTTTCTCTAATGATCTTCATACTGGTTTTCTGAACAAAGTTAGCTCTTTTTGTTCTTTTACTTCACATTCCTCTCATCAATTTCTGCTCTTTCTTATAGAGACACAGTCTAACTACCAATGCAGAAACCTCATTTAGCTTTTCCATAACGGTGTTATTTTACTACCTGTCCACATATCAGGTCTACAGATAATCTACCAGGATTCTCAGTTACTCTGTTTTTTTAATTATAGTCCTAGAACAAAAAGGCAGAGATGGAAAAATCTAAAGATACAGAAGCAGCATGATGGAGTTCTTGTAAAAACCAACCTCAGAGATGTAGTCAAGGGGGAATAAGAGACTAAAACAAAAACAGAAGCATTTTTAAGCAGTGATTCTGTCTGCAGTAGTAGATGTCCCTTTTTGAGAGAAAAGAGAACAGACCTCCACAGTAAATAAGCTTTCTTTAGCTCTCCTCCCACTATAGTTTTGCTAGCATGTGCACACAGAGCATTAACAATCCTATTGTTTTTGTTCAAAAGCCAGTACTGAATAACATTTTACCCTTACTTTACTCTCATCCCCTTTTAACACCCAACAAACATACAGTCGCCCTCATAGAGAAATTCTTAACTCTCTTTTGCTGGAGTTGAGATGACATTATGTCAAATATCAATGCTGTCCCCTACCAGATCAAAGCTACCACTAAATGAACCACTCTTCCTAAAAAAATCTCACATTAGCTACTCTGATGCTCTCAATCTGTCTTCATAGAAGTGCTGTTATGTCATAATGAATTTAAGGCAGTATTAATATATTTTAGCCTCTAAATTATTAAACTGGAGAGCAAACATTTTACTCCTTTCCGCAAGACAACTAGGAACTTCATTTTCAGCACCAAAAATACTCTTCTAGCCACAGCTATTGTTCCAAACCACCTTCCACACAATGTTAACATATAACATACAATACTTCCAACTTTTGAGCTAAATTTTCATAAAAATAACAACATAAATAGACTGGCTTAGTTACCACAGATATCTGTTATGCTAGATAGAGATTACAATTGTTCTGTGTGGCAACTGGCATTTACCTTACTAAGTTTTATGAAGTAATACATGGGCTTGCACACTTATTTCCCAAAAACCATTCTACAGATTTAAGTAACATTTTTAGTATTTATATGTCTCTGGATGCTTTAAAGCAACCACTAAAAATAGTCAACTGCTAAGGATAATAAACTTTCCAAGACTAAGGAGCGTAAGTACATGTCAGCGTTTTCAGTGCCTTATTCTTGCTAAGCCCTCATTATTTGAGGCATCATCTACAATCTTGTGTTTTATTATTTTCACATGCAGATATAAGTTATGCGCAAAATATGCCCACTTGGAAGACTTCTTAAGAAACGTCTGAAAGCAAAGAAAATCTTTGTGACAGACAATCTCTAACTTGAACAAAGTTGTCCCCAATTATGTCAAGATTACACCTGGCCTAAACATAGAAGGCGCATAGTTTGGTTTGGGGTGTGGCTTTTGCTGTTGTTTGGTTTTTGCTGCTGCTTCTTTAAGTACAGAAGAAGAGAGAAGCTAGGCAAAAAACGTAGAAAAAACATCACAGCAACCAACCTCTTATGCATATCCAGCAGTCCTCCTTTTTGTTGTGCTTAGCAAGCTCATCTTCAGTCACTTCAATTAGCCTCCCTTTTAAACCAGTCAAGTCCCTTCCACTTTTAGTTAGTCGAATCCAATCCATAAGACTCCTTCCTGGTTTTAAAGGTACCTGAAAAATAACAAATGTACAAACATTATTAAACTCTAAAGGAAGAAAGAGCCATTCAATGCACTTTTCTAAGCTTCCTAGGAGGACTCGGACAAAACAAGAAATAACACAACCCATATTCTTCACTGATATTTGGGAGCCTTACTCAGCAGTAAGAGTGCTTAAGAAAGTATCCTATTTAGTAACCCAGACAAGGGAATTATTGAACATCAACAAACATTTATAGACGATTCTTCCCAAAGCAAACTGCAGATACCAAATCCTCTTGTGGTGGTAAAAAGTTTTTATCAGCATCACTTGAGTTATGGCCTGGAAACCTATGAGCAACAAAGGAGAGAGATTTGAAAACCATGGCCAGGTAGGACAAGGTAGGAAAGTTCACCTTCACAGCATTCATAAAGACTTCCCACAAGCCCCACAGCAACTGGAAATCTCACCCAGAGAAAGCTGGGACTGAAGTCTTCTGGCCTACCAGGGACATAATAGCCATGGCCTGCCCTGGAAAGGACAGCAAGATCTTCAGGGTGTCTAGCACCTTCCTTTTCAACAGCACCACCGACTGGGGAACCCCTTTGATCCCAACTCTAACAGCAGGGAACAGGGCTAAAGAATCATGGTCTTACAAACTGCAGCAAAACCAGAAGCGAGAAAACTAAAGAGCACGTAGACCCACATTACTCGAGGCTGCTTTAGACTAAGCACAAGCGTGCTTTCCAAGCAAGGTCTGCAGACACCAAGTACCCCCCAAACCACTCCAAAGACGAAGACCTAACAGGTCCAGTGTAAGCTGCGCGCAGTAATTTCAAGGCGAGGGTCTCCGCCTGCGCACAGGAGGAACCCCGAGACAACCTGGGAAGGCAGAGCAGGCAGCCCTGTCACCACCGCCTTCTAAAACGAGAAGTGCGAAGGATTTTTCAGCGCCGCAGACCAGCCCCTCGCCCGCGGGCCCTGCCAGAGCCGCCGCGTCCCCTCGGCGGTTGCCGGAGGACCAGACCCCTTGGAAGCAAGCGGCCAGAAGCAGCCCTGCCCCAGCCGCAACCGAGAGCCGGCCGACAAACCCCCGCGGCTTCGCCGAGAGGGGCCAGGCCGCGCAGCCGGGGACAAACCGCCGCCCCCACCGGGCCGGGGCCTCGGGCCCGCCCCCAGCGACGGTCACCGGC
>NW_010972631.1:3260948-3264538 GCF_000737465.1 Haliaeetus leucocephalus
GCCCAGGCCCGGGCGGGGTTGAGGCGCGCAGGCGGCCTGTTACTGCCGGCCGGGCCGCCTCGTCTGAGGGACGGGGGTCTCGGTGGAACCCGCCCGGGACCAGATATCTGCCGTCGCGGGGCCTGGGGGGGGGTCCCGGGCTCCCTCCCTCCCTCCCTCAGGGAAGGGTGCTGAGGAGAAGGCGCCGTGTAGCGCGTGAGCCTTTTTGTCCGCCCCGAGGAGTTTTGTCTTCCATTGCACTATAGTCTCGGCTTCAGGTCCGGGTCTCTCAGCGCCAGGTGCGGTGCTCGGAGGTTGTTCGAACGGGCGGGAGTGCTGGTACCTGCCTCCCCCCGCAGGCGAAGGGGTGAGGAGGCTGCGGTAGCGCAGAGGGGAGCGCTCGGGCAGGGGTAGCTTCAAGTACGTACTGCAGCTGTACCCGACAAAACTGGCCTTTGAGTTAAAGCTTTTGGTTTGCGGGGTTTTTGTTTGGTTTTGGGGTTTTTTTTTTCCTTTTTGTTCCTTTAGGGGTTTTGGCCTGCACGGTGATTGGTACCAAACTTTGCTTCGATTATCAAAAAAAACCCTCAAAACAACTCACATTAGACCTTTTTCCTCATTTCTTAACGTCCACTTTACAAACAAAACTGGTAGTCCCATACTGTACATATAACAATACAGCTCATGTACATGAGAGAGTGTGAGTGACTTAAGGCAAACCCCTTCTCTAACAGCAAAAACTAGAGTAGAATTTAGACCCTTCTCTCCATCTGGAAAACAGCTATATCATTTCTTTTCCATGTTTGAAACCCCATTGTAACAGCAGGCACAACATTACAATACTTAATCCAATGATTCCTTGGTATGCTTCCCCATGGAGCCTGCTAAATCACAATGAAAAAGCTTTCCTTGTGTCCTCAAACTTTGAGGAAGTCACATGTAACCATAGAGCCCTTTAAAGCAAGGCATCTGTTCTCCGACTGACATCCAAAGTTACAGTCTACAAAATATAGGACCTCAGATAAAAAATAATCAATACCTTCCCTGCCTAAAAGAGGACAGGAGTAGAGCAAAGGAAAAAGGCTCAGATAAAATTGCAAGACATTTCAGTTTTATTAAGAATAACTTACATACAAATAAATTATCTTTAAAAATACTATAATACATTTTTATATTAAGTTTAAATTAAGTCTTAGAAGTTGCATTGGCCTTTTCTGCAATCAGCAATCTGATTCTGTTCTTGAATCTTGTTCCGGTTCATCTTCATCATCCTCAGTATCTGAGTCTTCATAAAAGGAAATTGTAGCTTGAACTGGAAAGTTCTTCAGAAGTGCTTCAGCTTCCTGGTATAAGTAATCATAGCACCTTGATTTGGGCCAAAATAGTCTGAAACAAGTATACAAGAGGTTTGCTTATTGTTATTACATATTCTACTTGGAAGCTGACAGACAAGAAACAGCAGTGAAATTCTGTTAAGACAAGCATCCTACAGAGTTTTTCCTCACATGCTCAATTGCTAAACTGCTTTCCACATTTAGATAGAAAAAATATTCTCTGGATTCTGTATTTTCATCTGAAGAGATAAAGATGCACTTAAAGTGCTAGTTATGCAGCAAAACTACTCTGAAGACCAAGGTTCACTGCATCTGAAACTTCCTGCTCCAGTACCTCATTAACAGTATTACTTGGGGATCTTATCCAAGTAGTGCTGCCCTCACTGAAACAATTCCTGGGGAATATAGTGGATCTCAAACAGGATCCCCAGTATATTTGGATTAGATTAGTAGTTTTGTTACTGAAGGTCCCCAACCTAGGTAGTTGTTTGCAATGGTGTGAGACAAATCTCAAAGTGAAAGGAATGATAAAGGTCTAGGGGGATCAGACCTTGATATTTCACCCATCTTTCCAAGAAGAATCATCCAAGAGACTGTTTATGGAAGATGCCCCATGGGTCTAGATTTTAGTCTGTGTTGTATCCAGAAATTAACATAAAAATTGCTGACAATATGGTGGTTAGCAACGGCTATCAGCTAGTGAGATAATATGTTGCAATTAATATATGCCACAGTTTCGGTTCCTTTTCAGCTAGCATCCTCTTTTGCTTACAGTTTGGAAGGAGATGCGAGAAACAGACAATAGAAGTCCCAAGAGCTGAGGGTCTAGCACATTGCAACATGATTAAATGCTGACTACAGATTGTTTGTAATAGAAATACATTAAGAAACAGAACTAGATGGTTTTCTAGCAATTACAAAAGTGCTTTCTAGGCTACTGTGTAACAGAACGCTGCTTCCTTTGCAGCACAAAGTAACTGGCACTCGCTTTATAACATTTCTCAGTTCCCAGTGTTCCCTGCAGCATTCACTGGTACCTAAGCATGCGAGCTGTCACAG
Source organism: Haliaeetus leucocephalus (assembly GCF_000737465.1). NCBI lineage: Eukaryota > Metazoa > Chordata > Aves > Accipitriformes > Accipitridae > Haliaeetus > Haliaeetus leucocephalus. The sequence continues at coordinate 3,263,321 of NW_010972631.1, forward strand.
CGAAGTCAGAATCTGTGCACTTGCTTAGATAGTCTGTGCATCAGTATTTGAAAGATCAGAGCCTAGATTTGAGAGAAAGCTGCATCTCGCCTGGAAGAGCTACCTGTGCAGTTACTTTAAGCACCTTGCAACACCCACTAGTACTTCTGAATACAGACTCTCCTGCAGATTCTATAACTGTAGTTATTTTCTTTATTTCCTTTTCAGAACTGACAGTGCAGGCACTATCGTCACCTTCATCATTAAAGCACTAGTTACATGAGTATTTTCCTCAGCAATGCTGGCTTAGTCAGTCCCTACCCTCTCCTCCTGCCACTCTGTCCCATGCCTGCACCTGCTTCCTCACGCTGGGACGACACTGGAGGTTTGCACAGCAAGACAGCCTAGGAGCTATCCCCCTTCCTTTTTTTAATTCCGGGCACAGGAGTGAGTAGCAAGGTGCTTCAGCCAACCCTGCCACCGCAAAAAAAGAAAAGCCCCCAAAACCACAACCAAACCACGTAACTGTGTAACATGTCTAAGTCCCACGCCACAGAAGCGTGCCAACATCTCCTCTTAACGATCTGGTGAATCCACAAGTGCTGACAACCGTTTGCCCCAAGGACCTGTCAGTTCAAGAGCGCTTCGGTGGCCGGATCCCTCCGAAGGCACTTTTCATCTCTACATAAATACGTGGGTGGGAACAAAAGGGGCGGGCGAGCGAGCGCTGGCCCACCCCGGCCCTCCGCTGGCCCAGCAAGGGACGCTTCCCCCGGGATCGGCCGTCCCGAGCTCCCCCCGCGGGACCCGCCGGCGGCCCCCCGGGGCACCCACTTACCTGACGGGGTGCGTGTACTGCGCCGGCTTTGGGGAGAGGTCCGGGAGCCCGCGGGGGCTGTGAGGCTGCGGAGGAGAGAGCAGAGATCAGGCCGCCGGCACGGCACCCAGCCCGAGCAGACCCCCACACACCCCCCTCACACACACACACACACCCCCGGGACTCCCTAGACACCACCCACTCGCCCCACTCACCGCGGCGGGGCCGGGGCCGCTCCGCCGGCCCGCCTCACCGGGCGCGGGTACCCAGGGCCTCCAGAAGGGCGCGGACCTGCGGGGCAAGGGCAGGAACGTTAGGGAGGAAGAGGAGGAGGAGGAGAGGGGCGAGTGCCCCTGCAGGGGCCTCGGCGGCGAGGGCGGGCGGGGGCAGCCGCGCCCCGTCCCTCCGCCCTCCATCCTCCA
>NW_010972631.1:3264548-3274401 GCF_000737465.1 Haliaeetus leucocephalus
GCACCGCGGGCCGAGCCGGTGGGATGCACGGCTGCCGTGAGGGGGGGGAGCGCTTCCCCAGGCGGCCGCGCAGGGACGGACAAAGGAATTTCTTTCCCCCCGGGGGTGGTGGAGAAAATGACGCTCCTTGGAGGGGTCCTCATTTCGTAACGCGTCAGGCCCCCCCTCACCGGTACGCTCTGTCACATATTCCCCCTAAGACAGCGTTGCTCTCTGAGTTAGCGTAGTGGCTTTTTTTTTTTTTTTTTAATAGGGTATTTTTGCCGAGGAAACGTGCCTGCCTTGATTCTTTCTCGCGTGGTCCCGATACTTCATGACGCTGTCGCTAAACGTGCAAGGTTTTATGCCAAACTCGTGCCGTTTCTGTGTTCTGCAGTACCGAGGGAGCTTATTTTTATTTTCTCTTCCCCTTTTCTTTCTGAGATTGCAAGCACGGATGCGCGAGTCGCACAGAAACAGCAGAGTGATGATATATAGGAGCTAGTAAACAGTAATAACATCAGCCCTGGGGAAGCTAGGAGGTTTGGTGGGATGGAGCTGCCCTAGATGCTGAAGGAGGGCTTCAAACCCAGGTAATTCATTGGCCCATTAAAGACTCACTTTACTGAGGCACTACAAAGACTGAGGCACTGTACTCTTTGGAATAATATTCTGCCTTTTTGAGTGTAGCCATAAGGAGTGTGTCTACCTTAGCACTGCTCAACAACAGCTGCAGGTAGAAGGTTCCTTCTGCCTTCTCCACTGTATCTTCGGCACAGTCTGTTTCACTGAAGAGTATCAGCAGTACCAGTTGTAAAAAACGTTACGTATTAGAAGCTGTGTGGGAAATGTAATCAGATTAATAGCATTTTTTCAGACCTTTAAGTCAAAACCAGATGTAGACTGAATAGCATTTTTGAAGAAAAGCAACCTCTTACTTAGAAATAGATGGAAGAGCCACACATTTAACTTGCACATGCTGTGATACGTTCTGACTTCATCAGTGGATGTATTCTGTCATTTTGCAGGTTTCTGGCATTTGACCACTTGGAAAAATTGGTAATCATGACTTTAGGAGTTATTAAAGGAAAACGTATTTCACGCTGAAAAGCCCAATTTAGTAGGACATTATGGTTAAGCCAAAAGTTTAAAAGAATAAGATTTCCAGAGTAATTTTACTGCACTGTGGTGTTTGTAGCTGTTTGCATTTTTCCCCGCCTCATTTTCACTGAGGCCAAGAATCAGATTAATTAAAATCAGAGTGAACAAAGGGCTCAAACTCCCAGTAAATATTCATCTTATGGTTAAGAAATGGAGAATACAGCAAAGTAGCTTGTGCAATAAGCAGAGTTTGATCATAAGCAAAATTGTATCTATTTTTCCTCTGTTTCCAAATGGCTACTGTGAAACCTTGTCAGATGTGGTAAAGCATAAAACAGATGTTTAAAAGCTGACTAAATGTAGATTTTTCTTTTGCCTAAATGAAGTGAGAGCAATAATTTTTGTAGCTGGTATTTCTCTTTTGAGAAATATAACATAGGCTGTGTAAGGAAAAAAAAATAGAAGATAGGTTCATTGTCTAAAAAAGAAAAGCAGAAACATCCTTCGTCCCATTAGTAGTGACAAAGGACTAAGAGAACACAACATCAGCTTTATCTGTTTGATAAAGCATAAAAATTGGTTTCAACGTTTACAGTAAAAGCAACAAAAGAAGGGGTGTCTTTGGCCAATGACTCTTAATTGTCTGAGGATTCTTTTTAGTACCTGCCTGAAATGAGAAAATGTCCTAGGGAAGAAGTGTGATTTACCCATTAGAGAGCAAACTGAAACAGAGGTGTTGAAAGGATAAGGAGAAAATAATGACTAACAGCTGTTGTTCCCCTGCATATTTTCACACTATATGACTCTTCTTGGCTTTCTAGTTTGTAATGCAGTCCTGTTTATTGAGAGAAATACAAATGTCTGTCTTTGCAATAATAACTTGTTATCATTGACACCATAAAAAAACCCCACAAAACCCTAACATTTTGCCATCTTCCTACTGACCTTGAAATATAGGCTAGAAATTGTTAAATCAAGGCTAGTGGATTCTTTGTCATGACTGTCGTGTCTTCTTCAGTTTCTGCACAGAGCAAGAGTAACAGTGCATTGGTAAGTTACTATCCGAGCCACAGTTTAATTGTGCTAAAACCTTTGTAGGCAGGAGCTACACACAGCCGCTGAGCAAATAGTTGGTCAAATGGGAGCAGTGGAACATGCTTAAACCTGGGGTTTTTGCATATAGCTGTGGAAAGCATAGTTCTGAATTCAACACGAAGTCTGACAGAGGCAGTCCCCTCATGCATTCTTGGCTCATCTAATTAAAACTATATTCTCCTTTCTGTGCCTTGTTCCTGCTTTTTTTGTATTTCAACTTTAAAAAAAAAAAGTGTAACTCTTGAGCTGAAGGTTGTTCTTGGTTGTACGTGTATAACTAGACTGTCTTCAGTAAAGGAAGGCTGGGAGTCAGGATCTAATACACTGTGCTTTAAATATTATAGTGGAATGAAAACTGAAATACGATGTTAGATCATTTTATTGACTCACTTACAGGACAATAAAGATATCTAGGCATTCCATCAGTTCTCAGCTTCTTGAAAATTTCCCTATGGATTATAGATTTTCTTTGTTTTCTTATACCACTTTCCAAGTAGGTCATAGCTGACACTTTACAGGGTTCAATTCTGCTTAGCCACAGTTTGATTTTTATAAGGATTTTTGTATAATTGCAATTGAAAAATTTCAAATGCAGTACAAAAAATTCTTGTACAGTCACTCGGGATTTACAGCAGTAGAACTAAACCCCAATTTTGTTTTCTCAGAATCTATACAAAGCAATATTTATCCAGAATGAAAGTAATTCACTTGGTTTGGTTTAAATTGATTAAAAGTGCTTTTGTGGCTTTCTGCAGTATGACATCTTGAAATGTAATGCACTGTTAATAGGATACACAGAAGAGCAAACACAGAGGTCTGTGCAGATTTGAGTGTGCTACTATAAACAAAGAAGGTGTTCACAAATGGCTTAGAGCTAAATTTGACAAGACAGTGCTAATCACACTTGGACATGGGAATATCTGGACAGAGGACACTCAGCTGGCTTCATATTAGCATCTCCAAAGGCAGTGATAGCTCTCACTTATTAGTAAAACAGGGAGATTTCATAAAAATTATTGCATGAGTTGTTATAGGGAGAGAATTGGCTTGATCATGTTTGGACTTTGTTTTAGTGAGAAAGCAAGGTCAAACATGTGGAACTGGCCCTTTACTTACTGAGACTGGACTGAGGAAACTGATTAACAGACAAAATTGGATCTCAAGTATTTTATAGCCTAGCTTCATCTTAATGCTTCCAATTTTGGCAACGCTTCAGGACCAGATTTTGGAAATTAGGTGTATGTCTGGTATTTGCATACAGATATTGACTATAGATGCATATGTCATTTATTTACATATTTGGTCTTTTAGCTCATAAATGGCTCATTTTTTAATCAGTAAATGCAAAGTTTGCATAGGAAATTTATGTGCACAACTTTGGTAGATGTTCATCTGTGTGCAATTATAATTACTTTACTGGAAACTTTGCAGTAGTGTCTTACAAGGCAGCAAGTGGTTTTTTTAGTTTTTTTAGTTGTGAGGTGACAGGTAGGGCATTTTTTCTGCTATAATTTGAAAGTAAAGCATCAGTTTGTAAAGAAGAAAGAACAGCACAGATGGTTTTACCAACATCTATCCTCACCTTTGTTTGGTTTTTATACAGTATTTTCAATATCACTAATGTACCTGAAAGTGGGCTTGGTTCAGCATTTCCACAAAATGAAATTTTTTGTCAGCAAATAATGTGAGATCCAAACGAGGTCCTAAGAAATAAAATAAATACAAGTTAAGTTTTCTTATTAAAAGAAACAAAGGAACAGGACTCAATCAGCAGCTCAGTGTATTCACATTACCCATGGCGGTAAAACTATTGCTTGGCTAATAAAGACTGTGCTTGTCCTATTGCTGTTGTGTATTTTTTCCATCCTATTTATATACAAAAGTGCAGCACATATTCAAACAGCGTAATTCCACTTAAGCCCAAGTGCCCGGCGTTTTCTACCGAGAGGAAGGATGGAATGCTCTTTTGTGGAGACATCCATCCCACTTCTCCTCATCTCTCTGGATTTTGAGTAGGCTGTAATAGTAATAAATGTCGTTCTTTCATTTTACGGAGAAAATTATTCTTCCCCTTCCTCTATTCAACTGGACATGAAGGGTTGCAGGAACACTGGAAGGAAAACTTTGTGAAAAGGAGGGATGCATTTCCAGCAGAGCACGTCTTTTCACCCTCTTTGTGCTATTGGGAACCTAGTTCCTGGTGACTTAAGGTTAGAGGATTCAACAGCAAATGGCCTCACTCGAAGGGGCACAGCTCTACTGTCTGCTCTGTCAATGAGACTGAAAACGTCCAAATTTCCCAGGTTTACCCCAGCCCTGATGCCGTTATAAACTTTGTGGTCACATGAGCACATGTCGGGTGATCACCGGTATCCACCGTGGAATAAGCAATACGTTTGTGTGTGGCACACGCACACCTTGAGGTCCCCGCGCGTCCATGTGGCAAGGTGTGACTCCACACAGCAGGTTGGGCTTCCTCGTTTCCCTCCCCCATTGCACTTCGCTCCCAGGCCCAGGCTGGCAAATGGTAAAGGATAACGTATCCACATGGGAAAGCAACACATTAAAGGACTGAGAATGTGTAATGGGATCAGCCACCAGTTACAGGGATCCCTTAAAAAATAGGAATATCAATTGCTGTTGAGTTATGGGCACTTTAAATTCCACGCAGATAAGAAACAGAGACACCAGTGCTGAATACCAACTGTGTAACTTCTTTTAATAGAATGGGAGTCAGTGAAACACTGATACATCATTAATGCCACGGCTCAGCAGAAGTGTCTGGCTCACTCAGCATAATGCAGCATAATGTCTCTGTGTTTGCTGCCATTGGAACATGTGGTGCTGCGGTGTGGCACTGGCGGGATTTGCCCTCTCACCTCTAAAAAGAAGTAAGAGGCAGCCAAATGAAATGAAGTCTCTCTAGCCCAACGGCTATTGACCTCTGACTGGTAAAACAGTCCCTAGCAGTGGCATCTCTCCTCTCACAATGTTCTGTTCAATTAACTGTTTCTTCAGATTTATTGCTTTCCTGGCTACAGTGATAGTCATGGAAGCAGAATGGTGTTTTTTCAATTTCTCCTGTACCTCTAAGACATCAGCACGACATCAACTCTCAGAAAGGGTACATGCCACTAAGCTGGTGATACACATAACGCAGCATTTAACCTCTGGTAGGAGGGAATGAATTGCAAGAAACAGTGATGTGTGAGCCATACCTCTGACAAACAAGCACCTGAGAAAGGCAAAGTGACTCCTAAAGATAGCAGTGCCAGCCCTGAGGAGTACACAGGGTATCTCGTACTGCACTGCGGGGATGTCAGAGCCCTTACGCAGACATCTGGAGATAAGGACTGACAGAGAGCCCCTGGCCCTGTGGTTCCTCCCTGGCTTCTGGTGACTGATGTTACGAGGCTGCAAATTCCATCGTGGCAGAATTTCAGTACTTCTTCGTTGCACGCTCACATCCCAATGATCCTTAAATCAAAAATAGGGAATAAATCAAACACAGGGAATATGGAGCTCATTGTACAGGCTGGTAATAGTCTGCCTGTCTTAATGAAGATGCAGATAAATGGCAGAGGTACCAAAAGCAAATATTGGTATCACTTATTTTTAAGACTGCCTGTCAGTTCCCTTAAAAAAAAAAATAAATCACATTTTCCATGGTTTATAACTTTCCAAATTTCTGTTGGACTTAATTTTTCCATGGTAGTTTTATTCAGGCTCAGTTTGGGGGAAAACTGATCAAAATAAGACAACTCAAATCATTGAGCCATTTCCAAGAATGAGGGAGAAATGGTAGAAACTTCATCTTGCAACATTAAAAACTTCTAGTGCCTTTTGGGGGAGTGTTGTCTAACAGTTACAGGGGCTGCATGGTTTTGGACCGTGAAGTTTGCCATTGCACCAAGTATTTGCCTTTTGGTTTTCCTCTGAAAATCCACTCAAATTCAGCCAATTTCCAGGACTATAAAAATGATAGCTTGAGTCCCTCACTAAAAAGACTTTGAAGAATTTACTTACTAAATTCCTTGAAGAATTATATCTGCCTGGTGCTCATTTCCTCCAGAAATGACCAGGGCTCTCCTTGCAACCTAAGCTTTGTATTGCTGGAGGCTTGGGTAGAACTTGAGTTATCCAAACTGGGAGACGCTTGCTTTTCTTCTGCTCCCTTCCACTTCCCTTGCATAGCCCAAAGACTCCAGCTGCAGCAAGAGGAGGGTAGCAGAAAGAGGAGGAGGAGGAGGAGGAGGAGGGGAAGATGTGGGCAAGGGCTTTCGTGGCAGACGCGCACTGGAAAGTGGGGTTAAGGCTGGGGTTTGTGGGATATTGAGAACCAGGACTAGAAATGATGTTCAGAGGAGGCAGCAGGGGGGTTTAATTAGCCCAGTGGAAGGCTAAGCCTGGAAAAGGAGATGAAGGGGAATTGGGACAGTGTGGCAGGACCCTGACTGCACTAACAGGGTCTGCAGCCTCTCTTCTCTCCGTTTCCCTGCTTACAAGACAAAGTTGTCTTTTCATACTTGGAGCAAGCAGCCGTACACTGCTTGGGGACCACAGCAGACACCCGTTCCCAACCAATGCACCCGCAGCCAGGCACGAGGGCTGCTGGAGGACACAACACCTGATCAGCCAGGCAGGCTGGTGGCCCAGAGCTGATTACATCCCAGCCTGTGAGACCTGTGCCCACACCAAAGGCCCCTGCAAAGGCCCCAGGGGCTCTTGAAGGCCCTCTCCACACCCACCCAGCTGTGGCAGCTCATGCCCATGGGTTTCACAACAGACCTGTCCCCTCACAAGGGAATGCAGCCATTCTGGTAATGGTGGACCTGTTCTCTAAGACAGCTCGGTTTTTCACCTTCAGGGTATTGCCCATGGCCCTGCTGACTGCTTGACTCTTCCTTCCTACAGTGTTTTCTCATGCCATGGCCTCCCACATTGTGTCATTACCAAACAGGGGAGCCCATTCACAGATTTTAGAAGGAGCTTCTGAGCCTCCTCTAAGGCCAACTCACCTGTCCTCCTCATGCCACCCACCGTCCCATGGATGGACAGAGACAATCAGATGCTGGAGCCAAGCCTCCAGTGTCACAGCAACTTCCTCCATGCTGAGTGGGTCACCCTTCCCCCTCCAGCAGAGACTGCCCACAAAGATAATGCATGGCAGAGCCTGTTGGTGCACTCAGAGCCCTGACATGAGAGATGGAGAACATCAAAATCGTGATGGGCAGAACAGAAATACAGAGAATAAAAAAAAACTTGTAGGGTGCAGGAATAGAGCAAGAGGAAAAAATAAAGTCAATTAGGGAGAAGGATGGGTAACACACAGCAGGGCAGTGGGGGAGTGAGAGGGAGGGAACACAGAGCAGGACAGAGGGATAAAAAGAATAAAAAAAATAGGGACAGGAAGAAAAGCAGAGTAACTAAGAGAATAAAAAAACAAGCAGAAAGGGAACTGGACAGAGATGGGCAGCAGGACAGAAAGATGGAGAAAGAAAAAACAGGGACAGAGGGATAGAGAGGCAAAGAGAGGGACAGGGACCCAGACACTGGGATATAAACGGAGAGGGACAGGGAGAGGGACAGAAGATTGCAGAGAGAGGTACAGGGAAGTGGAAAGAATGACAGAAGGAAAAAGAGAGGGGCAGGGAGCAGGTCAGAGAGCTGGAGCAAAAAAAATACTGCTGGGGAGCAGGACAGAAGGACAGAGCTGAAAGAGATGAATGGGAAGCAGGGCAGTGGGATGCAGACAGCAAAAATAATGATAGGCAACAGGACAGAGGGATTTACGGAGAAGTAAGGGACAGGAAGCAGGACAGAGTAATGAAAGGGGAAAATACTGATGAGGAACAGGACAAAGGCATACAGACAAAAAGGAGGAAAAGGAAGGAGGGCTAGAGAGAGAATGATGAAGATAGAGAACAGGACATGGAGGGACAAAAAGCAGGACAAGGAACAGGACAGAGGGACGGGGCAGGAGGGGAACAGATGCAGATTAAGAGATGGAGAAGGGAAAAACAGTGATGGGCTGCTGGACAGAGATGGAGGAAGAAAAAGTAAGGGCAGAGTAGGGAAGAGAGAAAGGAAAAGAGGGACAGCTGGCTGGACAGGGGGATATAACTAGAAACAATGAGACAGGCAGTGGAACAGAGGCATAAAGGCAGAATAACCAGGGACAAGAAGCAGGACAGATGGGCAGGGAAAGGAAAAAAGGGGCAGGGAGCAGGACTGAGAGGTGGAGATAAAAGCATTAAGGGCAGAGGGATAGAGAGAGGAAAACACAGATTGGAAGAAGGACAGAGGGAAAGAGAGAGAAAGGGAGTGACATAACCCAGACAGAGAGCAGGAGAAAGACGAACCAGTGACAAGCAGCAGGCCGGGGGCAGGGTGGGGGGGGCAGGGGGAAGAAAGGACAGGAGGAAGGAGAGAGGGATGCAGAAAACAAATGAGGGGCAGGGAGCCAGAAAATGGGATACAGGGAGAAAGAGAGTGATGGGGAGCAGGACACTGAGATAGCCAGCAAGCAAGAGCAGCGGGAAGAATGATAGGGAGATGGAGCCAGAGGAAAAACAGGGACCAAAAGCAGGACAGAAAAATGGAAAAGGAAAATTAGGGGTGGGGAGCAGGACAGAAGGGAGGAGAGACAACAAGGGACACAAGGGGAGGCAGGGGGGCACCAGGGAGCAGCACAGAAGGATGGAGAAAGAGAGGGATGGGGACTGGGGCAGAGAAATTAAGAAAAAAACTAGTGATGGGGAGCAGGATAGAGGGTTGGAAAGAGAAAAATAAGACAAGGGAGAATATTGAGGAGCATAGAGAAAGGCAGAAATAAAAGGTCAGAGAGGTAGAGAAATTAAGAAAAATAGGGATGAGGAGCCCTGCAGAGAGATGGAGCAAGAAAATGTAGGGTCAGTGAGCAGGACAGAGGGATAGAGAGATGGGGGTGGGGGGGAATGAGAAGAAGAAGAAAGGAGAGACAAAGACAGTGACAGGGTGCAGGGCATACAGAGATAAAAAAAGGACAGGGAACAGGACAAAGGGATTGAGAAATAAAGAAAGGGTCAGATCTGCACAAAGAGACCAAGAAAAACAAAAACAAAAACACCCCACAAACCAGCAATGGGCTAGAGGACAGAGACAGAGAAAGACAAAAAAGGGCCAGGGAGCAGGACAGACAAGGAGAAAAAGCAAAAAAAAAGGGAGACCCAGCCGGACAGGGAGGTATAGCAAGAAACAACCAGACAGGCAGCAGGACAGAGAAATAAAGACAGAAAAAAAACAGGTACAGGAAGCAGGACAGAGGGACACTGGGAGGAAACAAGTGGCCGGGAGCAGGCAGAGGTGGAGAAAGAAGCATTGAGGTGGAAGGATAGAAAGAGGAAAAGGAAAGACAGGAAGAAGGATGGGGGATAGAGACAGGGGGGAAAGAAGGACAAGGAGCAGAACATGTTGTCAGAGAAAGACAGGGGCGAGACAAGGTGATACACAGAGGAAAAAGAGGGGTCAGGGAGGCAGGACAAAGTGAAAGACGAAAGACAGGCAAAAATAAGAGGCAGGGAGTAGGACAGAGGTGAAGGGGAAAAAGCCTAGGATGGGCAGCAGGACAGGTAGCTGCAGAAGGGAAAAAAAGCACTGGGCTGCAGGACAGAGGTGGAGAAAAAACAGTGACAGGGAG
>NW_010972631.1:3274411-3297157 GCF_000737465.1 Haliaeetus leucocephalus
GAGGTGGAGAAAAAACAGTGACAGGGAGCAGGACAGAGTGACAGAGAACAAAAAAAAATGAAGAGGGAACTGGACAAAGAAATGGGGAGAAAGACAAGAAGGACAGAGAAACAGAGTGAGAGGAATAGTGAGGAGGACAGAGAGATGGAACAAGGAAGGAATAAAGGATGGGAGGCAGAAAAAAGGGAAAGAGAGACAAGGACAGGGAGCAGGACAAAGGTATGGAGGAGAAAAAAAATAGGGATGGGCTGCAGGACAGAGATGGAGAAATTAAAAAATAGACACAGGGAACATGACAGAATAACAGAGAGAGAGAAAGGGACAGAGAGCAGGCCAGCATTGGAGGGAAAAAAACAACTGTGGTGGACAGTGGGAGAGAGATATGGAGAAAGAAAATATTACTGAGGAAGAGAGAAAGGAAAGAACAGACAGCTAGCTGGACAGGGGGATACAGAGAGAAGAAGACAGAAAAGATATCGAGCAAAAGCGGGGTAGAGGGAGAGCAAGAGGAAAAAAGCTACAGGGATCTGGACAGAGATGGAGAAAAAAGCAGCAGGGACAGAGGAAAAGAGACAGAAAGAGTGACAGGGAGTAAGGCAGAGAAAGAAAAAACAGGGCAGCAGCAGGATGGAAATGGAGAAAAAAAAAACCCTGGGATGGCCAACAGGACAGAGAAGAATATGAATATGTGCAGGGAGCAGGATGAAGGGATACAGTGAGAAATGACAGAACAGAAAGCAAGAGAGAGCGACAGACAAGAACAATGACAATGAGAGAAAGATAGAGACCGTGAGAAACACAGGGGGGTGGAGAAAGAAAGAGAGGTATTAGGAGCCCTGTGGAGAGTCATCAATGAAAAAATGGGGCAGGGAGCAGCACAAAGGGTCAGAGAGAGTAAAAGATGAACAGGCAGGAGGATGGGGATAGTGAGATACAGAGTGGAAAAAACCAGCAACAGTGAGCAAGACAGACGGATAGAGAGAGAAAGGGAAGGAAATAGAGAGAGATAGGAAGCCAGGGACACAGAGCAGCACGTACAGGTGCAGAGAGGAAAAGAATGCCAGGGAACAGGCCAGAGAATTTGGGGGGGGGGAAAAGACAGATGCAGATCAGGACAAAGAGATGGAAAAGGGAAAAACAGTGCTGGGCTGCAGGATAGAGACAGAAGGTGGAAAACAAGAGGGAGAGGGAGCAGGACACAAGAATAGAGAGGAGAGCAGAGGTACAGGGAAGTGAAAAAAAAAAATCGCAGCAGCATGGGAAAGAGGGAGGGAGAGCGGAGGAGGAGGGACAGGGAGGGACTGGGACTCACAAGAGGGACAACAGGGCCGTGAGGGCCCAGGACTCACCACAGCCCTTGCTCTTGGCGCTGCCGGCAGAATCTGACAGTTCAGATGCTTCTTTCTCTTTCCCCCCTCTCTTCCTCTTCCGTAACTCCGGTTGCTTGTCTGTCCTCCAGCTAAGAGAAGACACGGGTGTCTTACGGCTCTTACGAGACGAGGCTTTCTAGACACGGAGCTCCGCGGCTGTAGCGCGCTGTTGGTGACGCATACAGACCCCGCGGTGCGCGCTGGCGGTCTGACCTGCTGCGGACTACAAAGAGGGTTCCTTCCCCACGCAGAGAGGCAGGCTCTCTCTTGCGTGCAGAGGGAGGCAGCTGCCGGCTGGCCTTCGGTTTCTTCTTCTTCTTTACCTTTAATCCAGCCTCCCCGGCTTTAGCACCCGTCCACAGCCACGAAGTGACTGTCCCTTTCCGCCCCCATGCTGTGAGGGGAGCGAGGCCGGGCAGAGACAGCCCACCCCAAGCCCGAGGCGGGTGCAGTCAGTGGCACCCCCGGGGGAGGAACGGACAACCATGTCCTCAGCGCGGCCTCCGGGAGAGGGGAAGGAGAAGCAGTGACCGTTATTACCACAGCTTGCCCCTGGCCGGAGCCTCTCCCTCCACAGGGCCTTCTGGAGACGCATGGAGGGCCAGCTTGCCACCATCATGACAGGGCTTGGGGGCTGCCTGGGGCTCCAGGACCGGTTTCAGCTGCTGGAGCTGGGGGCAAACTGGGCCAGGGGAGACTCAAAGGGAGCTCTCTCAGGTTGGGGAGGTGGCCGGCATCTGCCACCTCCTTCCCCTCTTCCCTTCCACCAGCTCTCAGGGAACACCTGGGGGCTGCCCCGACGCAGCTCGCCTCCATCAGACTGGCAGCCTGCCGCAGCGGCCGGTGTGAAGATTCCCGTCCGTCCCATCCCGTCCCGTCCCGTCCCCCCAGGGTGGTCAGCGGGCAGAGACACCCCCGCACCCGCTGAAGGGGCTCGCTTGCCTCACCAGGGGCCTCGGCCCTCACCTGCCGCATCATGACTGCCATAGCAAGAAATATGCCCCTCCTTGGACAAGCAAGACACCTGCCAAATGGCTGTCCACAGCGATACGTGGCTGCCCGCGACCGGCACCTGTTTCTGCTAAAACCGGAGCGCGGTTCCCTTGTGAGGAGCCATCGGCAGTGCAGAAAGTACCTCGGCCTTCCCTGCACCAGGACGACAAGCTCCCTGGCACCGTCTATGTCTCTCTACTGACCCTACAAGATGACAAGTTTAGCTTAGAAACATCTAGCTTAGCTTGAAAATAGCTTTTAGATGTCTCAAGCTAGGTAATGAGAATCCCAATGACATGTTTCTATACTTGCGTGTCTGATATGAGAGTCTGCAGTATGACTTGTAGAAATGTTTAAGTCCAGCCCTCCCAGGGTCTATAAGTGCAAATTCCCCCTTGCATTTGTGTATCCTAAATAGCTTGGACACTATGGATCTGAGGCTCACGACTGCAGCTGAAATTAATGAGAATCATGCTTTAAATGCAGTACTATATAATTCAAGGCTATGGAAAAATGAGATTATCATTATCTCAAACTGGCCAGCCAGTTTTAAAAAGCCTTTTTAACATTACTGTGTGTCCTTAGTTACCTATGTATAAAATGGCAGCAGTAATAAGGCACCCCCAATCCCTAAAGGCTCTGTGAAGTCTGTTCGTTAGTTCCTGCAGCCACCACAGCCACTGGCACTGAAGAAAACTCATCAGAGCAGCCTTTTGAAATCCTGTCTGCAAGTTTTTGCTATGCAAAAAAATCATCAGAGTGTGCAGGCTGTACAGAGAACAAATTGAATAGCAATTCAATACATTGTCATCACCTATTCTGGGCACCGAGAGAGGGAAGGGACTTGTGAAAAACAGAAGATGGTGATGCCATTGACTGCCATAATGCGTATACGCACACAAACTGAATTTTAGTTGTGTAGACAAGCATGATTCTGGCATTTTTCTAACTTTCTAGTGCTCGCTATCATAGAAGTGTGAGACAGATATGTCTTTGGTTTATTCCATCTGGAGATTTTGCCTAAGATCCTCCCCTTTTTAATTTCCCTCAAAAGCTTCTGTGCATGTCTTTATATGCCCCAACTTATTATTCAAGATATTAGAGTATTCACTATAAAATATGTCAAAATATTCAATATATTTTATATCAGATGATAAACTACGAGGTGCAATATTTGGTTTTGATATGAACATATATACTCAGATTTCTGCAGGGAAAAATTTCAAAGTAGATGATAGCAAATTTTCTCTGATAGGCATAAACTTGTCATTTTTAAAGAACTTGAAGAACACTATCACAACGTTTCTAAAGCTGCATCCTTAGTATTTTTATCAGCTTCCTCTGCTCAACATTTTATTGATTTCTTTCCTTTTTGACCTGCAGCCACAGTCTCATCATCACACATTGCATTCTTGTACAACCTAGCATTCACAATATGAAATACAGAATAGCAAATCAGCGTGATATGACATTGAAAATGTTCTTGTCTCATCTTTTAAATTTTCTCCTGACATATTTTTTCAGTATTACGCTTTAAGAATTCCACACATCCCACTTTCCAACTTACTGATGTGGCTTTACTCTGTGGAACAGAAGTCTCCGAATAATTAGCATCTTGTTAGTCAGCCAAGTATCTCTCTGGCCGCCAGGCATTACTGCAGCATAAGAATAAAAAAAAAAGTCTGAAATTTTTCCATTACATTTACCTCCTGTCTTCTTAAACTAGTACTTTCTCAAAAATAGTATCAATCTCAAAAATATAGTATCAATTTTTTTTGTTATTGAAATACTTTATGGCTATACTAAACATTGTAAATTCTTGCCATTTTGTTTTTCTTACCTTCACAGAACATATGTTTATATTTATATTTATATTTATGCTGTGAAAATATATTTTATATTATATAGAACATATATATTATTACCATCCCAGAATAGATATATTATATATAGATGCCATGAAAGTCTATATGTTTATATATATGATATATAAAATATATATTTCATATATATATGAAATACATATTAAATTAACTTTTACCTGAATATATATGTGCAGTTGGATACTGACACATAACAAATCTAAACCTTGTCAGATATCTCTTCCTAAGTACATAACTTTTGACAAATATATATTTTTTAAAATGGTGCTGCTATTCAGAAGAAATAATTTAAAAAGCAAAGTATGTTCAGAGAGTTTTCCAGCTGAAATGCAGAGCTCATCATGGAAATGATTACCTTGGGTATTCATTATCTCAGCAAGAGATCACTCATATTGTCTGTGATATTATCATTTAGCAAATACTCCAAAATAAAATACTGTTTAAAATACACACCAAGTAGCTTTTTGTCTGAAATAAATAATATTTTAAATACATTGAAAAATGCATAGTTGATGGTGGTTTTATTTACTTACTGATTTGCTTAGAAAGTATTCAGAGAACATGAATAGGGAGTGCTAGGTGTAATTTGTACAAATATTAAGTGAACGCTCTGTTAAAGCAACTTTTATACATATATGTTCTTAAGCACCTTGTGGAAACAAAGTCTTTTTGTTTGAATTTGGACCTGTATTAATAACAGATGAAAACCAGGGCTACGTAATAACGGCAGAATAGGTGGGGGCTTCATTTCCTGGTGCATTTTTTGCTTTTATCAGAAAAACCCCTCACGTTGACTGGCAGCACACTGGCAATCTAGAAGGGATTCAACAGCCTCAAAAGGCAATGCAGTTGGCTCCCTCTGAAACCTGCAGTGACTTGACTTTGAACTGCAAGGGCATCGTGTTGATTCTCGGCTGATGCTGCAGTGCCAATAAACACGTTCCCGTCAGAGGGAGGGAAGGAAAGTCTGACTTGACACTACAAGACCTGTGCCTGCTCAACCAGATAAAGAGAAGATACCAGCTTCTGAGGATCCATCCTATCATTTCAATTCTTCAAAGAAATGTAGAGCTGAGATGCCCTTCACAAGATCGCTTATATCTATGAGCAAGGAAACAGTGGAGGAGCCGTGCTTGTTTTTCCCCACACTGAGGCCATGGAAAAATTTGTTTGAAGAAAAACTGATGGAGCTTTTCTAAAGAGGTTACTATTTTTCTTCCCTTTCCTGCTGCAGCCTCTGTTCTCTCTCATTGCTCTCATTCCATGGCAGGAGAGCAGGTGCAAGGCAGACGCTTTGGCAGATAAAGATGTTCTAGTACTATAATTATAATCAACATTTCTGTGTAAAATACCCAAGGGTTTCTGCATGCACAACACATATAGGGAGTTCCGCATGGAGATTTCAGTTCCTTGCTCTCAGTCATCCTATCATAAATGCTAATAGCTTTAATCTTCTGGAGGATTCAAAATTTTGGGGGGGATGGGAGGTAATATCCCTGGGAAGTACTGGCTTGACCAAGCTTAATACTCCCTTGCATCCAAGATGACCTTGGTGTAGTGGAATGAGAGAGGAAGCTTTGGGAATACTCTGCAAAGGCTTGGATTTATGAACAGCATCGGCCTCAGCCTCCCCAGCATGCCCTTTAGGTTTGTATGTAAGGCTGACGTGGAGAAAGAGCAGAGGCATGCATAGCATAAGGCTTTGTTATTTTCATGGCCTTTACATAGACACGGGATTCCCTATCACAGGCTGAGTAGCAGGACAAATCTGGATGGATCTTGAGGACAGAAAGCAGTAGTGGCATAAGCTTTCTGGGAGCATTCCCTGGAGGAGGAGGATGTGGGTTTTGTGTCCTCCTCTGTGCTGTGCATGCAAACCATCACGACAGTTGGGGTAATGGCTTTCTGAGGCAGACACAAGAAATTAACTCAGCTTAATAACACGCCTCAGTGAACACTGGAACCAAAGACATAATTTTCAACAAACCATTTACTTCAAAAGGTTCATCTCTCTGTGTGCGAACGTGCATGTTTCTTTATTTTTGTAATATAACTGTGAACAGGCTGAGAAATACTTGAATTTTGTTTGTTTATTTTAAAACACGCATCTCTATTTTTAATAAAGTATGCACGAACTGGTTTTGCAGTTCCTCCTAACCAAACTGAGCTGTGTCGAGGAAGTCTGTCAGTGAGAGGGACAGACTCACCACGACTCTCTGCTCTCTTGTTGAATTGGACTGTTACGATTAAGTTTCCCATGAGGACGTTATCCATATTTCTATTCCCTGAACATCTCCAGTATTGTGTTTTAGAGTCTTTGTTTCCATAAACCAGCATTCCAGTAAACAGAATAAAGGCAAATGCAGAACGTGGAAAACCCCAGCTTTCAATGTAGAGGGGAAGGAGTCTGCTAGCACTCAGGATTAAAAAAAGACCATAGGAGCATTTTTAAATGGAGGATTGAGGACAAGATCCCAGGTGCAGGAGAGCACGCCAGTTGGAGTGACTCATTATCAAAAGGGTAAAACTGAAAACACCGTGCGTGCTGGAGAGAAGATGACAAAATTCAGATAGGAAACAACAAAGATTGATGCAAACAATCCAAAGAAAATCAGGCACACAAAAAGGGATTAGATCCATATTCCACATAAACGTGCTCTGTGTGACTGCTGGGAGTCTAAGGATGGAGATTAGTGAACTGGAACATTTGATTTTAAATGTTTGTAATCGTAGGCATCTGCTAGAAGATAATCCGTGGGATACTGTAATACAGTAGAGTACAAATATATCTGAATAACAGAGAAGATTACACCATTAGAGGAGCAATAGTCTTTGTTAAAAGAAAGCCAAGTTTCAAACTGGTTACAGAATGAAAATGTGCTATAAAATCAATTTGTGTTGAAATCCCCTCCCCAGGAGGGAACAATAGTCAAAACCCAGTTGTCCTGTACCCGGGGGTCAGGCCAGCCTATCTAGAGGACGGCCCACCCCATCCCAAGGCAGGACACCAAATAGGTGGGATGAGCCCTGCTCAGTCCCCCTCTGCTGACGACAAAACTTTTACCTGTTCAATGGGTAAAGTTAAACATGATAAATCCACCTGCTGATTGAGGCTGTGCTGCTAGTGACTTGCCCAGGTGGTGACAACAGCTGCAAAACACCCTCAGATAAAAGGCTGCAAGGGTCAGGTAGGTGCCATGGGAGACTTCAGCTGTCTGCTGGGGGATTAGGAAAAGTTGAGAGCACAGTATTATTCAGAGACGACCATTTTAGACAGTTTTACTTCTCAGCCCAACTAGTCAGATGATCCACAGGAGGAAAAGCCACTCCAGATTTAATCCTGAGCAGTCTGTAGGACCTATTTCCACATATGACTACGGAGGAATAGCCCTGTAGTGGTGAGTCTGAGGTATTCAAATCCAGTATCTCTGCAAAAATGGAAAAGGCACCAACATCCCAAGCTCAAGAAGGGAGCTGCTTACAAATGATGAAGCTAGTCAAAAGTAAATGACAGGAGTCATAAAAGAATAAAGTAAAGGTAAATATTTTATATGTGAGGGAGTAAGCATGGCTTGTAAAGGTACTTCACCAATGTACTAGACGTTGTTTAAGTTATCAACAACTCATTAAGTGTAGATATCCAAATGAAGCAAACCCCATGATTATACCACTGTGAGCCACCGGTGAAACTGTATCTTGAGTATTGCATGCACTTTTGCTCCATTGATACAGTATAACTAGAAAAGGTACAGAAAGGCAGCAGTTAGGATCAGAGACTGGAAATGGCATCTGGGCAAGGGGAGGAAACATTACAGGACTCTTCAGCTTAGAAAAAAGGTGACAATTTTATTGGATATCTGTAAGTCATTAATGATGTAGAGATAGTAAACAGCTATTTCTTATAACCTAAGACCTAGAAGCATCATATAAAATTGTCCTGTAACAAGCTTAAAATTAACAGAAGATGCTTTTTCATATAATGTGCAATTAAATTGAGAAACATTGCCACAGGGTGCCATAGAGACCAAAAGCATGGAGAAGTTTTAAAAAGTACCAGACATAGATAAGGCAGATACATCACAGCCTCCTCAGCATACAGTGTTGGAGGCTGAACTGGACAGGAGCCCTGCCTAGCTGGGGGTAACTGTTCTTACATTCTAACCACAGTCATTTAAAAGTTGGAGGAAAAAATGAGTTATTATTTTCTTCACTTCTACCCATCAGATAATAACCTTTGATTATTGCAATCCGGGCTGGATTCCAAGTGATAATTTCAAGATGAACAGCTCCAGCTAAGTTATCGCATCCCAGGGGCTCTCATTTGTAAAAGGAAAATAAATATGAATACCAAGTCTTTCTTAGCTGAATGAAGCACAGCAGCCCCCTGTCTGGTTATTTCAATGAAGATAAACATCTTTAATTCCTATGAAATACATCTCTTTCAATGCCCAATTCAATTATTTCCACTTTCACATTCTTCTGTCACAGTGAGAATTTGGTAAGAAAAAATGTTAACTGTAATAGGGTTATTTTCAGACGGATGCTTCCCCTCATCACAGTTGGTTACTCAGAAAACATGGAAAATGGGGTTGTGCTTTTTCTGGTAGCTCAGCGCATTCTGTGACTTGTCTTGAGACACCATGAGCCAGGAACGAAAGATTTAATTAAGCTCCTTAAGCAACAATGTTCTGACTCAGTAAACATTAACGCTTCCCCTTATGCTTGAGCAAACACAAAGATCTGGTCTCAGCCTGGGAATAGTTCAGACTGCTAATACAAACAATGCAACTTCAGCTATTTTTACAAATGGTCCTGAAAGGTTTTCTAGCAAGTGTTGATCACACTTCTCACTTAGGAAAGTAATTTTACTCAGTTATTCTGTATCTTAGGAGTGGAATCTCTTGTGTGAATACATGAAATTATTTCTTTGCGATGAGGAGGGGAGGATCTGTGCTGAGAAGCCTCTAAATGGTCCACCCATAGCTAAAAAAAACCCTAACAAAACCCACCCCCCAAGTAACTAGAACTTAAATCTGCAGATATTGACATGGAGTGGGTTGGATTTTTTACAGCCCCCCCTTCTGCCACAGGCTGAAGGGCTAGAGTTGCTTTTGTCCCAGTTTGTATCTGTCCAATCTACATTTTACACAGATACGTAGAAGGCACATGTACCCAGGAGTGTGCATAGTTATACGTGAGTTCATGTATTAATCAATAAGAGCCAACGTTGGCATACCAGCGTTTCCTAGAAATTTCAGGTGGCCATATCAGCACAGGGATTGCATCTCTGTGCCACACCAACCACTTGCTCACGCTGCCCCAGCAGACCTTTCTCCCCATCCAAGGGGCTGCACAACGCTCCACTCTTCACAATTTACTTTATTTGTGTTGTTTTCTTAACCACTGAGGTGAGCAGGTGGGGACGCAGAGGAACAGTACAGAAATTGTCCATCCTCATGCTGTGGAAGTGGCGTATGATCGCACGTGTTTGGAGCTCCTGGGTCTTTTGGGGAAGGAGGGCTCTGCTCAGGGCGTGCTCAGAGAGGAGCAGCATTGCAGCCTTTAACTCTTCAACTTAGTCACAAGAAAAGGATTTGGGAGCAACGATGTGGTAGAGCAACGGCTTACCAGTGGCAGCACAGCTGAGGTCCTGTGGGCCTGCTGGAGGGTTTGTGATGCTTCCCTGGGGGTTTGGGGCAAGGCAGCTTTGGAGCACTGTGGGGATATGTGCATTGGACACAGGCCTGGTGATGCATCAGAAACACAGTGATTTTAACTTAGAGTTAATGAGACTGAGCAATGAAGTTGGATCTTGTTTCACTTTTGAATTGTCATGTTTAAACTCAGCAGTGAAAATATGGTAAACCGGCATTTTTGTTTCTTGTTCCTTTGATTACAATGTAGAAAGAGAAAGCTGAAGGGCTTTCTAAATTGTCAATATTTCTGTAAAAGGAAACCAAAGCACCTGCATCCATTCACACCGAAAGACATCAGGCCTTGGCCTGGTTACTTGCCTTGATACTCATTATTATTTCTATTTCATCCAAACTGGACGCAAAAACCCCCAATTCACTTGCTGAGGTTTTGTGCTTGTCATTTTGTGTTTTACTGCTAAGTGGCAAATTTTGTGTTGCAAAATCTGAAAATAGGGAAATGCTTGCATCCAAGATTATGTTTCATTTGAAGTACAGGATAGGAATATTATTTAAATAAGTCTTTGAAGTTTTATGAGCACTGAAGGCTCAATTGACCCAATTAATGTTCTGTTCAGTCAACACATCATCTAGTCCTTACCCTTCTCCTGACTCCAAACTACATCTTGTTTACAAATGCATACATGTTTAGTAATCAGCCTTTTTGGCTTATGTGAATTTTGTGTGTTGTAGGTTCTGCGGGAAAGCACCAACTGGTTTAAAGCATCCCTATTATTTCACTATCTTTGTTTGCAACTGTGTTTTGTTTCCTCTTAGGAGTCCCACTCTCATTCATCACATTTCTTTTGTTCCCTTTTATTATCAGGCCGTTGTCTCAGAGAACATGAGCTAAACACCAAACGCCCCTTTGTTAGTTAGTTGTCCTTATCGTTATCATCAGGATCAGTTCCCTTTATATTTTCACATCTGACCAGCCTTCCTGAAAGTCAAAATTATATTACAATTAGAAATGCTGTAGACGTAATATGCACAGGAACTTCCTATTCGTATCCACAGGGTTGTGTATCTTGAACAGAGCAGAAAAACAAATCACTGTGCTTGGAGGGCTAGATTCACGGATAAGGCAGGGTGGACCATGGTCTGCTGTGGGATATGTCCATTTTATCTGCCTTATTTATCAGCTGAAGAGGGGTTGGTGATCCTTATAAACTGGCTGGGAGATGTCAGCTGAGTTCTGTTCCAGGATATATCTGTTTAACTGTTACCTCAGGCTGAAAGAACTGAAACTTAAGTCTTCAACTTCCCCAGAAAATGGCCTAATCAGGAGGTAACAGGCCATCCTGGTGTGGGAGACAGAAGGTTTCTAACTCTCCTGAGGACACTCTTTCTGTTGTCCAGAAAAGTATTTCAGGATTCACTGGCCATGACAGAGGAAAGCATCTCCTGAATCTGCAGAGGCGAACAGGTCACGAGAAGACAGTAGGAGCCCAAGCCCTCTTAGCACATCACCTACACCGGCTGGGGAAATGGGTGTGAGGAGGGGGGTGCATGGAAAAACACCTGGGGGGGGTCAGGGCGAAGAGCAGCCAGGCAGGGAGCAGAGGCACTGGGCTGGCAGGAGGAGGACATTGCCATTGGGTGTGAGTGCCTTATTACCGAAACCGCCGCCTGCAGTCCACGTGAGGAGGTTGCTGTCAAATGTGTAAATGTAATTTATATCTATTGGCATGATTATCCTGGGAATAGGAAAGTCACACTATTCTCAAGATCCTCATTCACAGGTTAGGTAGTTAAAATGTACTTTGTAGCTCCAATATATATGTCTATTTTTCCCTTGCTTTCAGGACTTCCTTGTGCAGAAGCATTTCCAACATTGTCTTTTTTTCCTCCTTGAGAACCTCCCTTGCCAGCAGTGTCACTGATACAGTGGCTCTGAGAGCTCATTTTACCTTATTCTCCTGCTCACTCACCCTCCCTACATTGAGTGCAGAGTTTCTGTGTTCCAATTTTAACTCTGCCTGTCGGCATTTCTTCAGTATGAGAATGACCTGCCTTTTCTCCAGAGATCAGTGGAGAAAAGAAGCTGAATGTGTGCTGTCTGAATCTCTTCCCTCATTATCTCTTCTGTTAGTATGAAACCTTTCATTTTTTTCTTCCTCACTGTAAACCTTGAGAGTGTATTTTGATAACCTTGGCAATTCTCTGAGCACATCTGGCTGTACCTCCAATTGACACAATGCACATAATGAGGCGAAGAAAGTATAGAGTTTGCAGCACCTATAGAGAGACTCAAGTTGAGCAGTCTTTTAGAGGATGATCTTTATGTTCTCTCCTAACCCATGGAGATTCTGTGTAACATTCTTCTTAGGCTGCATATTTCCATAATGTAAAATAAAAATAGATTGAAAGTACATTCCTTGCTCCAGGTGCACAAAAAGCATAGTGGGAAATCTGCAGATCATTGTGTTGTACCCGATATCCTGTATATTGTTTCTCATATAACCCTTCCTTTCTGATAAAGATCCCCTGTGTCTATAAGAAAAATTTTGTACAGTTATTGATGTTTTGATTTCTTTCTTTCCATTTTTTTAATAGATCAAGATTAAATGCCAACATTCATAAGCCAAATTTCACTGCCTCTGCTAATATTGATTTAACAAGAGGGCAGTGGAGGAAAAACAGCAGTTGGGATTGAATAAGGTCAAGACTTCTTCGTGATGAAATGATATCAAAACTGGAGTCACACCCTGGCAAGAAATGAAACGACATAAGGCTGGTCCTAGCAATTCATTCAGTTCCCAGAGCATCCCTTCGCATTGCCATGAACTGTGTTACGCTGAGCAGCGCTGGTGCCTTGGTCTGGGGGACCCTGCTCCATTGCAGATCACATGCTTCTGCGGGACAGTTTGCACAATCTTATGCAGAAAGCATAGAGCCCAGGATGAAATTTTTGTTCATAATCTCCGATTTTTTGTGTCTCAAACCTGAAGAACCTTACGGAACATATTCGAACACCTTGAGCTTGGTGAATAAACTAGCTTTCAGTAAGTAAGTCATGCTGACACTTTTTAAAAATGCCTAACACAGAAACAGGTCAATTTGAGATTATTTTTCTTATACCTAGAACATTCTGCTTTCTATTTTTTTCCTTATTTGAGAAGTGAATGTTTTACTCTTTATCCCATTTAATACCTTAGGTCTGACTCCGTATCATATAAACTGAGGAAAGAGATTATACAATGCAGTTGCCTGTGTTCCTAAGTCAAAATGAGTTTTGCCATTAGTGAGAACAGCATCATATCATAATTCCCACGACAGATTGTGGTGACAAACAGGATTACAATCTGTGGTTTAGTATAGGAAAGAAATAGTGGAAGGAAACAAAGTCTTAAGAAACAAAGATCCTGTTTTCTTTCAGCTAGATTTCACAGCTCAAAATAAAGCAATGTCCTGAGAATTTAAATTTGGGGGTCCCTGACAGGCATTTTATCCTGAAGTTTTTCATCATCTCACATTTTTCACAATTGCTGAAGCATCGAAGTTGGGGTTTGCTGGCTGTGCAAATACAACTGTATGTGTTACATTTCATGATACAAAGGAGGAAAAATAAATCTGAAAAATAGAAACCTAATAACTAAATCTAAGGTAGAAGAAAAAAATGTAGGTCTTAGACCTGTGATTAAATCTCCCCTAGTTAACTTCAGTGGAGATCAGGACTCACAGGGGTATTGGAGCATCTAAGACAGCAAAAGCTGAAGCTCTGTAATGTTACAAATCAGGAGCCATTTTTTTATCCTCAGCCATGAAGAAAGCCTCAGAAATGCCCATTCAGCCTGTTCTAGTGCAGATTTATTTACACTGGACACTTGATTAAAAAAGCTTTTTAATGAAAATATTTGACTGCCAGTGAGGAGTAACTCCTGAGTTAAGGTCTCACAGCTTTTAAGTAAAGCACTGCCCTTTAAATAACTTTTACCACATTATAGCTATAATTGCCATCTGAGTATCCCCTGGGGAAGCATCATCAAAAAGATATTATTCTTCCTGTGTTCAGATCAGCTCAGTGAAAGCAGCTGCCTTTGATTTCAGACTTTGCTGACCCGTCACTCAAAGCATTCTTGAGGATCGACATCGTTTCAGGCCAAGGTGCTGTGAGACTGAAGAAGTCCCGTGCCCTGTTAAAAGGATCCGGGGACAAAACCTCCCTATCACTTGCCATCTTTTGTGGCTCTACTTGAGCACTCTAAGTTTTTGCATCCTCCATGCTACCCACAGAAGGAAGTGATGGTTTGGAAAGCTAATTGCATTTCTAACAAGAAGCCAGGGAAATATACTTTCTCTTCTCAAACTGTGAGGTGGTTCATTTGATATTTTCTTTGTCCCCTCTGTGTCTCATGGAATGGACACAGGAGTGGAGGAGCTCCCACATAAAGCAAATGCAATTACAGATTTGTTTTATAATAAAACCAATGCTTTCCCAGACGTACACTAACAGTTTTATTGCACTACAAATGCATGTGTGACTTGTGTTAATGTATCTGTTGAATCACTGCTTGTCTAGGGAACCTGTAATTGTCATGTGCAAAAAGCAGAGTGATCTAAAAAGGCTCAGTTGTGATATTTAGTTGTTTCAATGCTATGCATCTTTGATACTTAACAAAACCACAGCTCAGCTGAAAGAAGCACCAGGCGTAGAGGACTAGTAACTGCTTTCAGGCTGTGCATGGATCCAATGTTGGTGAGACTTCCCAGGTTCTGCAGTTCCTTGAAGGGCCAGCTTGGTTCCTTTAGGATGAAGAATTCACCTTTAATTATATGTTTATGATTATATTGCTCTTCAGCTGCTTCACATGCTTGCCCAACATAGGCCAGCATTCAATCAACATATTTTAGCACTTCTCGTCTGTACTGGGGACACAGCTATTAATTAGAAAAAATAGGTTCATGTTTAATATTTCACCTTAGTATTTTATAACTTCCTTGAGAATGCATCTCACTTACCAGGAGTCAGAGATTATATATGAATGCTCTAACATGTACACCTTCAAAGGTATGTTAACTTAGAAAGATGCTGTCATGTAATTTAAGTCCAAAATAGTGTAATGCAATACTTGAGTATATCTGAGCATATCCCTTTCTCTTAGCTGCACATGGTTTTGTCTACCTGCTTAGCTCTTGTGGATAATTTGGTTAAAGCATCAGAAGTGTTTTACAAAACCAACTTACAGCAGAAAGCCTTTAGGATTTATTTTAATATTTCAGTTAAAGCAGCTGGTGCTTATGTTCGTATCCATAGTACGTGAGAACCAAATCAATTCCCGGCACTTTCACATCATGCTGTGAATTTTGTTCTTCAGGTTAAGCGAAGCTTTCTGAAGCTTCTGGAACAGGTTGCCCCAAGAGGTGGTAGATGCCCCATCCCTGGAAACATTCAGGGTCAGTCTGGACAGGACTTTGAGCAACCTGGTTTTGTAGAAAATGTCCCTGCTCATTGCAGGTGTGGTTGGACTAGATGACACTTAAAGGTCCCTTCCAACCCAAACTGTTCTATGATTCTATGAAGCAGCAAGCTTTTTGTTGTGATTTTTCATTAGCAATGATAGCCCAGAGAAAAAAAACTTCTATCTGTCATTGTGCAATGTGACAAGAAAGAAAGAACCAAAGATGGTTGTAGCTTAT
Organism: Haliaeetus leucocephalus; assembly: GCF_000737465.1. Taxonomy (NCBI): domain Eukaryota; kingdom Metazoa; phylum Chordata; class Aves; order Accipitriformes; family Accipitridae; genus Haliaeetus; species Haliaeetus leucocephalus. The sequence continues at coordinate 3,289,991 of NW_010972631.1, forward strand.
GTGGAAACTGCTGGAGTGCACTGAGTGATCCCAAACCACGCCAGCAGTCACCTGCTCAAGGTTACTGTGGCCACACTGTGATGTCTCCCCAAAATCCACTCCAGTGATGGATGTAAGCTAGCCATAGGAAGCCTATTTCCACACAGAAGGCAAAAAGTGATTTAAATAATCTGGTCCCATTTACATAATTTAAAATTCAATACACTAAAAACGATAATTAGCATTTGGTGCAATCGGAGAGCGAAATGCCCTACTGCAACAGAGAGGCAGAGTTCCCAAACCACAGTCATCGATAACATCAATATCAATTAGGGTCTCTAGGGGAAGGCCTGATATAGGTACCATAAGTAATAACTGCAGAGAGAAAACAGTAATGCAATTACTGCCAAGATACACAGTAACTGCTTTGCAATCTGCTAAATTTTGTAGGGCTTAAATACACCCTGAAAATCAGAATTAAGTGTTGGAGAGAGAAAAGTTGTAGAGCAAGGAGGAAGTAAAAGCACAGCATATCATTAAACAGCAGTACTAAAACCAGGAATCCTGCTTTCTTTGCAGCTCTCCGAATGCTTAGAAAAATCACCTGGTGAATCACATTGTATCTGATCAGGATGCAAATCTAAAAACTGCAAATCATGTAGCTGAAAAGGAATTTGATTTATGGCTGTACAAGAGGGAGCTGAAGATGAAATAGCCATGAGTGTGCTGTGGGCATTGAAGTTCTCACACGAGGCTCAGATTTTCCCTGTAGACTTCAGAGATATGAAAGAACCAGCTCTCTGCTCAGCCTGTGCAGGGAAAAAGAAAAATACAAACCACAGCAACAATTTTTCAGCTGGCACAGGAGTTTTCTTTTTCATTTTTGTAAAATTAACACAGGAGAATGCAAAGTGGTTCCTACGAAATTTAAACATTTTCAAATGTATGGGTCTAGAGATTTCACACCAAGGACTTTAAAGGAAATATATGAAGGGATCTTGTAACCACTAACACTAATATTTCAATGTATTGAGATATTTCAATGTATTCATTTGCAATATTAAAAAGAGGGGAAAATATATGGAAGGTAACCAAGTAGGCAAAACACTGGAATAGTTTCTATAAGACTGTAGCAGAAAAGTAGAGGCTAAAAATACAAGTAATCAGTCATGGTTTCATGGAAGGTAGATCTTCTCAAATGAAATTTCACTATCTTTGACTCAGCTACAGTTTGAGCAATAGTGACAATGTGTCAATACCATCTACTTGGGTTTCCTCAGAGCATTTATATACATATTTATATCTACATTTATATAATTAGATCTAAAAGCTTTTATCTGGTGAAATTAAGAAGGCAAGTGGTAAATCTGCACATTCACTGACAGGTCTCAAGGCAGATGAGAATGGAGACCTCCGATGAACTGGGCTGGTTTTCCTGGGTCTCCCAGCATTCAGTTTCCAGTCCAAGACTATTCAGCATTTATGTTGATGATTCACAGGATGAGTCACAAAGCCTTTGCTGACAAGATTTTGGATCTCCGAGCATTGCATCGGTAACATGTACCAGGAATCGGCTATTTAGTGCTCTGAATCTGCTGTGTACATGGTCCTGATGCAGTAGGGTTTGTTCTAACATCTGCAAAAGAAGGATCCAGTTATTGGGGGGGGAAGCATATTTCTATGCATTTTCAGTGTGAGAGAATGTGCTGGAAATGAGCAACTCGAGAAGAATGAAATGGGCAAGGGAAATTTGTGGGAGAAGAGAAATCGTGGTGCACCGGTGCTTCTGCAGCCGTAAGGAAGAAGAGGTGACCTCGGGAGGGAGGAGGCAAACCTGCCCCCCGCGCAGCCCAGCTGGGAGAGCACCCACACTGCACTGGCCTCAAAAAGAGACCCAGAAATAATTCAGAGATTAGGAAAAAACCTTTCACAAAAGGAAGCTGAGAGGTGACTCGATAACCGTGTCTCATATGGAGAAGCTGGGGTGGTTTCATTCATGGAAATAGGAGAAAAATGTGATCCAGAAATTATCAGCTGAGCTTAGATGAAATGAAGCTTCCTTTGAACAGAAAGAGGAGTGAGTGACTGAGCACTTTGCCCAGGAAAGCAATAGATGCTGCTCACATGCTTTCAGGTGAATTAGCTGCCTCCCTCCTACCTGTGGGTGTTGTAGGGAAAGCTCTGTGTGTGTGTCTGCAAGTGTGAGCATTTGAAATCTGAGGCTCACCCCACATACCCACTCGTGGGCTTCTATAGAGAAAAGGAAACTCACTGCTGTGCTCTTAACGCTCATAAATTTTGCAGCTCTGCAATGGGACAATGATTATAATCAAATCTCATGCTTCAAGGCTTCAGGGTCAGGAAAAAATAACACCCTCCATGCCACCACCAGTACATGCTCCAAATCCCTCTGGGACCTGACGGAAGAGTCTTTTCATTTTCCATGAGCTCAGGCATGCTGGGGACCTTGGGAAATTTCTACCTGCCTGTGCACATGGAGATGGTTTTACTGCCTGAGATCTTACAAGCCCACAGTGCTACTAGGTTTTGGAAAATGGGTAATGCTCAGCCTATCTAAAAAGCATCAGTTTGATATTAGGTGTCCTGGGATCTGCAGGAAAGCAGGTGAATTTATCTGGCACTCTGCTTTAGACTTAATTTCTGTGAAGGAGGTGATAGAAAATAAATTCCAAACTGAATCTGAGAATATTCTCCTATTTTTATACAAATGTTAATTCAGAGGGTCATTGGTAATACAAAAAAGCAAATTGGAAGGAAAAAAAAAGACTGAATGGCTAAAAGGAATGGAAGGACAGATGAAGTTCAGGGAAAGCTATAAAATAAAATTGCTATTACGTTATTAAACAAACAGAAAGAAGGACAGAAAATGCTTGTTTAATTCCAGCAGGCTCAGATAAGGGTAGTGGCCAGTCTAGTTATCCCACCTCTCCTTTCTATTTTCCTGTAGTGAGCTGACTTTAAGCAACATTTCATTCTGTTGGATGGTAATGGAGACATGTATGTTAAAGAAGAAAATATACTAATACAAATTACAGAAAACTTGTGAACATGGAATGCAGCTGTTGTTTGGACATATCATAGTAATTGTGTATGACCAGTAGCAAATTCATTAGAAGAGGGATGCTTAGGATATTTTACTTTGTGCTAAGTGAGAGAAGAAGGTGTGATATCTGAGCCTGGATATCAGTTTATCTATTTTACATGTAATTTATGCATCTGCTCAAATAAATTTTGGTGTTAGTCAGAAACCCTGAGACTAGCTTTGCCACCACTACCTGGTCAAAAGAGAAGAAACAGATGTCAAGGACGTGAAATGTCTGAGCAACAAGAGCTATTAACGCTCACTTATTTAACTAGACACAACTTCTCTAAGTGCATTTTACTACAACATTGAGATGAGTTGAGCACAAGCAGAACATGAACCAGAACAAGACCCAGACTCCTGAAAGCTGCAGATGTAAAGCCGTATCCCTTTATGTTCCTCTTGACATTTTGCCTTCTCCTAGGATGAAGACCCTGTATGAATTTTTGGGCTGAGCCAATTAGGCCTTTTTTATATTCTAGTTCTGCACTTTGAGTTCAGTCTTTACTGAGGCAAAACTCCCAGTAGAGTTATTATTGATTTCATAGCTAAAGTGTGCTACAGAATACACAAGACAATCCTTGATTTCTGGAGTTTATAATCTATGTTTAAAGAGAGAACTGTGCAGAACAAAGTCTTAAAAGTCTGAATTTGTGTTTGCAAAATAAATTTGCCTACCCTGTTTCCATATCCATGTGGTACTTTCCCCTTTTTAGTGCCAGAAGCAGTTGCTCAGTGTTAATATTCATTGACTAGAATGAAATGGAAATGTAATGAAAGGCAAGGAGCCCTCTCAGATGTAATACTGCACATCTGAGTTGAGGATTGTGAAAGCAGACATTCAGACTCAGCAACATACAAACTTCCCAGCCCCTGTTCTTAACTGAGGATACACAAAACTTCACTTCAGTGTGTGCATTTAAGTTTGCGAAAAGAGTAGTAGACCTGGACCAAAGTATAATAGCTATGCTTGGGGACAAATTGCCCACCTCTGGGTAAGTACTGCAAATGAAAAACTCCAGTGTTGTCAGTACACCAGGCTGTTGTTTAATCTTACTCAGTCTCAGTTTCCTCTTTTCAAAATAAATGACCTGTTTCAGAGAGAAGAGAAGCCTGACTGGACTTCTGCAAAGTATTTAATAAGCCCCCCAAATGGAAAAAATATTAGCTCAATTGTACAAGGAAGGCATGGTGAGGGGAGTTTCAAGGTGGCCATAGCTGAGGAGGAGGGGAGTAGAAGAAGGGATGGAGAACAACAGTACATTGTGCTTCAAAGCAAGCAAATGATTTGAAGGAGGGTAGTCTGAGAAATGCTGGGGGATCATCACTGGGATCCAGTTTAATGGCCAAGTTTAGGGAATGGGTGTGCACTGAGGTGCACACAGCTGTGGGACACCAGTGGGTCAGGGGAGCATCCAGCTAGCAAGCTGGAGGAGACTGATGATCGTAATGGCAAGACTCCAGGACAACAGGTAATAGCATGAAGTGAATTGAGAGAGGCCCTCACCTCACATGTGGTCCACAATGTCTGTTTTCTAGCCTCCCTGGTATGCTCATAACAGGCAATGGCAGAAGCCTCTAAAGAGAGGAAGGAAAAGGAAAAGCTCTGGGCATATCTTTAGGGTAGGGAGGTGAAGGCTAAAAGAGCACATGTATTCCTCCCAAGCCTGTGACCATGTGGCGGGGAGTTACACAGTCTAATGGGCCTGATGGGAAGCTCTGTTGAGCAGGAAATACCAGGTAGGGAGAAGAGCTACTTAAACTAAAACATAATGTTTGTACAGGAATAAAAAGGATAATATGTCCACAAATGAATCTAGGCTGGAACTGAAAACGTTTCTAAGCTTCAGAGAAGCACAGGAGCAGAACACCATCCTGATAACTGTTGTGGGAATAAAAAACAGTAATTAGATTTTAAGATAGAGCTTCATCAGTTTATGAATAGGATTACTTTACCTAACTGCTTGCAAAAGCAAAAATTAGGCTTCATGACATACAATCCTATGTAACAGCCTAATCAGACTACTAGGTCTTCAGAGCAGCAGTGGTGCCTTCCCATGCTCTTTCAAAGTGCCAACATTCTACATCTATCACCGTGGCAGGGCTTTTTTTTGTCCTTCTGTGTTAAAAAAAAAAAAGACTGGGAGGAATTAAACAGGAAAAAATAGTTGTGAAGCTCAGAAAGGCTATTTGATTTTGCAGGGATATACAGAATCGTGTCTTGGAAGAAGTTGTGAAATTTCTAGCATCTCATGGCAGACAGTCTGTTTGCTGGGGCTGCCCTGGGGTGCAGCCGCAAGCCAGCAGCCTCAGCAGGGCTGCTCCAGCAAGAAGGGACCGCTCCGCTCGTGGTTGTTTGGTGCCATCTACGGCCAGATACTCGTTCACACATCCCAGGATCATTCTAGGAAGGCAAGCATGCAGATGTCTTTTAATGAGATCAGCAGCCACACCGATATATAATGTATCTATAAATACATCTATGGATATTCATGTCTCACTTCTCTGCCAGCTGTTGGACGCTGCCAGTGAGCTCCTACAGGCTGTTAGTAGCTCCTGGAGTTACTAAATACTTTTCAGATTGGCCTTCATAGCCAAAGCACAGTGTGTTAATTTGGGGTATGGAGTTAGGAAACTCTACTGGAGAAAAGGAAACACGGTGCTGGAGAAGATACAGCATCTGTTTTTCTACACAAATGATGTATTCATTACAGACATCAGTTGCTGTGTCATCCCCTTCTTCCTCAAGGACGGGCAGCAATCAGTGCCACGGCCAGAGCTCACTGTGCTGTTTTGGGGGATGCTGTCTGGCCATGCCCATGGCTTTGCGATGTAAAAACTACTGCGTGGCTAAGCAGAGGCCTTGGCGGCATCGTTCATCCCCGGCCATGCTGCAGTGCATCTGTGCGTCCATCTCTTGGAAAGCAATGTCAGCAGTGCTGCTCATCGACTCCGTCCCCAGCAGCAGCTCCTCTGAGAGGGGGGAGCAGCCAGTGTTGCCGGCAAGGGTATGTGCACGAACCCAGCGCTGCCTGGAGAGCTCCCCATCCCAAGGCAGAGGTCCATGTCTCCTCTCTCCTCCCTCTTGGTTCAGTCCCAGTGTCTGACTCTGCATTTGTGGACAGCTGTGAGGCTTCCCAAAGTATCTCTGGAGAAATTTAGGGGACACCAAAGGCTAGGACCAACCCTGGGTATGTCTAAACAGCCTCTTGAAATGAGTCCCTCTCCTAGATGACATACAGGGAAGGATGCAAACACAGGCACGTAGATGTCTGCATATCTACATCTACATGTGGGCCAAGCATGCAAACTCCCACCACCACTGAGAGAGGGCACAAGTGGGATGCAGCACCCACCCACAGGCACCTTGTGCTATTTGAGATGCCTTTGTGTATCTCACCCATCCACACAGAGCTGCCACGTGTGACAGCAGGACCTGCAGGAGACCCAAACCCTTCTGCAGCAGGAGCTGGTGGCCCAACAGGACACCCAAGGTATGTTCAAAAGGCTTTAGATACCTGTGTGTGGGCAACGGTAGGCACTTAAATTCAGGTATGCTGACCTGGAGCTGAATCCCACTGACTGTATTGCTATCTTTTCACAGCTACTGACAACACACAACCAGCTGGTGCAGTCTCTATATAAAACAGACCTCAGAATTTCCTCCAGTAACTCACAATATTGCACCAATGATTTCTACTGACATAACTAATGGCTGCGGTGCCAGTTAGTCAGTTTAGGTTGTGGGAGCTTCTAGTGAATTTGAAAGAAGAAGGATATTTTAACTGATTATTTAAATAGCCAAATGACTCAAAAATTGTCTACAGTTCCATATATATAGTCTCAGTCATCTGATGTTTACTCATGCAGCTGTCACAGATGGAGTGACGCACTTTACTTGTAAGAGAGAAGTAGCAATATGTTTAGTGATACAAAACAGTGATTTAACCAAGTTTGATAGTAAATGCGACAGTGGTTTAACAAGATTCAATGGCAGGGTTCACTTGAGTATTTACTGCATAGAAGACAGGGTCAGACGAAACTGTCAGGGAGACCCTCCCGTTGAGTCAGGAGGTTCAGAAAGG
>NW_010972631.1:3297169-3297406 GCF_000737465.1 Haliaeetus leucocephalus
TCTAAACTCCTTCTCAGAGAGGAGTCAACGTGTGGCTGGATCCACTCCTAGTCCCAGACTTGGGCAACGGTTGATGTCTAAAGGATTATATATGTGCAATCAATCCTTTATATCACTTAGCTAAGATTTCAAAGTTTAGCATGCTATTAATCACTTACCGAGAATCTGTTGCAGCAAGGAATCTCTCAACCTCGAGGAGTCACCTTGAGAGGCATCCCTACTCAAGGGGAGATCCTG
>NW_010972631.1:3299040-3308447 GCF_000737465.1 Haliaeetus leucocephalus
AGAGCAATGCAGAATTCATACATCCTGGGTCTAATCATCATGAAAAAACACAGCAATTTTATGCAAATCAAATGTGAAAGTGAATGCAAGTATATGAATGCTGTGTTGTCTTCCTTCCCGTTTGGATCTCAGCATATTCATACCATTTTTTTTACTAGGCTGGTCACTATAGTATGAACAGGTCCTAAATCCTTGCAGTATATCTCCTAGAATATCTTTTCTGGATTTATGGCCTGATGTCTACATTCGTGTGATTAGGTGATGAACTTTTTAGCCTAGCCATTTATAAGGAGTTTATAATCTGTCTCTTTTGCTTGAGGGTGTCCCAGTCTGGGATCTGTAGTCCCAGCAAAGACTCACAGTAGAGCATATGATGGTATAACATCTGTCCACTCTTTCACAATATTATTTTTAATGCAGCCTACCCTTCTTTTGACCTTTTTCACACAACAGACCCACAAGAGGATGGAGGAGGGTTTTTCACATTGCCTCAGTGCAGTGATTTAAGCTGGCTGTCTCGTCTTCCTAAGCCCTGTCTCTGCTCAGCTGCACCAGAGAGGTCCCACCATTGGTCACCCCCGAGCAGGGGCCAGACTAAGACACCGTGGACCAGGTCCTAAAGGCTTCTGCCTCCCAAGAAAGACCAAGATGACCAAACTCTGTATTTGGATGGCTAGGGCATAGGGGTATTCACATAATCTTTTTTCCAGGGTGAGGTTGTTACAAACTCAATTCAGAATTTAAGGGTTTTCTGAATGAGAAAGGCATATACCAGGGAGGGTTGATAACCTGGAACCCACTCATTTATGCGTTTTTCCTCTCTATGCTCACAGGAGGAACTGGTATTTTCAAAGAGCTAAAGCATAAAAATAATTGTTTCTGATGGCTTCACCATACATACTCACTGTCAAAAATATTTGAAATATTTGGTGTTGAAATCCTTTGGGGGGATACTTCACGGACTTTCTGATCAATTGTACATTTATGGTTTTGCCTGTAGGTGTGCATTCATCTTGGATATATGTCCATACTTTACTAGATTATGTTCATACCTTAGGGGGACCTTTTGCATTTCATGATTCAGTGCCTCAAAATGCAAATCTAAATGAAAACAGGAAAATCAAAAGTATGCTTTCAGTATCTGCAGTATTATCAGAGTATTTGCTGTACTTGACCTTTAAACCCAGAATATTTTTTATTATAGCAAATGTTTTAGCTCTTCTTAACATGTAAGGACTTAAATAACTGATCGGCCTTTTATGTGCAGTGTATGCTGCAGAGATAGAAAGGAAAGAAACATTTTCATATTTGTAACATTTGAACATGTCTTTATTAAAAGAAACTAGTACATAGCCAGCAGCCTCACTTCTGGCAAGGCATCTAAATGCAGCTATTCAAATAAGCCAGTTTCTGAAGTTGAAGCAATAGTCAACCCCACTGAAGCAGAAGAATCTATCTTTTCTCTTGGCTCATTGACAGAGATGCAGTCATCTCCAAAGCCCAGAATTAGTGACTGCTGTTAATCCTGCTTCTCTTCACTGTGAATGCAGATGACCTTCAATATGCCCCATCTTTGACAACTTTGCTTGCCTTCAATTACCAAAATTTCATCCATTCTTTCAGCAAAATCTGGATCACTAGGATCTCCCTTCTCATCTGCTGCTTTCCAAAGCCTGTGATGCAGCCCTGGTTCCCACTGCATGCAGGTTTATGTCCCAGAAGTGTTCTATAATTAGAACTGACCACACAGATGTGCTTCAAGAGACTATGCAGCTGAAAAGCCAAAAATACTCATTAAAAAAAAAAAAAAAAAGTTGGTCTCAACTTGCATCATTGCTGCCTTCTGTTGGCAGCTTTCCTCCACAGTATTGCACATCACTCTGCCTCCATTAATTTGAGCAGAGGTAATTAATACCTTTTCCATTATTAAAGCCTTGGGAACAGAAGATGAAATCCTGCCTTCGTTAAAGTCAATGGTAGAACTCCTGTGAACTTCAGTTTCTTGAGTGCCACGCCAAAAGGGATCATTACATCGTCCTGTATATCATTGATATTGATGTTGTGTTGGACTACTGCCTATCCTCCAGATGGCATCCAAGCTGTGAATCCAAAGGGACAGAAAATCCACCGCTATCCTTGGCGGTGGCATGTTCCCATGATTAGTTACCATCCCACTAAAAAAAAAAATATCCTATCTTTCATCCTATTAAGCTTGCCCAGTTTAAAATTCCAGGCACTGATTTTTTTATAGCTTTCCTTCCCAAATTGAAGACACTTATCTTACCTATCACATTTTCTCCAGAAAGATGCTGATCCACTGTAATTTAATCTCTTCTTAAAATTCTAGCACCTTTAACTACCTCAAGTAATGACTGCAATTTCTGGCTCTTTGCCAGAAATTCTCTCGCTTCTGTGTCTTTTGCCTGCATTTTTTTTTCATTCTCCCCTGTCTTCTAAAGATGTTTACAAATGACTCTGTGTGGTGTTTCAATATCCATCTCACCAGCTCCACCTACAGCATTATCTTCCCACACTTCTGCAGGTTGCAACCCCATCCAAGCACATCGTGTGTGGTGCTGGGTTCTCACAGTGAGCTGCTCGTCTGCTGTGGTCCTTACATCCTCTCCTGGACCCATCTCCCTTATATAGACACAGTTTGAGGACATTCTTTCCAGATGTGTAAAGACTGCTTTGGGCTATATTAAAATATATTTTGGTGTGGTTAACCAAATAGTGCAGGTCAATGTGTACGATAGCCCAGTCCTCATCATTAACATATTGCCAGTCCTTGTCCTCTGCAGACCAGGAGTATTATAGATCTGCTACAGATCACAGAGAGCATTGCATACGCTGCAGCCATGCAGCCTGTGTAAAGCTGCATTAGAACTATTCACATGTGATAGTATTCCCCAAGAATAACTCTGAAATGTTCATTTAGCTTGTTCTAAGTCTTATTTAAATACTCTTTATCAGTATTTTGCACTGCTTAACCATACTTGAAAGCCAGGTGAATGTCCTTACAAAAGTCTCTCAGGTGGCAATCACATAGCTACATTTATAAACTAAAGTTAGAGTCTCATAGAAAAATAGAATATGTGGGGCCAGGCTCCTGTAGCCAAGACTCCTACAAAGCTGACGAAGCTAAGGCTGTAGCAGTAAATGGAAAAGGTAAAGAATTTGCCAGAACCAGGATATTAAATACCTAAAACAACAGTGAAATTCTGTTTGGACTCCAAGTCATCCCAGTTAAAGGCAAGCTGTATGTATTTACTTGGTGTTCTGGGTAAATACAGCTCTGAAGCCAGGCAGCGGTGCTGGACATTTTATACTAGCCATCAGAGCCTTGGTACCTAATCATCACGGTCAGGATAAGGAGAAATAGTGATATTAATAAAAATATCTTGTACAGCAGGAAAACAATTTATAAAGGCTTTTCTCCTAATGCAATTAAACCATTGTTAGTATTTCATAACACCACTTTGTGTTTGACACTTCTATTGCAGCATGCTGTTGTATAATACTTCACACTTTCATAGCACATTCCACCTGAGAATCTGACCCTCTATGAAGAATAATGAGTCAAGCTCCACAAAACTGCCCTGAAGCTGACCTTGTGCTAGTCCCAACCTCAAGATGATGAAACAGAATGACAGCAAGGATAAGGAGTGCCCAGGGTCACTAAGAAAGTCTATGGCAGAACCAATTCTGGAACTAAGTTTCCTACTTCCTTGCTTTAGGCTTTCACCACAAGACCATTCCTCTCCAGAGCATAACACTAACAAAAAAAAAGAAAAAAAGAAGCCTTTTATTAAGAAATAATTTCAATATTTTGCATGGAGATGCCCCCAGGATGTTGGTGCATTGAGGTACTAGAGAAGGCTTAGGTAGCGTGCAGTAAAAGAATGTAGAGTTTGCAAAGTCAGGCTCTGAATAGTTGGAAAATGCTAGAATGAAGGTTCATGTGCAACTTGGTCTGTTTGCATTATGGTATTTTTCTGAAGATTGTTCTTTCCCTGTACTGAATAATTGGAAATAACTGAAAAAAAATCATATATAATCACATAATTAAAGAAGGTTTCAGGGTCATGTAGCTGGTCTAGCTGTTGTCAGTGTGACTCCTGCTTCACTAGCTCCAGAAGTTATAAAATGTGCAGCGAATGAGGCAGGGGACTGCAGGCAATTGAATGCTGCCCTGGAGAAATTGATGCTATCCCTGCCTCTGTCATTTTTCATTTTCTTGTGGCCCGATGGGAGACATCTGGGTCTAAATTAGAAAAGGGCTGAACGTTCACAGCTGCACTTAAAATTGCTAGCTGCGATTTGAACACATGGAAAAAATCAGGCTCTGAGCTTCTAAAATTGGGCACCCAAATTTAGACAATACTTGATAATTCTGCATTTAACATCTGTTCTTCAGGTCTCTCTGTCTCAGGTTCCTGGGCATAAAATTGAGGGAAGACTAACCTCAAAACAGAGCTGTAGGGATACATTAATTAATGTTGGTAAACAGTGATGATATTGTAAAGAGATCATCATAGTAAATCTCATGAGGAGATTAATAATTCAATAGAGGATTTGAATAATTGTGTTAATAATGTGTAAGTAAGGCTTGAGCTTACTGAAAGTGGAATATTTGATTAGCTTGCCCCTCAGTGAGGTCTGTCCATCCTTCAGACAAAACGAGGATGGAGAGCTGTGGGGAAAGGATGTGACTGTGTCATTAGGCACAGTATTATTAACTGTATTCACAAGTAAGCTAAATTCGAGTTCTCTCCTAATTTTGATAATCCCTAACTTTTAAGAGGCTGAATAGCTCTTTAAAAACATTAACATTCTTTTATTATATGCCTCTGCATACTGAATTCTATGTATACTGATTTTTTAGTGTAATTTGGGTGTAATTGCCATACACTGGCATACAGTGGCAAATAGCAGCTCCCAGGAACTTGCAATTTATGTGACAAATACAGGGAATTATGTATAGAGAAGGTAAGCCAGATTGCTGTTGTAAGCACACTGAAATATCATGTACAGACAATAATCACTAACACCCCTTTGTTTTAAGTAAGTACTTTTTGCACTGCCTTCTGCTCAGGCTTATTTACTATGAAAATCATGTTTCTGCTGCTCCTGAGAAGCTGATACACTTTCCATATGGAAAAATCTTAGGTCTCACGGTGGGAACACAGGCAGTTACACACAACATACAACCTGCTGCCTTCAGTTACACGATCTCCATCAGGTCCTTGACATCCACCGGTGGGTTTTGGCAGACCGCAGCCCAGGAGTGCCATACCAGGCAAAACCAGGACATGCTGATTTTAACGGGATTTTCACTAACCGATGCATAGATATTGTGTTTCAAAATGCATATGGCGGAGGGATGCTAACAACTGCTACCAACCGCTGTGCTGCTGTTCCTCCACCCCAGGAAAAGTCATCGAAAGGCTTTGCCACCACTGCTGGCTTTGGTTTGCCTCTCCCACGGGCCCTCCCCATCACCAGAGGGAGTTCCCTGGCAGTTTGGGGATGCAGAAACCCTATCCCGCTGTCAGAAAGCACCAATGTAACAAGGCTGGAATTTTTTTCGCTGATAGTCATCAACCTACCTACTTCTTCGCCCTTCAACTGCTGCTGGAAAACCAGGCTATGCAGACCTGTGGCCACGACAGACCGTGGGATAATATATCAAACGGATGATGCAGCTCAATGAACCACCACGTTTCAGGTTTATCTGCTCTCTAGGTGGCAAAATAATCCAAGCTCCATTCAATTCTTTTGATGCCATCAGACAGCTCTCTTCAACTCCTTCCAGGTATCAGCAGCCCCCCTTTTCAGTTTGGGGCCAGACCTTGCAGACTGACTTCCACAGCACTAGGAAATTGCAGTGGTACTGTTACTGGTTTATGTCTACCCAAATAAAACCAGGAGTTTTTGCTTGTAAAAATCAGGTTTTTATCCATATGAAAAATTACTCAATGAGAAAACCTAGAACCCTGTTATCTATTCCAACAGCAAAATATATACATAATACAGCTTAATTCTGATGCCAACTTGTAATGAAATAATCTGTTTTATATTATTTCTGTTCTAACGTCATACAACAGATTTTAATAGGTTGGTTGATATTTTTTTTGCAGTATGTGTTTTAATTTGCAAAGGAAGGACTTTTTCTTCTAGCTTCAGAGAACTTTTAAGGCAATCAGCCAATACAGAAGGTGTATTTGGAAACTTTCCCTTTGTTCAATTAAGACAGCTGGAAGCAAGCCAGATTCAATGCAATGCTTTCTTTAACCAGCTCTCATCGAATTTATTATTCATTTTTTTAGCCTAGCTTTCAAGTAAAACTGATGAGGATATTAAACTATGAAATAACCATTCAGATGAAGGGCTGACTTCATCTCTCAAAAAGCAAGAGAGCCGAGGTTATAACTGTCACTACTAGGAGACCTCTATAATATTAAAAAGACACAATGAGAGCAAGCTAAAAAGGGTATTTCAGGATTAACTCCATTTTTTTGTGTGTGTTTGCAGATTTGTTACAGAACCAACTCCTACTTATGTTGGGTGACTAATGTCATTGCAATGTAGTAACTCGCATAAGTAAGGCAAATAGGACTTAGATTTAGTGACTGTTAGCCTGCTGAATTAAATTATGGTTTATTTTAATAGCTCTTTAAATATATATAACCTTATCTTAACAACTGCATTGATTTATATTTTTGATATTTGGTCCTGCCAATGACAGAATGAGTTGGATTTTAGAGGAAAAAAATCAGGAAGAATAACTATGTAAATCATGTTAAACAAGCATTGGTTGGCATGCTCTGAGCACTGCCATCACAAGTGAGCCAGAAAGCAAGCATATAAAATCAATGTCGTATTTAACTCTGTTCCTTGGTCTTACAGATTTGTATTAAAAAAAAAAAAAAGGAAAAAAAGATTAGTATCTCCCAAGTGTGCACAGATTGGGCTGAACTCAAGGTTTAGAGTGGTGAATTGTTCCGTTATTGTTTTTTGATAGTAGAATTAGTATTATGTCTAGCTGTGACTTCAAAACCTGTAGCAAGAATGCTGGCTAGCTGGTGATCAAATACCAGTTTGTTTTATTGTAGAAACATGACACAGTAATCTGGAATGAAATATGCACCTTATTGGTAATCTGTTAGTATTAAAAAAAAAAACCCAAAAGAAAAGGATTTGTCATAAGGTAGGATAATATTTATTAAAGTTTATGTCCTGGCAGTGAAAGCATTGCTTTTTTAAACAAAAGAACTAAATACAAGAAGTATATGTATATTTGTCAGCAATCAAATGCATCTTGGAGTCACAGAAAGTACTGAATTGTAGAGAGAAACATTAAATGAAATGAAGACTATTTTCAGTTCTGAAAGATTATGCATTAGCTATTTGTTGCAAGAGTGTTGGAGCAGTGTATGTTGTGATGATGTATGTCTGGCACTTCTATGCAAGTTTCAAAAATTGGGGAAGGGAAATTAAACATATTCAGGATGCTCACTTTTAGATTCAAATTCTAAAACTTTTATTTACATCAAAGAATAACTTATTCCCTTTGTAGTACCATAGTCAGTGCTCACCTTCCACAGTGAAGGACTTTTCAGTAGATACACACAGTGACCTGCATCACTCCTGCTAGTTGCTTACTTGGTGCTTACATATATGCAAATTAAATTCTATTCTCCTTCAAGGAAGGATTTTTTTCCTAAGTTTATATGAGCTTAGAAAAAGCACTGAGGGCTGCTGTGTGGGCACATCTTCATATACTTCCCATGTGTTGTGGTGCCTTCTTGGGTTGTGTGGTCGTGATCTCTAAAATCTCCACCGCGTTATGTGTGCTTGTTTGCACACTTGTGCACATTTACACACGTGCATGCACATGTGCAGAATCAGTCAAGAAATTTTCTTCTGACACCCCTGCCAGCTAAAAGGCTCTAGAGCTGCCACCAGGTCTAAGTGTCACTGAACTGGGACAAGGCTACACAGCGTCTTTTCTAAATTTCACAGACACTTCCTTCTCCTAGGATAAAATAACTCTTAAGAGCATTGTGCTGATTTACACTGGATGAAGATCTTAGTGTTGTATTTCTAGTAAAATCTGTCATATTGAAGTCAACTTGCTGAAGGAATGGGATGGTAATATTAAGGTTAAACCCTTTTACCCAGCCTATACAGCCGCATGGACAGCGTGGGGATTAGTCTGGGGGTGCCTAAGCAGTGCGAGAGGGGAGTCCCTGAAACAGGTATGCAGACAGCTGAATAAATCACAGCAACCTTCTCTGCTCTAGTATTACTGGGTCGTGTAAGTAGCAGGCGATAAAAGGACATGGCACAAATAGGTCAGAAACCCTCCTGATGGTCTCTTCCAGGGAAGCTGCCACTACTGCTGCCCGCTGGAGGAGCAGATGTCCTGTTCCTCCTCCATCTGCGTCTGCGAAACAGAGGGAATTTCCTTTCCCCTCTCTTTCCCCACCTCTCCCACTCGATTTCAAGGAGGAATATTAAAGCCCATTTACTCAGGATTTCTGGCTTTAATTTTCCCCCCGCTAAAATCTCTTTTCCTTTTAAAAGAGGACTGCAAAGAAGGATGATCTGAAGTATTTCCAGCAGCTCAGCAGGTCTCAGGCTTTGTGACCTTTGATACAGCCTGGAGCCTTTATTATTGCTGAAGACCAGGTGTTCAACCAGCACTTCAGCAGCCTCTGAAATTGTCAGCTATAAGGAACTGGTGACACTCTGCAAATCCCTGGCAGAAGCATACGAAGACACTGGAGAGGTTCCAATATATTATGTGCTTTCCAGAGCTAATATTCGTCATGTGTCCTATCCCATCGTCTCTGCTTCTCATCATTCATTCAGGGATAACAACAGTGTTAACAGGGAAGTAAAGGCCACAGAGTTTAAATTAAATTGGTGAAACTGGGACTAAGATTCATCTTAGGTCACTTTAGATGCCCAACAGAGAGAAACACGTGGGATTCATCTGATCTTTATGAAGGCATCTATTTTATAAGATGGATTGTACCTCAGGATTGCCGCTTCTTGGCTAGAAAGCAGATAAATAGCTCAGATAGATGTCCACATTTTAACAAATGAATCACGCTCCTAGAGCTAGATCTCCATCTTTTCAAACTTGTGGTATTGCCAGCGCAATGTACTCTGCTGTAATGATGACAGGAGTGTAAATGAGAACTAAAACCACACGTAACTTTGAAGAAGGTTATAGAATATAGAAACAGCCAAAGACAAGGACATCACCCTTCTGAGTTAGAACTGGACGGCAATGTTTCTGCAATGATCTTGCGCTTCCCCAGTTACAAGTGTCTAGCTTCTTCTCATTTTTTACCCATTCTGGTTCCCCCCCCCCCCCCGCCGTAATTTTTTCTAGC
>NW_010972631.1:3308457-3320780 GCF_000737465.1 Haliaeetus leucocephalus
CCCCCCAGTGATTATTCTTCTAAGGAAATTTCACATTATTTATTCTTTTCAAGACAATACTTACATGTTAGGTACTGTAAAAAACAATGTGAAAGTATTCCTTGTTTAGGTAACCTCCTCTCAAGAAACTATCCCCAAAGTGTCCTCAGCTGATTTCAAGCTGAGTATGACACATCTTTTTTAGATCATGAAATGTTAAGTAGCTGGTTTTTTACTTGTCCCTTGAGTGGGTGCCTGAAGCAGGTTCACTGTGGTTTTTATTATTGTTTTAAGAATATCTTATTTTATTTTCTCTTTGCTGTGAATTTTTGTCATTTAGTATTGTCCTTTTGGGAGAACAGAAATATAATGACCCAAGCTGGAATATATCCAAAGCCATTCAAAAATATTATCTAATTCTTTATTTGCTATGTATGTTATGTGGAGAAGAAATGCTTAATTATCCTTGGTTTAAAGAAAACACAACCTGAAGATGTATACGCACTTGAACAGATATCTGAGCTGTATAATTTTCCCCTAAAAATACCACAAGAAGTTTCTTCTTGTTGTGGATTGAACATGAGCCAGAACCAAGTTTATGGACTCTCAGTGCTTAGCAGTTTTGAAGAATCCACCTCATCCAATTGTCCAAAATCAGGAAACTTCAGTGCAAAACTTAAAGATGGCTCAGTGATTTTCAGAGTTTTTATTTGTGTATACCTTTGTGTGCCAGGGTTGACAGCAAAGGTTATAATTAAACCTGACTTCCAGACCCATGAATAGAGAAATTTCTGAAAGTTTTGAGAAACCTCCGCACCAATGCAAACGACAAAACGGTAATAAAAAAAAAAACATTATTGTACCCAGGTTCTTCAGATTCCTGCATTTGTGAGGGATTTTGAATCATAAAGAGAAAGTGCTTGATTTTCATGAAGACTTCTGTCTTCCTTAACCCCACTCTGTCTCAGAAGAATCAGGTCATTCGTACAGAGCCTCTGTGCAAGGTCTTACACTTGTAATTCAGACCACTGATTGTGAATGAAGCCTGTAAGACCGAGGTTCTTCTTTTACATCTGCATCAAACACACACAGAAAATCTGCCAAATTTTAACATTTTATATTTTGTATTTTTATACACCCTCCTCTTACGTTTCATGCTCTCATAAAGCATCTATATGAAAACTTTCTACAGGAATACTGCGCCAGAGCAGGGCTTAATTGTAAAACAAGGCAATCAGACATTAACTCTTTGAGGCAACTAGTGCAGAGAATTGCAGGTGTGCGAGGGATTCATGGGCAAGGCTGCCTGCATCTGATTTATTTGGGTAAAGAGGTGTTACTTCATGATCTTTTGCTGCTAGCACACAAGAGAAAAGTAAGCTTGAAGAGTTCTGGTTCTGTTTTTCCCAGTTTGTGAGCCAGTGATGCAGGAGAAAAGTTCTTTTTCTTCCTTCAGAATTTTTTGAGGCAGTTCAGTAACATTTCAAGGATGTCTGAGTGCAGTGAAGAACCAACACACTAAAAATCAGAGCATGCAGGGCCACTCCTGCGTTGTCTCCTATCATCTAAACAGTCTAAATGCTGTAGTCAGCTCTAAGAGTTTGAATTAATTCTACAAACTGCTTTGGCATTTTAAATAAACGTTTACGACATAATTTAGGCCTAGCTTCATCAATACAGTTGAGCTATGGTCTATTTGATGCATTGCAGTGACCACTAAAATTCTCTTTGGTGCCTGATATAGGTTAGAAAAACCATGATGAAGGGCTGCAGTGTCTCCATTACTGTCATTCATGGTTGAGATCAGCCATCTTTCCCACCCAAGGGCTGGAAAGAGACAGTGTGCCATTTATATATTGGTTTTTTGCCAATGGAAATACTCGTGGGATGATCCTGGTAGGTTTCCAGCTCCTTTATGAGGCAGGAGTGGCATGAAAGGGTGGCTGCAGACTGGAAATCCAGCCCCGCTATTCCTCTCCGTTCTTTGCCAATGTAGATCGTCAACAGCTACTTTTAATCTTCAAAAATGGGTGGTTTAAATTAATAATGATGTTGACAAGATGCAGTCTAAATGATTTATTCCACTTCATTACATCTATTCCAAAGTCATTATCGGAGATCAGAATTACTATCAAGCATTCTGGATTTCAAACTTTCATAACAGATTCAGGGAACCCTCCAACATCAGCCTTGAGAGAGAAAGAACAGTTCATCCCTATCGAAAAATCAATTTCTTTAACAATGATATTACTATTAATGTATATAAAATGCATACATTCCAGGTTTAAAGTAATGGTATGCACCTATTGTCTTTTTCATGAGTAGTTATCAAATAGCTTTATAATTCCAGTGAAATTCAGTGTAAGTAAAAGGTGGTGTCTAATCCAGACATACAGAATAGGCTGTTTACTGCTATGAATGCTTACTAAGGAGACATAAATGCATACCATTAACCATTGAAAAGACATATAAATATAAATGTTAGCATTATGCAGTGGGTTAGCCTCCCTCTACAATAGTCCCACTCAAACTCATCAAGATGAAACACCCACAAATACTGAGTGTTCTGCCCTGATCTGCCAAGTCTGACTCTGTAAAAGCAAAAAAGATGCAAAAGGATAAACTTCCATATTCTCCACTGTTAAGTACAGCCGTTAGACTCATTAACTGCCATTTACACAGCTGAAAGCTGCACATATGCATCCATGTGCTTATTCATGCTGTTTGTACACCAAAATATAATGAAGTATAACATGGCATATGTATTTTCTGTATGACATCATTGCTGTGTCTTTTTTAATTCATTTTTTTCACTGAGCTGCATTTTCCTGCCCATTTTTAAACTTACTGCTTAGAGATTTACTAGCAGAATTTTTCACACTGAACAAAGATGGCCCTTTAGTGGTTTTGCTCCTTAGTTAGGTCTCTAGCGCTGCAAACAGCTTATTATAGAAGGTCTCTAGCAGTGCCAGCAATGTGGTAAGCACTTCCTCGACATAAAGAGAAGGCAGTCGCTGGGGGTAATAATACTTACCTTCTACACAGTGAAGTCAGGAGCTTAAATTAGCATTTGTGAAGTACTTGGAGTTCTTTGAAGGGAGGAAGCCATAGAAATGAAGGCTAAAGCAAAGTACATTGTGATGCAAAAATGTCAACAATCAATGCTATTCAAAAACGGCCATAATTTTTCTATTAGCAACACACAGAAATGAGACTCATGCTAGATCTGGATCAGCTATTATTTTAGACTGAAGTCTTCCATATAAGCACTTAATTATATACCCAGGGATATGAGTAAGTAGCCCAGTAAACATGGTCAGACAGGCAATCCCTGTCCACATGGTCTTGATCCATATTTGCTTCTAGAGGCTGTTCCTCTCTTTCAGGCATAAGAATTTGTAATCGTCTTTAGCCTCCTGCTCCTGTAGGCTCTACTATGCTTTCTTTTTCTTGCCTCACTCTGGGAGAATCTGATTATCAAGCCCCTTGCCTTATCTCAGGTCCTCCTAGAGATCATTTTCACCATTCTGCCCATTGGAAGCAGCATTTCTTGATTAAACCATGTATGCTGCATATGTAAGTGTGCATGCTTAACAGCATCGCATTTTCTAGTTCTAGTCTTGAATTCCCTACTTCACCCCAAATTTAGCACAATATTAGCTCCCACATATGTCATTTCTAATCTGAGGCAGGGTCAATAACTTGCTCCTGTCAATCTTTGGATCTTAAAAAACCAACACTTTCCAGAGCTGCAAGATACTCATAGTACCACCACTTCCAAGGAGAGTGCTGGCACTCAGCATTTCTAGAAAACAGGCTGTCTCATCAGATAGCTAAACAAAGGTTGAAAAAACTCAGTAATGTTGGGCTGCTTCTTCTCATAGGCTGAACTCAATGTGGTGTCAGGAAATGTTTGGCTCTTTTTCTGAACACAAAGTAATTAGGTAATTGTTTTCTTCTTAGA
Source organism: Haliaeetus leucocephalus (assembly GCF_000737465.1). NCBI lineage: Eukaryota > Metazoa > Chordata > Aves > Accipitriformes > Accipitridae > Haliaeetus > Haliaeetus leucocephalus. The sequence continues at coordinate 3,312,401 of NW_010972631.1, forward strand.
GTGAGTATTCTACAGCAGCAGGATAAACACAGTTTAGCTTAGTTAAAGACTATGTTTAAACACCTCTTTTCATATTTTGTATATTTTTGTATATTTTGAGCAGTCAATAATGTTCTTACCCAACTGGAAAAAACTCGAGGAGAAATTAACTTTGATGCATTTTCTTTAAGTAATATTTTAGTTTACTAACAAAAGTCAGGTCCTGCACCTGCTGTGGAAATTATGCTTTCTTGTGCTAGTCTAACAGTGTAGCCTATGAGGAAACATTCCTACCATGGTCTTAAGAATAAAATGAACTCACCTGTCTACCCAGTGGCAAATCCATGCCTCTGTTTTTTATAGTCCTGATTTTCAAGGACTGCTTTTCTGGATTTCTCTTCAAGTATAAGCAGCTTTGATGAAATGAAAAAATCATCCCACAAACAGAAGATACAAGAAAAGAAATGGAGAATGCCCCATAGGCAAGCAAACACGGCCGCATTATGTGCACTGGATAGAACTGCTGAAGGAAGAGCAGCAATGAGCATCAGGGTTGCACTGGGCGATCCCTATGCCAAATACTCACCTGCATGGGGTGTGTGCCAACATAGGAGTGGCCGGTTTTCCTCCTGTGCTGGAATATACATTTTTTTCCAAGTAAGTGGTCATTATCAGACTGCACAGTGAGCTAAGGCATGGGCAGGAGAACTTACATTTGTCACTGTTCATTACAGTTCTCTGTGTCAGGACTGGAGACTGCAAACAGCCTGAGTACAGTCCTGCCCCCATGAGAGCCAGTGGAAAATCTCTCTTTTGGCTTGGAGGCAGCTTGAACCAACCATCCTGTGCAAAAGGATGCATCTCTCTCTACAGAAATAGTAGCAACCTCTACAGCTGGGCAGAAAAAAAATGCCAGAAATAAAATCCTGCCTTTTATAGATGCTCCCGACAAAGAAAAGTATTTGTGCTCTTCTGCTTACTCTTTTATCAAATGATTTAGCTAATTTGGAGAAGTAGAAAAATTCTTCCCCTTTATGCAAAGCAGCCTACAGCCATGGTCCATATGTCTATCATGAAGGGATACGTGGACCTCTCTATCAAGAGGACAGAAAGACCCTCCTAACACTGTAGTCCATTTTCTCAAAATTCTTTAAAGGGGACATGAAAATCATAATTTAAGCAGTCTTGTAGTGCCAGTGTCATCCATGCCATACATAGAAATAAAAATCATACCCTGGTCCTGTTGGTGGTAACTGATTATAAAGTCGTAAGTCTGACCAGGTCTTTCCTCCCAGCATCACACTGGAAGTTCAAATATGTTGTTTGCCTGCTATGACCCCTAATCCTTTTTCAGAGTAAAAGCTCTCCAGCAAGTAATCTTATAGGATTTGCTTCTAGATATATGCACTTGACTATATTAAACTGTTGGTAATGATCCCAGTTTACCAAGCAATCCAAAATCAGAAGGGCTTAGTCCTTTATATGGTTGTGACACAGTCAACACTGTGCAAGACCAATTAAATGTATAATGCATAAAGTCAAGAAGAAGGAGTTGACTGACTACATCCCACCACCAAAATGGCCCTTAGGTTGCCACTGGAGGCCATTACAACCAAAAGTGTCATCCTGTGGGTGGACAGATTCGGTTAAAGAGCAACTTCAAGCTTGGAAGAGTAGGGAGTGAGAACATACCAAGCCATACCAGTCACACTACTGCTTCAAAAGCATAGCTGGAGAATTTGGTCTTGCATTAGCAGTCTGAGCTTTATGCTCAGAGGCCTTAGCAAAATTATAATGTGCACTGAAAATACCAGAACTATTAAAAGATTAGGGATTAAGTATTGCTAAAAACATAGAAAGAAATCACTATGATATACATTATCTGCATATATAAGTTTTAGCATATATTCATGTGTCTAATTGTCTAATCCAGCTTCTTTTCCAGTGAACAGAGGCTGCATTTGGTCATAAAGTATTACAATTCATAATCTCCCTCCCCTATTAAATACGTGCTTATCTTGTTTTGCTTAAAACTTATTCTACCCTCTGGGTTGAAAATTTTACTCTTATTTGACATGTAACTGACATCTATTGAACCTCTACTGAACAAATCTGTCACTGAAATGATAACTTCAGAAATTTCTTAGCAGACTTTGACAATACTTTGCTGTCACTTTACTGTACAGCTGTGTATTTCTGAGCCTAGAGCAGCAGCAGACGGGACATGGGGTATGTAGTCGAAAGCTCAGTCCTGAGGTTTGGATGGTAACACACTTCTACTGACTGTGAAGAAAATGCATTATGCCGAATGCCAGCAACCTCCTCCTTGTAGTTCAGCTTCTTTCTACAATACACCCAGTTCTTGCTTGGCTAAAACCTGCTTCCAGGATGCCGGAAAGCTCAAATAAGTGGCTCACGTCACCTGGCAGAGCTCTTGAACAGGAGGAGATGGGTCGTCCTCCCTGGCCTTGACTGAAGGCCCACTGTCTTCATAGCTTTTGCCTAATGTTCTCTGTCCGTCAGCTCCTGCAGATACTGGACAACATGTAAAATAAAAACATGCTGTAAATGCACATAATTTACCGAAAAGTATTCGGCACGTTAAAGTTACCATTTAATGGCAGCCCCCCTTCTACAGAAATGGACAGTTTGCCACCTAGATTTGCGGCCAAGAGCCAAACGAGTAGGTGAGAGACCACCCTTAGGCTTCAGGGCAGCAGCTATGCTTTACTGATTTGGCACAGCAAAGAAACAAAATTGCCTTCTCTTGACAGGCTTTTCTTCTTGCAGGAGTATAGAGAAGCTTTCTCCTCTGCAGATCATGGCTAACTGCTTCTCAGCCGTAGTTTCAGCCACTCGGGCTGCTTGCCCTCGGTGTAAGCTACAGCAGCATAAGGCTTGCACTGGCAGAGCAGACAGAAGCTGGACAAGTGACAGCCAATGAAGCACCCCTGGCCACGATGGCCATAGCCAGAATACAACTGCAATTGTATTAAAATATAATAATTGCAATTGTACAAGTATCGCAACTACTAATACAACAGCAATTCATCACTGACAGCAAATGTTGGCACCTTGTCCGGATGAATAACAAAAAAGCGCACCTTTACCAAAAAAAAGTTACTTTGGCTTGAACAAAAAAATTCAATGATGACAAAGCCAAGGCAGGTTAAAGGTCTGTTGTCTGCTCCATGGATCATGATTTCTTGTCAAACATGGCACATGGAGAAATGAAATTTGGACTTTATTTCAGACAGCATCCTTCCCTCTTTGAGGAAATGAACCAGCTGTCATCAATGCCTTCAGAGCTACTTTGTGTTCAAAGACAGGACCGTCAATTAGTCAATGAGTAATAAATTTTAAAAGTTAATTAGTAGTAAATTATCTGTTTCTATATACTCCTGCAAATCTGTTTCACGCTAATGTCTGTGAAGCCTAGCATGACTTCACCTAAATTGTTTGACAGATGTTCCCCTTCCCGCTATCAGCAGCTTCAATGGAATATTAAATATTTGCATTTAAGCTGACCTGCGGAGTTTCTTAAATTAATTCTCACATCTGTCTAATATCAATATAAAGCTGCTATTTCTACACTGAATATATTAGAATACACATTACCTATAAAAGCAGCAAGTTAAGTAGCTTTTGGTACACAGACTTTTTAAATAAATCCGTAGAATAAGACTAGTGCTCAGTATAAAAGTAAAAAAAAAAAAAAAAAATTAAGCCTAGCTTAAGTCTGTTGTGTAGAATTGCAATATACTTCATAGCTCCAGACTTTTGCACTGGAGGCTCTACCAGGATTATAAAATTAATGACCAAAATCAATACCAAATAGTGAGGAGATTCATGGGTATTGACTTTCATGATTATAGGACTTTTGTCCCATTTCTGATACATGTGTCCATCTGTCCCACTTCTGGTCTATTAACCTTGGCATTATTGCCAGACCCAATCCAAAAGCTACTCCAGCAGCAAAAGTTATCCTTGTGATGTGGATGACCAGGTCCAGTAATGCATCAGACAAAAGAGGTCTCTAAGATTATACAGATTTTAAGGTTGTCCTTGTGCAAACCAGCATGCTGGAGAAGGGGAAGGGACATAGCTGGTTGCTCTGTACAGAACTGCACAATACATGCCAATTATCGCCTTTCTGTAATCATCAACTCTGCAACACTCCAATTGCTCCATATTCTGCAGAACATGACCTCGGTTTGACATGACTTAGCAACCAGTAAAAGAGCCTGTTAGCTATTCTTTGGGTAACTTTCTCTCTCATATTAATTCTCTGCCTTATCTAAATTTTCTTTTTAATTTTTGAAGTTCTTCAAAGACACAAAAAAGGCATTTCCTGTGGGATGTAGAAGATGTCCTCACACCTCCTAGCCTGTATCCTTAAAACTGTGTATTTTTATTCTCTTAGATTCAGTAATTCAAGTGGTTCCCCAATACTTAATTAATAGCCTACTTGGGATGTATGAACACATTCAGGCTACGTCCTTCTCGGGCCATCATTCTGACTGGAAAATTGACAACCTGCTTTAATTTCTCATTGGTGCTTTTTATCACAGTAACCAAAGGAACTACTGGAACAACCGCCATTGAGGAGGGTAAGTACAGAGGCTGAATGAATTGTCGTGGATGGAAACCACACAAGACCAAGCAATGAGGTTATATTTAACAGCAGAAGCATAGAAACTCCTGGGTATTGCATGATTTGGGTATTTCCTGGTGTTTTGCAACTTCTGCTGCATATGCCGTAGAAGGGGAACACTGCAGGAGAACCTACCTGGCTCCATCAACGTGATACAAAGTCAGGAGGATGCTCCTCCTTTGAAAAGTCCTTTTCTCCCCCTTCCAAGAGCTAAACAGATCTGTTCAGGACTGCTGCTATCACTATGGTTACAGCCAGCCTCTCCAGGAGCTCTGTTCGTACCACTGGCCCTAGGAGCAAGAGGCAGAAGCAAAGCAGCAGCACTGGGCCTGAGGCTGGCTTGGGCATAGACGGGATGGGGTCTGAACCTCTGCCTGGGCTGGGAGGGCAGGAGGAAAGGGCATCAAAGCTGGCTGAAGAACTGGAAGACCTGGGAGGAAAAACTGGGAAACAAACAAAAAAAGCAGAACTATGGTGAGAAAAGCCTAACTTAAAGTGCACGAAATAGAGTCCTCATCACCTGAGACATGGGCATCTCTGGTGCAGAATTCAGGTGCGAGGTGTGATGAATCAGCCTTTAGACATGCCCTCTTCCCTCCACGTGGGTGCCTGAACGTGAGACTAACACAGACCAACTCTTTGTTCTCATTTCAAATTCAATTAAGAAGTATCTTTCAGCATTTATCTCAAAATGGCTGTTCAGCTTGTCCTTAATACATCTTCTCTCCTTTAGGGTCTTCATTATGAAGTTGAAAGCCCAGTTACTAACAGTCAAGAAAAAACCCCACAATTCTGGGTTATTTTTAACAGCAAGAACCCTTTCCATCTGCTTGTATGGCCCTCATCTAGATGTCCTGGTGCATCCCCACCAGCCAAGCTGTGAACCTGGGTTTCACAGAGCCAGCACACCAAGTGACTTCTCAGGAGCTGAGTCTAAAACTACCTTATCAAACGGTAACCCCAAGCCCCTATCTATTTAGGCCCAGGCAGCTCCCTCCATGGTCTCCCCTTATTCAAGATGGTTCCCATTTCCTGTGTCGCTTTTATTACAAACCTGAACTCCTGTTTTGTGGGGTTGGGTTATTTTTGGGGGAGGTGGTGGTTGTTTTTAAATCCAAAAGCAATACAGCTCCAGTAGATCACATCCCTCCACTCTGAATTTTAAGAGTACTGATTTCTTCTTGTCTCACTTGCTTAAAGCATCTTAGGTTTTCAGAAAGATCATCATGCATCAAAAATTCAGATGACATGCTTCTCGAGAATGAGATTTGAACTTGAACTTCTCATGGTCAAGTGATCCTGGTTTTGCTCAACAAAATCTTTGCAGCGGTCAATGAAAGTCCACCCACCAACTTCAAGAAGAAATAGAGGAGTCCTGTGTAGAGCAGTACTGCCCAAACGTGATACAGATGTAAATAAGACAAATTTTCATAGTGGTTTTTATTCATGACACTGGCTATTTGTTGCTGAATATGCAAGTAATGGCAGATAAATCAACATCTTAAAAATGCTCCTGTAATTGCAATCTTGCAATTTGGTCCTTTGCCTACTCCAGATCACGACTTGGCCACCTGCTGGCTTATAACCAAAATACTGGAGGATCTCTTTATTCCTTGCGTTTAAATTCAGTTTGCAATGCATAAATTTTAAGGCAATAGTACAAAGTGTCCGGCTTATCTTTTGCTTAAATATATTGACAACATGAAAATATAAAATGAGCTGAGCATTAACAATCATAGATTTTGGTGACACAGCCGAGAATCTCAGTGACAGAAACTGCTGATAACAATGCAGACTAGTTCAGAAAGTATCTAGACCTTCACACTGAAGATGGACACTAGACATTAGTAAAAATTTGCATCACCAATTAAATACTTTGCCTAGCATAAAGTTGAAAACTGTCTTGCTTGCGGCAAGTAAAGCTACTCTAAATTTCTGCTGGGTGGAATCAGCAAACTCCAAAATGGTTTCTGTAATTTTTTTTCTTCTATAATATACCAGTTAAAAAGAAACCTTCTGTCTATTTTAAAGTGAAGCCATTCTAAACTCCTGTCAGTATTACCAAGAAGAGTTCAGAGTTACTGTTAATGCCAGTAACGGAACATGAAGTACCTGTAGATCCCAACTGTTTCTTTCCTCTGAAATCAATTGGCACTATGACCCCAATAACTGACCGTGAAGTACAGTGGAAAACCTGTGTGTGTGCCTCTGCTAAGACATGCTTCTAGCTGCCCCAAGTCACTCCATTAATGACGAATTTCTAGGAATGGAAGTTAACATTTTTGTGGTAAATGGAACACGATTTCTAAATATTACTCAAATTTGTCTGTACTTGAACAGTAGACTATAGTAATGCTAAAGAACACATATTATGTTGTATTACCTTTCTGCGCAACTCCAGCATTTATTAATTTGCTACTCATTACTGAATAGAACTGAGAAGCACGGACACTTTCTCACTATTGGAATACGAGAGTCTTACGGGAACATTCAAAGTTTGCAGACCCCTAACGCTTATTGCTAGCAGTTAGTGACCTATGCTTTACATGTTTTTTGAAAAGAAATCCCTCTCCATATTGAAACACTGCATTTGAGAAAACATTTGAACCTTGACACCCAAAAGTCCCTGTCTGCTCTGCAAAAACAAAAGTTTAACCAATATCGAAAGCCTGAAAATTTGAACACCTTTCTTCAATGGACACAGGCACCATTTGAACAGTTACTGTGGAAGAGATTTTCTGTAGAAATGGTAACCTGAACTTTGGAGCACTGCTTTGACAGGATTCCCAAGCTTTCAAGGTACCTGGGACTTTAAAATCTCTTGGTTGTTAGGTAAAAAAACCAAGAAGTAGTAAAAAAGCTGCTGTTTCATGCTGTCACAGACCACAATCCCTTGTGAGTATTCTGCTCCCGGTGTAATAAATGAAAATGGTGCCGTGCGTCTTTGTATGCAACACAACCTAATTATCACTTCACAAGCACAAATCTCCAATACTGACTGCACATACCGTTTTCTTCAGCTAATTAATAACACTCGCTTACATCGCCTTCTGAAATTTGTTCTAACGGCAGCTCGAAGTAATTGCTACCAGTGCCATTTCATTTAGACCCCACCCACCTAAACCACTTTACTCCAAAACTAAGTTCGGCCAATTTACGGTAATACGTGTACGCCACACTTCTCAGGACTCCACAGATCACTCCGTTAGGCTTCAGTTACACAACAAAATCGTGGCGATAGATCCTCCCTAGCGTAGCGCTGCGTCGTAACCAGGACCTTTAGGATATCTCAGGTAACAGAAAGAAAACCCCGTCCTGGGGAGGCGTTTCGGCTATCTTTGATACCACCACCATCGCAAAAAGGGTTCTGGAGAGATCCAGCGTGCGCGCGGTTTGGGGATCCCCTGGGTGCGTCAATTATTTCAAGCGGTTAACGACAGGACCGCGCCGCAGGCAGGCGAAGAAGCATCCGCAGCTCGGGCTCCCCCCCGCAACCTCCGGGCCCCGCGGATCCTCACGGGCTCTGCACCCGCGTGGGAAGGGAAGAGGGAGGCGGCCCGGGCCGCGCCTCACCCCCCCACGCGGCGGCTCCTTTAAGAGGGGGGCGGCGGGGGGTGTTTTTACCCCTCGGTACCGGTGCGGCCCGGCTGTACCGCACCGTATCGCACCCGCAAGCGCGTCACCTGACTGCGCCGGGCCCCCGACCTGCGGCGGCGGCGGCAGGGCCGGTCCGCTCGGCTCCGTCCA
>NW_010972631.1:3321197-3455151 GCF_000737465.1 Haliaeetus leucocephalus
GATAAACCCGGAATCTCCCCTTCCCCTCCCGTGTTTTCCGCCTCTGCAGAGCAGGCAGCAGCAGGCACGCCAGTCGAAGATGTCGGGTCAGACGCTGACAGATCGCATCGCAGCTGCTCAGTACAGCGTTACGGGATCAGCCGTAGCCAGAGCCGTCTGCAAAGCCACCACGCATGAAGTGATGGGGCCTAAGAAAAAGCACCTGGACTGTGAGCATCCCTTTTTGTATCCCCACCCGGGGCTGAGGAGGCTGCCGCGGGGCTCTTCAGCATGCCTTTGGGCCGCCTGGCTGGCACGCTTGCTGTAATCCAGCTTGCCAACCGTAAGGGTTAGGAGAAATCTCCAGGAGAGGATGACTTCTTATTGCATTTCTTCTCTTATTGCATAATACTGCTCTTTCAGCCATTTTTTTTTTTTTCTTTTTCTTTTTTCCCCCTCATGACCTCTTGCGTTTTAGCCGGCAAGGCAGGGCAAAGTGTGCCTTGGGGAGCAGGGGCTCAGAAAGCGGGGAGGGAATTGGGCACAGGGCAAAATGGACACATGCTAGTCACTACCTGCTTTGGTCAGGATTAAGCTAGGCAGAGGCGTAAATGCTACGCCAGGAGCTGGCCGAGCACCAGTAGGAGTGTGGCCGTCTCCACAGAAGACTTCTGAAGAGGTTTAGATGATGGTGCGCTTAAATGGCAACGGTGCTCGGATGATGCTACGCTGTAGATTGGGACAGCCTTTGGAGAGTTTAAGGGCTGTTGCAGAGGTCCCAAACATCTGACAGCAACTTCATGAGCTGTCCGTTAGTTTGCATCATGTTTTCTTGAAGGTGGCTGGTGGCTTTGTCTCATAAATTTATGATCTCTTCTGGACTGGCATTAGCTAGTTAGTGTACAAACAAGGTTGGAGTCAAAACACTTCTTAAAAAACAATGGAGCTAGCGATGTTTTGTCTTGACAATTTTATTGCTTTTCAACCCACTCAGCTGTCAGTCCCTGCTTAGAGACATCAAGGAGTAGAATGGTGAAAGAATTTAATTGCGTGATGTTAACTGGCCCTTGTTTACCAGTAGTAACTGTCCAGCATGGAACTCAGAAGATCAACAGCAGGTTTTAATGTCTAAAATAAAGTGGGTTCCCCCCCCCCCTTTTTTTTTTTTTCGGACATGGTAAAAAATACTTTCAAGTAAAGACCGGCAGGCTTTATACCAGGCAGTCTCTTGGCTGCTGGCTGTTACTAAGTAATGCTGGTGCAAGTGCATGTAACTACAACTCTGATTATGTTCTATTTCTTAAAAGGAGGTAGTATTACTTCTGGAAAATAATTCCAGATTTCAGTTCTAATGACTTGATAGCTAACCCTTAAAGTGGCAAACAGCATGCTGGTCTTCCAGTATATCTAAATACTCTCATATATATATGCCTAAGAGATGCTGATGTAAGCAGCATTGATTGCAGACTAACTTGAGTTTAAACCGTTGTTAAAATAGATCAGCAGTCTTGATATCGTGTATTCTCTCTTGTTTTCTTGTATATTTTAAAAAATCATCTGGGTTATTGATGTCTCCTATGTTGCTGTTTGGTAGCTGTTGACACTTTGTAATCTGTAGATTGTTTCTGGACTGTCCTACTCTATCTGTTACTAGATAGCTTTAAGCTGTCTTATGTTTAAGCTTTAGCTTAAAAAAACCCCAGGAATCATAACTCATGTATTTGAAAGCATGCTGTGTCTCTGTGTGCGTGTATGTGTAAATATGTATGCACACACATATATATGTGTATATGTGTGTGTGTGTATATATCAAAAGAAAAGTACTATCTGGAATAGGCAGGATTAAAGCCAGGTAGAAACAACTTACCAGTGCTATATTAAGGTCTGGAGAGGGTCTGTGTTTGCTTATTGGTGCTAATATTACTCCTTCAGAAAATGAGTGTGAGGGAGACTGAAGCCAGTAGCATTTCATGCAATTTCATACCCACCTACATGTAAGACACACAAGAGGAAGAGAAATTATCATTTCCTGGGAAGATCCATCGCAGTTCATTTTTCCTTCTATTTTCCAAGCTGTATACAACAGTTGAGAGTTTAAATATCTGGTATGATTAAAGACAGAATCTTGTCAGTGGGAGATACGCACATTCAAAATTGTGGACTATAAGTGAAAATCAAGTTCATGTGTTAAAAGAAAAAATACTTTCAGGCTCTTAAACCTGAAGCATCTCCCCATAACTATGAATTGATGGGCAATTCCTTGAACTCTGGTGTATATCTCGTGAATAAGTGTTAAAATGGGCTTGATACGTTCTGATGAGAGAGTACATTACAAGTTCATCCTCTGAAAGAGCAATGCCCCCATGCATGCATGAGGTACTGCTAGGTGGAGGTAGATCTCAGTCATGTGGCTGACTGCATTTCAAGTTGGATAAGTAGCATTCGGAGACGTGGAGAAGGGAATGAAAGGTAAAACTTGCCAATGCCTTAAGATAGGATAAGTCAAGGTGTGAAGGATTTAGAAGATTAAAACTTCAGGTATGAGAGAGCAATGGTTGGAGCGACGCTTTATGAAGAGCTGTAATTCTAGTATTGGTGTGGGGGTTCTGTGTCCTTAGGGAACTCCATAATTTTATTTAGTGTCTTAGTGGCCAGGTGTCATGTCACACAGCCTATCTTCCACTGTCCTGCTTAGCAACTGGGCTTTGTAAATTAAATGGAGAGATCAACTATTTAACATGAGTTAAGTAGCCCTGCGAGGATGGGGCACAATGATGCCTGTCCTCATATGTTTTCTGCAGAAGATATTTGTTCCAGAGGGTTACAGAAAGATGATAGATGATAAGGTGTGGGGTGGGTTTTTTTGTTTGGTTGAGGTTTTTTAGTGAGTACTACTTAGAGGGAATTTGCTCTGACGAATAAAAAGCATGATTTGGGTATGAGTGTATGTGTGTGACGAAGGGAGGAGAGAACAGAATGAATGTCTTCTGTTAACAAAAGCCGAGCTGCTAAGTGTTTACCTTTGTGTGGTTTTCTGCACTTGCATAGCTTTCAAATACAGGCTTTAATACGGACGCCGTGTAGTGGCTGTCGTTTGGCATAGACTCTGGGTGCTGCACAGGCTTGTCATGTAAAGAAGTACTGAAGTATGATTAGGTTGCTATCATATACTCATTAGTGAGATTTACCGTTTTCTTGAATTCCAGCTCTTGTACTAGTGAATTTCCAGCAACTGCTGGAAGTAGTGCCAGATGGCATTAAATGAGTTTCCCAAGTCCCTGTGGGGAGAAAAGGAATGTAAATCTAGGATGCTCTGATGGTTTGGGGCAAGCTGTTGCAGTTGGCATGTTAGAGCTCTGACCCTTTCAGAATTACCAAACTCTCATCATCTTGAAGTTGTCTTAAATTCACTATAATGATATGGATTCATCTCCCTCAGCTAACCATGTTGTGTTAAATAAATTGTGATTAGGTACAGCAAATGAGGAAAGTATTCCCATGAAGAAGTGGGGATTAGCAACTGGATTTTGATGCAGTGAGAAGGGCCATTGCAGAATGGGTGAATGAGATATATGGGCTGTGTTAAGGATATATAAGCTGTGGTAATTCAACTGGGAGGGCAATCTTAGTGCATGGCATTGAAGTTTCATTCTCAGAGTTGTTCTGAAAGATGTGTTAAGGCGTCACTGAGGGTTTAATTATGTGGGGCAAGTAAAAGGCAGCTTCCAGCCTTGAATGGAGGTGACTGATGGTATCAACAGTGAGAAGCTTTCAGAGAAGGGAAATAACTTGACTTTGGAATGTGAAAACACACAATAGATGAGGGAAAAATAGGTAGATCTGAACTCGACTCCTTTTATAAAGGATCTCGCTCAGAAACAGACCATCAAGCTTTCATTTAGGGAAGTGAATTGGAGACCAGTGAGGTTGTTGCATCTGCAGTTGGTTGTGACAAGTTCCTGTTTCTGAAAATGATCAAGATGGTTGGGATTTTCCTTGACTTATTTTGTCGAGTGAATTGTTTTGCCGCAGGAGGAAGTTCTGGAGTGTGCATTCGAAAAAGACCACATGGTGCTTCCTTACTTCTTCAAAGTAATTCTCATAAGGTAGAAGGCCTTTCCAGAGGCCTGATCAAGAGCTGGGAGATTTCCATGAAACATGGAAACAAAGCAGATGATCAGGGCTTGATTTTCTGTGGCTGTGGAAGTGACCTGTGTATCTGTAGTAACATCTTTCCATCCCAAGTCTAATTTTGCATATCTGTATGTGGCTGGCAAACAAAGGCTCCAAAAGGAAATTTATAGTTTAATTCATGCTGGTAAGTGAACTGCAGGGCTGGTGTCAGTATTTTGCTTATGCAGACACTTTTGTTCCTGCAGTGTTTTGCCTTTCTCATGCAAACTGAGGGGTTGACCTAACAAGTTTGAATCCCTGTGGTCTCTAGTATTGAAACAGAAGTGGCTGTTGACCAAAAGCAATGGGTTAAACTTTTTTCATAGGCTCAGTAAAGACAAAGTTGCTAGATCCCACAGGTTAGGCTTACAAACCTCTGTCTCATTCCTGAGGAATATGTTTGTCTCTATTTTTTGGGAGAGGTGGGGGTCAGTGGAGGTATCTTGAGTCACTAGACCTCAGTGACTGTTAAGGTTAACTTGGATGTGTATTTCAGAAGTTGTTTGCTGTTGAAGTGATTTGGGGAGTGTTCCAAGTCTGTTGGCACTTGGGGCCCTTTCCTAGTGGGAGTAGCGCAGACGTAGGAGTACTGCATTGCTCTGCAGTCCAGGTGACACTTTGTCTTTATGGCCATGGAAGTACCTTCAAGAAAACTGCCAAGAATGGAGTCCCTGTACAAACTGGTCTTAATCCTTCACACTTCACTAATTAAACTACTCCTGTCTGTCTTGCTCTATCTTGTATTGCCATAATTTGTCACAGTTTCCATGTAGGAGAGAACTGACTTTGTTTAAGTTAGCATTGAAGATCAGCTGCAATACAGTGTCTTGGTTTTTGCTGTCACAGCTGGGGTGTATTCTAAATTGTGAATTCCTCCTTGTCACCCCAATGAATGTCTTTCACACCTGAAAAGAAAAAAATCCAAGCAAGCAATGCTTTTCTTTAATTCACTAATGGATATTGGATTAGCACATATTTTTTGTGTGTGTGTAAGGACTTGTCATCAGTCTCTGTTTCTGTGGGCTTCTCCTATGTCCTTTCTCAACACAATATTGAAGGCTCACTTCATTTGGAGGCATGTAGATCTCTGAATAGGAGCAGAAATGTCTGTCATGGGTAAGGGAGCTAATAAGAAGGCTTTTTGGATTGTTTGATCTTGAGTATTACAGTGGCATTAACTTTCAATTCCCCCCCTGGCCCCATACTGTTTTTAAGGCATGTGTAGTACCAAGAGAAGGCTGCTCTTTTAATTAAGCTAAGACTTGGTGAACTAATAATTTTTCAAAACATGTTTGAAGCTGGGTGGAGGTTTGAATTGATGTTAAGACACAAAGGTTGAAACGTGGGCCCAATCACTTGATCTTGTGCATCTGAACTGTTCTGCGTTTAACTCGTCTTATGATACAATGCCTAAGGAAAGGAGAGAGAGGATGAGGAAACAGAAGAGTGGGTAGGCAGTGTAATATTAAACTTCCTTTCATCCAAACAGTGTAACTTGATAAAGCTAGATTGACTAGTCCTACCCTCCCTCCCCTTGGCTTTTCTCCAGCTGAAGACATGTATTCTTAGTCTGTTTTCAATAGTCACCAAGACCCTTCTGTTAAACATGCTTTGTCAAGGTCATGGATGACAAATCCTGGGACAAGTCAGGTCTTTCTGCTGTACTGACTTCCGTTAGTAGACCTTGATAATGGAGTAGCTATGTCTGTCTTTGAGGCCCGTTGTTCATGAGATGGTCAGTATGACAGTGACCAGTCCATAGTTTTAATCACTTCTATTTAGTAGTTGAATATGTTTCATAATAGTCTCACAGTGTTACTCCCTTAGATCCTGGGTGGCAGCAACTGAACCTCTTTTAAACAAACAAAAAAAATAATCTGAAGTTTGATTTCCTGTGGTTTGATTTGATCTATGCCTCTGATTTCCCAGCCTGGCTCTCAAACCCTCCAAATTCTGTGTCCCCCTTACCTGGGCCTGTCCCACTAGTGAGGAGTTCTGTGAAGTCTCCAAGAAAGTGCTCTGTTGGTGTGGTTGGTCTATGTTTCTGTGTCTCTGCCCCATGAAGGATCCTTTAAAGTGCTTAAAAGTAGATGGCAGTCAGGATAACTCTGAAGGAAATAGAGCATTTTGGATGCTATTCGTCTTCTCTGCTTCTTGCTGGATGGAGAAATTGGTAGCCAAAGAGGAGAATTTGCTGCCCTCTTAGTCCCCACTTCCGAAGAAATGGTAATATAGCGGAGGCACACCTTCTTCTAGTATTTTTCTGCCTATGCTCAAGATACACGAGACTACTTCGCTCTTCCTACCCTACTTACCTTTCCCCCTGTACTGGCTGTCCATGGCAAGGTGTTGGCTGCAGGGGTGGCCTCTGTGAGAAGAGACCAGGGCATGTTCCGTGCCAAGCACAGCCGGCTCCACAATGGACCCACCGCAGGACACAGCTGAGCCCATCCACCAAGCTTGTGCCACCTCCACGAAAACATACTTAAAGGGCAGAACACTGGACAGGCAGAGCAGGAGGAGGGGAAAAAGTGAGAAATGGCAGAGGGAACACCAAGGTCGGAGGTGGAGCAGGAGGCACTCCATGGTGCTGGAACAGATATCACCCGCAGACTGTGTAAGAGACCCCTATTCTCAGAGGTCACAGCTGCAGCATCCCCCCCTGCTGCCAAAACCTTGCCGTGTACACCCAATATACCCCCTGTCCCTGAAGAAAAGAAAGGGAGAGGTCTTCCTCAGTCAGCTGTGGACATGTGATATTGCTGAAGGAGCTGGCTCCAGTGTTTTTTGGAAGTGGGGAAAAATTGGGGGTGGGGGGAATGACATTATATCCCTTCCATTAGTCTTACTGTAGTCTAAAGATGAGTCAGTGGTACCAAACAGTATTATTAAGTTAACATGCCCTGTTCCTTTTTGGCACAGGTTCTTTTCAAGGCACAGATCACGATGCGGGTAAGGGTGGAAAAGCACGAATTCTGATGTGTGCCCAGGGGAAATACAGTAGTCTCAACAATGAGTGTCTGATGAAACTTGAACCTCCAAACTTCAACATGTGGCATGCAGATTAGGAACAATATTCTGCCTGGCTTGGAGAGAGGGGTTTCAAATACCATGAAAACTAAAAAGCAAGGAATAAAGGAAGCCAGGAAATCAGGGTTTGAATCTCAGCGCAGGACGTCTAGTGTGCCAAAAAGAACAGGTCATCTAGCACGGGGCTTAACCCTGAACTCCAACTAAATGATACGACAGAAGAAGCCTTCCTAGTAGATTTGCAGGCAGTGATCTGTAGCAGAGGGTTTGCAGCGGTACTTTTGTTCCCCTGAGTCAGCAGTACCAGCAAGATTGCAGTGTGAAGCTTCATTGGTAAGCTTATTAGAGTATCCCGTCCCGTCAGACTCGGCACGGTTGCTTGATTTTCCTACTGGCCAAAATTTTGCTTGGATGGAAGCTTGGTGGCTTAAATAAAACCTGAATAAACCAGATGTTGGCAATTGCTAGAAGGCAGTTGGAACACTTGGCAGAGGCTAGCTGGTCGCTTTGTGGAGTATGGTTAAGTCTGCTTTTTCTGGAGTCTTGCGAACTGCATGCTAGACCCTTAAAACTGTTTTTAATACTTATAATCTTGCCATTTTAATCATGTTTACTTCTGCAGAGCTGCTTGAAAACACTGAAAATCAATACAAAGCAAGTTTTGCAACGGTGGGCTCGGAGGTGTATTCAACAGTCATAGCTGGTAGCCAGTAAGCTGCTTGTGCTCATAAAAAATTCTTCTCTTGAGGTTGTGAAACACATTTGCTGAAGCAGTTGAGAGTTGTAGCCCACTAGGAGAGGGAATAGACCAGCAATCTGGACTAGTGCCACGAATGGTGTTGGACATCAGCCTTGAAATGTCACCATGAATGTAGGTGGAATACTGGAACAGTGTTTTCTAGGCTGCTGGCAAATGGTAGCATCCACTGGGTATCTGAGATTTGCAGCTTAGTTGTAGGCATAGTATGGGAAACGGCGGTACACTGTATTACCACTGACTTCTGGTCGAACCAAGTCTAAATACCCTTCTGTTCCTCCTCCCTGCCCAGGATAATGTGATCCCCTGCTTTGTTCTAGATTATATCTGTATCTTAACTTAGTTTAATGAAAGGGATTTTATGCTGAAAAGTCCTGGTGTCATGCTAATGTTGTGTATTTATGTAATCTGTACTCTGGCCATTTGAGCTTAGGCAGTGTGTCAGTCGGTTGCCTTTCCCAGAGTCTGTTTTTTCTAGCTATTGATAAAACTCAAATATGTTATGATATTTCTTGTAGAGGAGATTTTGCGAGTACATAGGTGTGATCATGCTTGAAGGCCACCAAGAAAGTACACCCTGCCTCTCATATGTCCTAAGAACTGCAAGTTGCTGACAGGACACGTCTGCAGCTTGGGTCTGACTCATGGCAATCAACTCTTTTCTTGGTTGTAAGCCAATATGCAGAATTACCACAGGTAGAAAGCAAGTTGGCAGGAACTTACTTCTGTGTTGTAGTTGGGCCATAGGGCTCTAACAAAACAGTTAAGCTGTGTGCTTTGCCAAAGTGGCTTTACTTTCTCAAAGAAGGAATGAAAAAAAAAAAAGCAATGTTCTTTGCTAGTTGTTTCTAGGTATTTAGTTGACTAGGTTATGGCTGAGATGTGAAACACTGGTAAGCGTAGATTGGAGAGTTTGGTGTCCACTTGAGCTAAGATTGTTCTACCATATATTTAAAGGACTGAAGAATATGTCTTGTCAAGAAAGTGTCTTAAACTTTGCTGTCCTAAAGAGGTGGGATGAGACTGTGGCTTGACTACTGACAGTATAGTCGATCACTTCAAACTGAGTCTTAGCTTGGCACGAGCACGGATGACACAATGGCAGCGGGTGCTTCCATAGCAGATGGTCAGCAGTTAGCCTGCAGAGGCTGGCAGGCTCCTAGTGCCTCTGGCATAGGTTTGTTATATCTCTTAAGTCTCTCTGATAGTTTACAGAATGTTCTAAAATGGTTCTCCATAGCAGTGAGAGGAGGACAAGACTGCTCAAAGCATGAATAAAACATGCTGACTTGTCGCCCACATTCTTAAAATGTATGCAAGTTTACAAGTTTAGAGGAAGGCCTTCAAAAAAAGGCAGTGATCGGTTATCTTGCCACAGTGCAGGACTGCGCTAGCTAGAGCATACATGTTACACATAACTGAAGAGCCCACATAGATGCACTTAAGTGGGAGTTCAAACTGTTTTTAAAAGGACTCTTCCTTTCACTTCTCGTTCAGAGAGTGTAGGACTTGTATGAAAGAGGGAAGCCAGCTGGCCTGTTTCTTGGCTCTGAAGGCTGCTGTTTCTCATTATGTAGGGGTCGAATATAGACAAAAGCTTTAACGTATCATTGCATCAGTTCTTTAGCAACCCTGGAGTTTTAAAACCCAACCTTTTCAAATGGAGACTTGGGTTTGGATCTTGCTGCATGACTCTGGAATCCAAAGTATGGTTATTGAGCCTGTAGCTCTTAATCTAAGTTTTATAGCTGCATCTAAACCTATTTATAGGAGAATGTACGTTCTGCTAAGGGGCAGCAAGCCAGAGGAAGTCAGCATATCTAGTGTGCCAGTGTTTTGAAAACATGTATATTTTATCATGAGTGATGTTTCGTTACTTCCATCTTTCAGAACACTATTTTTATATGTGAGCCTTGCCTGTGACTTTCTGATCTAATCTTTCATTCTAAGCCACGTAGAGTCTTTCTAGTTTTGCTAAGCTTGATTTAAACTTCAAATTCCTCTGTTATTTGTGAACTGCAAGAGTATTAACAGGCAAAGTTTGCTGTGTTTGTAGTAGGTGAGTTTAAAGAACCTCCTCGTGTTTATCAGGAAGCTGGAAATTGCTGAGGCAGTATTATGAGAAGCTACCTTTCAAAACTCACCTCCGTATCGTGCTTAGGAGTTTAACTGACACTTCTGGGTGTTCTAGTCTAGAGATCTGACTCTTTGTTAAAGATTCTTTGTGAAGCTTTGCTGCCTGGATATGAGCCTGAGTGATGGATTCCAACTTCCTCTGCCAGTGGCAAACCCATCTTCCAAAGGTATTGGTGACTTTGATCTGTTAGATAGCAACTTACTACTGTCAGGTTTTTTTAAATGTTAGTAGTCCTAGCTGCATCTTCAATATCTCAGGTGGATGTTCCATTGGATTTAACAGAATTTTTTTGCAGTATATGAAAGGCTGCAGGCTCATGTTGAAGAGTAAAGTCTACTGGTAGTTGATGTTATTTTTTTCAAAATTTCTGAGACTTAAACTCACATGTCCGTGTAGCAGAACTGAAAGGATCTTGTTTAACTGGTGTAGTACAGGGGAATGAACATAAAGGAATGGCACATTTGGTTTCATTATTTTTTTTTAGCAACGAGAGAGTAAAGCTCTGTCTAATTGTGAAGGACATCAGTCAGTTTATTAAAAAAACCCAACAAACTAAACCAAAAAACCCCTTTTTTACGGCACAGCATTCACGTATGAGGCAGCAGTCTGGTTTTAGGAACTCTTATGGTCTTTCTGTTGCTTTATAGATAAATAGATACAAGACAAAATAGATTGAAATGATTGCACCCATGTTATAAAGTACTTGCTGTTTAGTTGCAACTGCTTCAGTATGCCTCTAGGCATACCGTCCATACTGTTGCACTGACTGCATGGACAGGTTTGCATTACGTTTGGTTTCTTTTTCCTACAGATATGTCCATGTTTTCAACAAGACTGTCTGCATAGCTGTGGACATTTCGTTCCCAGTTGAGAATTTCAACCCATGCTAAGCTTCCTGTGGCTTGTCAGCTCAACAGAGTGCCTGGGCTCTCTGGCCTTGTTTGCTTATTTTTCAGGCTGACCGTACTGAAGGTTGTGTCATCATGTGGTGTCTACTGACAAAATAGCTGGACTCTCAGAAGAATCCGGCTGAGAGGGTAGGAAAAACATGGACCATGGTCTGGATATTGGAAGTTAGATGTGTCAGCTGCTGAGCCTGCCTGCTCAGCTGACCTGTTTCTAGCATACAGGCTGTAGCTAATTAACATGTCACTGAAATTGCTTGCACATTGTCTCATCCCCACCCTATTTTTTTCTAATGTATTCCCAATGTGTAACTGCTGAGTAGTGCAGGTGAAACATCAGGCTGCTTCCAATATATTTTCAGTCTCATTCAGATTGTAGTGGATTACAAATTGCTGTTCTGGGCAGAGTTGATAGGCTAGTGACAGTTTCACTTCTACAGGTTTATTAAAAAAAAATGGTTTTCTGAGGAAAGTAGATCATTTGAGAGTGGAAAGCACTAAGCAGGGTTCATTCTTCTCAGAATAAAAATGACAGCAGCACGGCAAGTCAAATAGTTCATGTACCATGCCTCAGTTGATTACCACTTTGCCAGATGTGGTTGGAGTGTAAGATCAGCCCAACATGTAAAGGCTGATTAGAAAATACTTTAGTGCAGAGATTACAGTAAATGACCCACACTGCTGTGGCAAACATGAAATCCTTACTTTTCTAGTGTAGCTGTGCTGCTCTGGATAAAAGCCACAGTTGATCCTGTTACTGATATTCCAGTAAACAGCTAAGTGATAAGAGTTACGAATTGATATAACCAACAGGTAATGTTAGGGGTTGTTCACCCTCGTGGATGGATAACCACAGGCCAAAGCTGGAATCCTGGTATCCAGTTACAGTAGTCAATTAAATAGACCTTATTGACTGTTATCCTCCTAAGCAATAATCTTGGAAGAATATGCTCCCTTTAAACTTGGTCTGTTTGCAGCAAGACCTAGGATGCAATGGGACTGTCAGTTTAGTGCTTGCATGGGCGGAGAGAACAATTCTACCTGTTAGAGGAAATTGAATAAATGCTTTGAAGGCTTGGCAGAAGATTCATATTTCTTCCCTAAATTAAAGTGTATGTTGGTTAAGGCAGGTTTGAACTGCTGAAGCAAATGGCTTGTAGCATGAGGTCTGAGATTTGCCATGTGGGATAGAAGTTCCTTTTTATGCAAAGTTATTGGTCAAATGCTTAAGACAAATGCTACTTGTAATGTTAGGGTTTTTTCCATGTCCTTCTCTTCCCGAGAGTTTGGCATCTAAGATGCTGTATTACAATAAGCTGAGGAATAGCATTTCTCCAAGATAATTGCTTTTAACCTTATAACCATCAGTTGGTGTCCACCAAATGCAAATGGCATTTTGTGTATCTTAAACTATTGAGAACAGTGCAAAAAAGGTAGTACAATGATGATTTTTGGCTTGGCTGCTATTTGCAGTAAATCAATAAAATAGAGAAGTGGCACATCTAGCTCCAGAATTACTTTATGTTTCATATCGACATAAGCAGAACTGCTCAGTTCTTTGAGCAGAAAAATACATGTTTCTGTTGAGCTAGTTGTGGAGCAGGATTTGGGTGGAGAGAAGGTCTGGAATGGGGTCTCTGGGTGAGAGGAAGGGATCATTCGAGCAGTGATTTCTCCTCTTTCCCCTGCTTTGCTGAACTTGTATTCTTGCCTGAGACAAATTCTTTGGTATTCAAAGTGAGTGAATTCTGTACAAATGAGGTTCAAGACTGAGCTTCTTACTACTTTGGACAGGGGAAAGATTCCATGCCTAATAACTAGGGTTTTTCCTACAGTGAACCTGCTTGGCTGTGGTCAGGAAGAAACTAGGCAGGATTCTTTGACCATGGGGCCTTTTCCCCTTTGCTTAGTGTTCTGGCTTCACGTGTGTGAGGCTAAAAAGCTGCTTTCCTTAGTACGTTTGTACTAGGGAGTTTGTGTAGCCCATCTTCTGGGTGACAGCTCTGTTGTTCCAGATATTTAATTCCTGAGTAAAATTGAAGCTTTTATTCTTCTGAATAGTTGGATCATGGGTGTCAGTAAGGTCTCAGACTTTGTCCATAAAATATATTCATCACTAAGTAATTAGCAGTCTTAAAGACCATGCTTAAAATCCTAATGGCTGCTGCTTAAACTTGAGCTTCTGCAGCTGGCCTGAATGTCATCTTTCAGTTGTGCTACTCTCAAGGACAGAACTCCAGTGTAAACACTAAAGGTAATGCACATTATTCTCCCCCTCAGAGGCAGTGGAGCTATAAGTTCTGGGAGCTTTTAAGTAAAAAGTATTTATAGTTCATGGAACTTGAGGGAGTTGCTTATGGCAAGAATTTTTTTTAAGACAGTATAATCACACTTTTTCCTTATTATTAGTACTTGGGGAGACAGCTGCTGTGGTCGCATCCTTTCAGATGCAGTAGAAGACCACCTGACAGTTGGCTTTTATTTTGCCCTTTCCAAGAGAGCTGCACCTGAACCTCTGAGGAGGAGAAGCCGTATGTAAAAATGATTAAGGACCAAAAGGGACACAAACCCAACATAACTGGTTTAATACTGGTAATGAGCCAGGGTGGTTTTTGCAGATGACTTAAAGCCAGATGTCTTGCCTTGATATATGGTGGGGAAGGAGGGGTGCAAACCATATGAAAGTGCACTGGAATAAAATCCAGCAATGTATATGGACAGTAGATTTTTTAGCTTTGTTTTCAAAACAGGTGTTTGGTGATATACAAAGTGATACACTGTTGTATTTAAAAAGGAGTAGTGTGATAATAAGATGTTTCCAAGGCTAATTAAACTCTGAGTTTGAGAAATTGGAGGAAGCTCCAAGAGAAATTTGCTGGTACTTGAAGTCATCTGCCCTGTCTCTCCGCAGACTCTGCATGTGATTGATAGGGAAGAAGAAACTCTTCTTCTCTTCTGAAAAACACTTAATACTATGGGTGGTATGAGTATGCCTATGAGTAGGCAGAAGGAAGAAATTGTCTATAAAAGTTGGTCTTGGTGTGGGATGCAGTTGTGTGGTTCAAAGACTGACTGCCATGACCTCTCAAACTTCAGGATCTGCAGCAAATATTTATCCTCACAAGAGTCTGAGATGCTTTTGGGAAAAAGAAGGTCTGTGAAGTCAGGCTGGAGAGAGGGGGTAGCAGTTCCCCTAGTTATTTGTAGTCACAAGGACTACAGCTGCATTACTGGGAAAGTCTATAGTATCTGGAGAGCATGCGCTCTGTGGAAGATGATTGTGTTTAGGTTTGTTGAATTGGCATAGGCATGAAAGTGCATAGGCAGTATCTGGAAGATGCTGGATTTTGATAAAGGGTAGGCTTGCTAGGGTCAAGGGGTAGTAACTCTTGAGATAGACTTTTGGGGAGGGAGGAGGAGACAGCATGAATTGCTGTTCTGCTTGGGGAGATTATTACAAGCCAGATCATGGTGCATGTTTGGAGACGGTGCAAGGTGGGGGACGAAAGAGTAGATAGTAAACTTTAAGCCCACAGAAAAATTCCCAACTCTTGTTTGCGGAATTTTTTGATAGTCAAAGCCAACAAGATTAAGATCATCTAATGTTCTCATCAGCATTTGTCATAGAAGCAGAAACTGGTAGCTTTGTTCTGCTTCCTATTAGTCTTTTGTGGTCTTAGTAGACCTGGAAGTTCAGCTCTTGCATTGGTTAGCACACTGATATAGTAGCTTCCTGATATAGTTCTGTGTCTTGCAAGGGAGGACTCGTACTATTTAACTTTTTTGGTTGAAGCTTGTAAACCCTTACTTTAAGGCACTTCTTTCTGTTCTTGACTAGCCTGGATTTGGAACAATCCTGCATTTCCCTTTCTATAAGTTCAAGGCATTATTTAAATATAAGCAAGAAAGAAAATTTGTGAAGACTACTGTAGCGTTCAATGTAATAGTGAGGAAGGTCTGTAAGGGAGATTTGGCAAAGTTTAGGAACTGAGTGTATGACACAGCTCAGATGCTGAGGCAGCTCGCATGTTAATTCAACCTGGAATGACAGCTGCTCTTAAGTTGGCACCAATAATATTCCTCTGAACAGAGAGGTCTTGTGCTCTGCTGCTGGTTCTCTGCATACTGAGATGTAAATTGTGAATAATTAACTTTGAACTGGGGACTCCCAGGTCTGTTTATTAAAGAATTGAGTAAAAAAACAAAACAAACAAAACCAAACAAAATGGGTTAAAAACCCTGCCCAGATCCAGAATACAACCTGAAAAGGTAAAGGAATAAGAGAGATTCTTTAAAGTGTTATATAATCTCTCTCATTTAAAACAAAACAACCCCCCAAACCCAAACCAACCTCAAAACTAGGAAGTAGTTTTTAATGAGACTGAAAAAGTCTGAAATTCTGAAGATTTTGAAACTTTCTTGCTGTTTTCTTTTTTGCCTTATGAGCTTAACAAACACCAAAACTAGTCACATCTTTTAGTGGTCTCTTTAAGAGGTCATGAAGAGCTAAGGGGTCTTAACTTACTTCAGTCTTCTTCACTGAAGCCTCTACCAATCTTCCTCAATTTGGCAGGTTTGTCTTTTTATTCATGAAGGTGTTGATCATAGTTTAGCTTTGCTTCTCTTCCCTAATTAAGTTGCAGATGTTGTAAGACTGGGTCAAAAAGTTGGCTAGTCAAAGAGTTCAAAGACTGGTGTTTAGATTTAAGTTACGGTGTCAAAGAATCGACAACTGTTTATTCCCTCTGTGTGCATTGGTTTTGCATCTCAAAACTTAACTAGAAAAAGTGTATGAAAGTCCAAATTATGATTTAAACAAGGATCTCTAGACTGAATAAGTGTTCAGAACAGCAGCTACCAAATAGTGAAGAGAGGAAATAGGAGAAATCATGAACTGTGATTTGGCAGTTATAATTTAGTCCCACAGTGAACAAATCAATTCAAGTGAAGGGTAATGTAGGTCTTCATTCTCCAGCTACTTCATTTCTGTGAAAGTTGCGATGAAAGTACTTGCTGCTACTGCCATATGATTCCTCATTTCTCACCCTGCTTGGAATTTGTATTTGAGCTCAGTTTCTGGGTTTGGGCATTAGCTGTCAGTGTACTTGACATGGATGCCTGCAATAGCAGCAACTTCATCAGGAAGGTACCTTTAGTCCTTTTTTGTCCTACCTGTGTGTACCCCAAATGGAATAAACTTTGTAAGGTTGCTTCATGTGGCTTCTGATGGGCTGTTTTTCATCTGGTACTTCTTGTTAATACAAAATAGATAATATTAAGTCACCTGTGACTTGCTTGGAAGACTATACTTCATTGTCTCTTTTGAAAACTAAGTTTCTCTCCCACCAGTAAATCATAGAATCTGTATCTTCTGAAAATGTAGTTTCTACATTTTCTTTTTTCTTGTATGTGTTTTCTTTTTCCTTGTACCTATTCTTCCATACCACACTGATGTAAAGTTAATCTTGCCAAATCTTATTTTAAAATTTAGCTTAGCCACCAAACTCTGCTGCTCAGGGTTTGTTAAAGTTAACTAAGCTTGTGAGTTGTTCCAGAAGCTGACAATTGTTGGTTCAGCTGAGACTCTATGGTATTGGGGAAAGAAAACCAGGAAGCTTAAATTCCTTAACTTTGTTGTGTGACTTAACAGGAAACAACTCTGCAAGAATTAACCCCTCATGTCCTTTTTTTTCCCTCAGATGAAGAATAAAATCTTCGTGTGTGGTTTAATTCTTTTCTGTGCACTGAAAGTAGTAGGCTTAAATTTAATCATACCTCTCTACTCAGCACACTATAATTACTCGTGTCCTAAGACATTCATTGCTGCAGACTGAGATGCTGTACCCTCCAGCATTTTGGAGAGGAGGCAGAAATGACTGAGTGACTCCAGAAGCAGTCCTCTGGTAGCGTATAGGAGTAGTGCCTTGTAGCCTCTGTTGCCAGCGTTGCTGTGGGTGGACTCCTCCGAGGTTTCATTATCTAACGTCCGCCGACAGAATACACAATTTATAGCAACTCTTCCATAGTGAGCTACGTACTGAAATTTAGGACTGAAGGCTTGCAAGTTTGATGCGTGTTTCCTTATACTAAGGACAAATGCTTTCATCTGCAGTAAAACCTCTGAACAGGGTGAGGAGGCCATTTGTGACTTGCTTCTAAGCTTTTACAAACCACTGTCTTCCATAAGCATTAATCAGCAGTAAACAATAAAAGATTATTGGCCTATTTGTACAACAAGATCAAGGAGAATTATTGGAGCTCTGAGCTTGAACTGCTGTCATTCAATAGTATGGCTTAGTACTGTAATACTTTGTCTGCAGAACTGCCTCCTTTGGGGGTAGTATAACTGATGTTATAGAAGTTAAATTTACATTTCAGAAGGTGTTCTGCAAAAAAAACCCCAACCCAACACCCGTAACCAAACCAAAAACCACCATGACAACAAACATTTTAAAATCAAACTTGGCGAACGGATCACATAATTTTGTCTTTTGTCTCATTACAGAAAATCATTCCACTGCCCTGAAACTGAAGACAGCTTGCAGTTTTATGCCCATACAAAAGAGAATTTTAAACACAAGCACTCCAGTTTTCACAAGCTTCTGACTCAGAGCTACAGATTTCTTGTATCTTTAAATTAGTCTGTTTACTAGAAGTAAAAAAAAAAAAACCATAAAAATCACTCGCCATGCATTAAAAAAAAAAAAAATTTGCTAAACTTCTGAATGCTTCTAGTACAGCAGTGTAGGTCTGAACACACCAGGTAGTTCTCAATAGCTGATGCAACTCATTGGTCTGTTTAGACAGACTTGTCCTCTGGACTTTTTCTGCCCTGCAGAGGCAGAATCAGTAGTTTCACAGCGATCTGAACCTTGACTTCCCGCTTTCAGCAGCATTAATGCCCTCCGTTATATGGGGCTGTGCTGGGGAGGGAAAGCAAGTCTGGAAGTGGTGACCCTGATGCCCAGGTGAACTGAACCCCTGTAGAGTGTTTACAGCAGACTCGCATAGTTTAGATGTGCAAGGATCAGTCACAGAATAGCCTGTCTGCTTCTAGGGTAGAAAAGCTGTCATCACGGAATGACTTGAATAGTTGGATGAACATTTCTAGTCTGGGGGCGAGGTAGAAAGAAATATGTGGAAAATCATTAACAGTGATTACTGTCCTCTCAGGGAAAGTAAAACATGAGTATTTTCATTAATAACACAGATAACGCTTAGTCTGTCAGTTTAGCTTTTTAATTTTTAACTTTTTCTACTTGGGTCTTCAAACTTTAAGCCTCAGTCCTACAATTAGGTCTGTATCCTGTGCTCTTTGTGTTGCATGAAGTTGTCTCCTGAAGTCTTGCTAGGGCCCTGTCTGGCATCACATGTGTTTTGGTCATGCAGCTGCAGTATGCGGTTTCCAGCTGTGTCTCCAAAATAGGTAATAGCTTGTAGAAGGTCATTGCTGGCTGCCTAGCAAGAGTCTGTAGATAACAGGTGATGTAGTAAATCAGAGATCCTATCAGTAGATGTGGGACATAGATGCTAGTGGAAAGCTTGCTGCCCTACTGTTTATGATTTAAGCACGCATTTACCTTAATTTCATGTTCTCTCCTGTGCAAGTCTACACCTTCCTAATGTGTAGGACACAAAGCTGTATTTTATTCTTGTTCCCTAAGACAGTCTAATGTCTTATTTCTTCTATGTAAGGTGCAGTTGCTTGCAGAAGACTATTATTCTTCAGTGTAAACTAATGTCTATCCTTGCCTTCTTTCCTACTGTTGAAGAGGTCTTAATGCATGGCTGAATGCACTCTTCTGCTGTCTAGGTCTGCAGAGACTCTAGGAGGTGTGCTGTAGCATGCTGATGAAACTCTAACCTCTCCGATGAGTAGAGTATCTGTTTCTGGTGATACCTCTTTTTTGCTGATGTGACTGTGTTCAGTGTGCTTGACGTGTTAGCTGTAAGTGAAGAATTCCATAATACTCATTCATCTAACCCAGAGGTAGTGAACTGCCATGATTAACTTGAAAACCCACAAGCAGTAAAGTCATGTGATGTTGTATACCCTAATTTAATCTGGGATGAAGATGGAGAAAGGTTGGGACGTAGTTCAGGACAGAATTGTTGGAAAGCTAGTACTGTCGGACAAAAGAGTCAGACCAGTGTTGCTGTCAGAATGTACTAATATAATCTCAAGGTTTTGGTTTTTGTTTTGTTTGGTTTGGTTTTTAAATGTAGAACATAAGCACTGAACTTGCTGTTTGTCACAGCCATGGCCTGCAGCCTGGTGGGTTGAGGGCCTGGCCATGCTGCAAACTTTTTTGTCCTACTTGTAGCACCTAACACCTTCCTTTTCTCTCTCTTACAGACTTGATCCAAGCAACTAATGAAACAAATGTGAATATTCCTCAGATGGCCGATACGCTTTTTGAGCGAGCAACAAATAGTAGCTGGGTGGTCGTATTCAAAGCCTTAGTTACCACACATCATCTAATGGTTCATGGCAATGAGGTAAGTGTAACCAGCTTTCTCTCAAGACCACGTTGGCACTGAGCAGACTGCAAGCCAAAAACATTAGTAGTGCAAAGGCATCTCTTCTGAACCGGTAAAGACCTGAGAACAAAGGGCAAGAACGATTCTTGATAAGGAGCAAACTTACCTTTAACAACATGGTTGGAGGCACCCCGATTATCTGTATGTTTGTTTAAAAAACTGTAGCGTAAGAGCAAGCAGCAGCCTGTTCCAGGATGTTGACAATTTATGTGCTGTCTGAAAACAGAGCTATGCAGGATTAAAGACTACCTGGGACTTTTTGACTAGAGTCAAAGTTGATGTTCTGCCACTTGTGTAATGCCATCCAAATAGCTGCCCTTTCCGCATGACAGTTAAAATCTTCCTAGAGCTGTAAATTCAACCTGATAGCCTTTTGGATTGCATTTTCCTTGCCCTTGCTTGTTATTGACCTGTTTAGACTGGTATGTCTGCGTGAAAACAAAAGCATACTTAAAGAGCTTTAGTATGACTGTGAAACCATTTGTCCCTGGCTGTACATAAAGTGTTTTCACGCAATGAACTTCTCCAATGTCACAGTGTAAATTTTTACTCCTGTCCTACTTTTCCATTCCAAGTTTTGGCCAATATTCTGATTTGCATTCTGTAACTGTTTCAGGCTGTTAGTCCCTGTATTTGATGTGGGGCCTGCTTGTTATTAAAACAGGCTTGCGGCTTGGCTGAAACTGGGGACTGCTGCATTGAAAAGTCTGGGACTAGCCTGGATATGCTGCTTTGTAATCTCTTTGAGAATTAACCATTTTTATTGCTCCTTCCACAATCTGGTTTCTATTTTG
This sequence comes from Haliaeetus leucocephalus, assembly GCF_000737465.1. Lineage (NCBI taxonomy): Eukaryota > Metazoa > Chordata > Aves > Accipitriformes > Accipitridae > Haliaeetus > Haliaeetus leucocephalus. The sequence continues at coordinate 3,341,514 of NW_010972631.1, forward strand.
CACAGATTCTATTTTTATGTATACAATAGAATATTTAGTAGAGATTGAGGCTAAGTGTAATTGATCTGAATGGATGAAAAAAGTTTTGAGGAAGTTATAGCACGCTAAGACAAAACTGTGGGTTTTCACATGTGTATGCTGGAACTAGACTGGTAATCTTCCTGCTAGGAGGTACAAAGCCTTCAGATCCAGCCTGTGATAAGAAAATAACTTTGTGTTGCAGAGATTTATTCAGTACCTGGCATCTAGAAACACATTGTTCAATCTCAGCAATTTTCTGGACAAAAGTGGATCTCATGGTAAGCCTACTCATGTGTATAATCTTAACAAGATTCTAAATAAGATACTATTGTTAATTTGCTCCTTCATTCATAAGATGAAAATAATATAAAAATGTGCTACTGAGGCCTTTTTATAAGTACTTAATGAATACAGGAACTCAAGTGAACTGGTGGACAACTTCAGTACAATGTTTCTTAGTTCCTGCAGAATTTTTACTCAAAAGGTGAAGCTGTACAACTCCCTTAAAGTGCTGGTTGAAATCAGGACCCAGTCACCTATCTCCTTAACTGTTATGGGAGTTAAGGATGAAATTGATAACTTTCCATTTAGTTTTTTGGTTTTTACTGCCTTAAACAGTAATTTTTTAATTGCTTGGGGACACTGCACTTTTTAGGAATTGTCTGTAAGTGTTTAATTGAGTGGGGGGAGGCACCAAAAGAACTACCTGCTTTTGATTTGAGCAGTGAATTTAGAAAAGTCTAGGCGGAAATTAAAGAGTTCTCTCTAAAGCTTACAAAGTCTGTTTTTCTACTTCAACTCTGGAATTATTAGTGTATTTTCCTGTTCCTTCACTTAGTAGAGGAAAAGCTTGTTTCATGGCAGCTCTACTAGAGAAGAGAGAAACCTTATAATTCTGCAGCTGTCAGAGATATTTGTAGACTGTATGCAGAGTGCAGGATTGCTACACTAATGGGTGAGATCGAAGCAATGCCATGTTACTTCACCTCTGGATGGAGTCATGTGACACCAAGAATTGGGCATCTTTTAGAAATGGTAACACAGGGCAGGAACAAAGCCAAACAAATATTAAAACTGTATTTGTCTAAGCAAAACATGCTATCCGTGTTCAAAGATACTGGTATTTGGCAACAAGGAATTCTGTTAAATGCATGCTTTTGTGTTCTTTGCCACTTTCTTCAAACTTAAATTGCCATTTCATAGATAATACAACAGTGTGTCAGAGATAATGAGCCATCAGAGTTGGTATTGTTAAGCCTGAGTTGGCAGAGATACTTAATGTTGAGGGATATTAAGGAAAAATACAGTCAATGACTAAGTTGAGGGGTGTGGATTTTAACAATGGTAGCAAAAAGGGACTTGTACTGAAAAGGAGGAGGAGTTGCCTTCTGCACACATTTCTGTAGCTTAGAAGAAGAAACCTTGAAAGAAATACCTGAAGGATAGACTGTAATACTAATTGTGTAGAAGTCTTATAGGCTTGAAGGTCACTGAAGTTTGAGGCTGCTTGTACAGTATTATGTGCCTTGAAGATCCTTGGTGTAACAGTTCAAAGGAGGCACTAATCTCTGAATGCCATCATACTTTCTTTGTTCTGGTAAACCTAGTCAGGGGAATTTTGAAGGTCCATGTAAGAGTTGGAGTGATTGACATATGTAAAATAGCAAGAGTGTTTAAGTTGAAATAAGTCTTTATCCCGGAAGTCATGTAGCAGTTAAGTATAAACTTTTTTTTTTAAATTGGAATTTTTCCCTGTTAATAGAAGGGTGACTAATTTCCCCGTCAAGTAGTGTTACCACATAACTGTGTAGGAGCCACTAGCAGGTTTCCCCAGGAACTCTGCCACTGGTACGTTGGATGAATCTGTCGGAGGAGAGGACGGTGGTAGATTGTTTTGGTGCAGCACTACTGCTTTTTCTTCAGAAGCTGGAAGATGTCTTGTAATGCCTGTTCTGTATGTGGAGTTGTTTAGTGCAACAGAGATTACATAACCTTAGGATCTATTGACTGTATATTATTGTTTACTAAAGAACCTCCAAATAAGCATGAAAATTAAGTGTAAAACATGTAACTGTTTTTTGCAGGTTATGATATGTCCACCTTTATAAGGCGTTATAGTAGATACTTGAATGAAAAAGCATTTTCCTACAGACAGATGGCATTTGACTTTGCAAGAGTGAAGAAAGGGTAAGCAAAGTTTAGATATGTAAACCGATAGGGTTGTCGGACCCATGAAAATCTTGTTTGTGGCATTACACTTAATTTTAGTGTCTCAATGACTTCATTCTTACATTCTTTGTTTAGCCACAATGAAACACCAAAATGGTTGGAGTTCTTAAGTATTTGTAATTGGTTAAAAATTGCACAAGGAGGAGAGGAAAGACTCTAGGTAGTAAGGCAAACAATGAAGACTAAAGCAAGGTGCCTTGCAGAGCTGGGAGCTTTTAGTGCTAGATGTTAAATCTGACTCTTATTAAATAGTGCTGCAGTGAGACTGTGTTTAGGATTTGGAGAAGGAAATGCTCTGAACTATATTTAGGATGTTTCGTTACACTCCAGACAATTTCCATAAGAAAGATGACTGAGTACAAAGGAAAACCAAACTGAACACCCAAAGTTCTTAGCAGGCAACACAGCCAACAGTTATAAACTGTTTCTGGACAGGCTTTCTATGCATGTTATTTCTGGTACTCAAAACAAGGCACTGCCTCAGAGTATAGCATAAAATAAGAATAGTGGTATGTATTTCCAGAGAGGAGATGCTATACCTGTAAGTGGCCAGAATGGGGCAATACCTAATGGTGGTTGTGCAGGTTTGTGATATTCAGAGATGAAAACAGGCACACGTGAAGACTGCTATAAGACTACGGGCGGCAATTAAGGAATGCCGTCACCGCTGCGTGATCCTGTTGGAGTAATGGTTCAAGACTGATAAGGCAGGTCAAAGTCAGTGGAAGTGCTATGAAGGAGTAGTGGAATTTAGTATCCAGGAATACTGAGGAAAGAAGCTCTAAGCAAAGATTGCCCTGATTTAAATCGTCACTGAATTGGCATGCATATATTGTGGCACCTGATGGGGGCGGGGGGAACAAAACAACCAACCTGTAGCGGTTTTTTGCCTTCAGTGACCACAGACACATCAGCAATGAGTTGTCATTAGTTATTCATAACAAACTTAGAGAACTGATAGTCTTTGTACATTAAGTACTTCTGTGACAGTATTTCTGGTCAAGTTATTTAAACTCTCAGTGTTTTATTTACATAAAAGATCAATCTCTTGCATTCGTAACTCTTAACACAAAACCTCTCCTCACCTGCTGTTGCGGAGGATGGCTGGATGAAGTATTTTTCAGGCCAGCTCTATTGATGATATGAGAAGCAGGAGAATCAAACAGTGCTTCAAACATTTGAAATGGATTATAGCTGCTTTAAGCTTAAATTTAGACAACAAATCAGTTTGGGGGAAGGGAGAGAGGAAATGCCATGGCGTCTAATCTGTATTCCCTCTTGCAGAGCTGACGGTGTAATGAGAACAATGGCTCCTGAAAAGCTGCTGAAGAGTATGCCAATATTACAGGAACAAATTGATGCACTACTTGAATTCGATGTATGTATTGTAGCTGACCCAGCATTAATGCTGGGCAGTGACTTATAAATGCTGTGGTGTAATGAACACGTTTCACCTTGTAGGTAATGCTTTCCTGATCATCCCATCATGTGGGCCAAAAAGTCCCCTTTTCAGTGTCCCACTGAGGTAGTGTGGTGAAGGATGGCCCTTTCCTATATGTATGAAATGTGCAGATTGCACTTATTTTTGTGGACAGGGTGGAGGAACAGCATGGGAAATGCGGGGCATTGAGGAATGCTGGTGCAGAGTTTGGAGTTTCATCTCCTGCATCAGTGAGGGGAAGAAATGGACAAAACAAGGAGACTGAAGAATCTTTTTTCTGTCTCTTGGCAACCGACTTTTGCAGGGAGGGAAAAAGCCATTAAAATACTACATGTATGTTGTTTGGCTTCCTCAAAATCTTCATCTGGTTTTCAGCTGTAAACTGAATTGGCTAAACTTTAATCTAGACTGTTCATAGAAATAAGAGTCTACAATATATTTATAATGTTTTGAATGTTGGTGGGATTGTTTATCTGCCTTAAGGATAAAAACAGGAGTCAATTGTTGTAGGAGGTACATTGCAAAGAGGTCTTTGAAGGAATCAGTCTTGAAGTTCTTCTGTTCTTGGTGGGCAGAAGGACATGCTTTCAGGTGGAAGGCAGGGCCCACTACGACTTTCAGAGGAAAGCCTTAGAAGTACATGTCTCGCTAATGTGTTTTTCATTCCATAAATGGCATAGGAAATGTGGTCTCAGAAGAGGAGGTTTTTTTATTAAAAGAAAGAACTTTTAATAAACGAGAACTTATTTTCTGCCCAAGTTAACGTGAGAACTGGAAGGGTTTTGACATCATTAACCCCACTGTATTATCTAGTAGACTGCTGAGGTTTTGTCAAACTCTGCTGTGAACTGACATCTTTTGTCCAGTTTCATTAAAGCTTTGTTAATAGCATCTCTGCCTTCCTCCTCTTTGTGATAGGTGAAGGAGTCAAGACTAAGATGTTTACTGTTGATGAGGATATTCCTCTGCTGTAGTGGATTGCTTTGGAGTGGTGAAGAAAGCAATCCTTGATCTGCTAACAGAAACCTTTGTTTGGTTTCTTTGTGTGAAAGCTTGTATTCAGTGCTTGATTCTATCTATAACAGCATCAGATACCTGGTGCAAGCTGAAACTTCTGATTGCATTCAAAACATCTGTTGTAAATAACTGGTATTTTATTTGTAGGTTCATCCAAATGAACTGACAAATGGTGTCATAAATGCTGCATTCATGCTTCTATTTAAAGATCTTATCAAACTTTTTGCTTGCTACAATGATGGGGTTATTAACTTACTAGGTAAGTAACCTGGTGTCTATATCTCACATACCATGAGTGAGTGAAAAACGAGTTTCAGATCCACTTCAGTTTTTTATTTAACCTTCATTAAAACTACATTTTTCTTGACTGTTCTATTCTGAAGTGAGAGAAAACTTAAAGCCATGACCTCTTACATTAGTGTTCATCTGAGGCTGGATTGTCATATGCCCTTAAAGTTGTACAGATGTCTACATAAAGACACTGAGCATCTCTGTGCTTAAAGAAGTGTACAGTGCTGTGTGAGCTTGCATAATATGTCCTGCAAGGTTAGCAAAGCAACTTTTGCTCTTTGATTGCATTTTTAAGATGCCCAGATTCTTCTGTTATATATCCTATGTGGTAGCCTTATATGAAATAATATACTCCTGAATAACATTCCTGATCTGTCTGAAAGCGTGACTGCCAAAGCTGGATCCCCTCCAGAACCCTTCCTACTATCAGCCTACAAAGTCTATAGGAGGCTGTGAGCATGTTCTGAAGCTCAGACAGCTTGGTGTGATCACCAGCATAACACACCCTAAGCTGTCCCTGCAAAAGGCTTTGTTATGAAGTCTAAAACGAGGAGTTGCCATAAATTGCGGGAAACGTAACTGACCCTCTACAAAATGAGCTTCAACTATTAAAACTTGTGGGCACTTCAGCTGATCTATAGAGACAGCTAAAAACTGAGAGTGCTTGGCCAGTACGACTGACCTAAAACTCTGGCTGCAACTAGAACAGGAAGAAACAGAGGTTACAGACACTGAACAGGTAAAAAGATGATCCTGAGCTGTAGAGCTCAGACAATTTTTTTGTACCCATGTTGCAACGCTTTCTGGCGGTTTCATAAAAGTAAGTCCAAGGTGTTTTGACTGAAATTATAGGCATGGGAAGCTTAGGCAGCAGATACAAATGTGTTGGGCATAACAATTGGATGGAAATTTCACTGTCTACTTCTACTTAAAGTGTAAGTTCAGGTTGAAATATGTGGCAGTAGTGCTTGCTAATGGACGTGAACCAACTTTAGAGAGCTATTCAAGTGGAAAAAGTACTCTTCTTTGGAGAGAAGACAACTTGGGAGAGGACATATATTAATATACGTTTAAGTATCCTTAATTACTTTGAAGTTTGGTAGCTACTTCACCTGCTTTCTTTTTATCTTTAAAAACCTGGTTCCTATCACACACAATGCTATGGCTGGTTGGGGTGCAATTTTCTGGTGTATATAACTCTTTAGCAGCTCAGCAAGCCCAACTTCTAAATTCTACTAAGGACTAGGAACGCCACTAGATTAGTGTCTAAGTAGAAAAATGTTAATAGAGTGCAATACTCTTGAAATGTGATTTTCCTGAAAACTAGAGTTTCTGATGAATGCAGACCTAATGTAAGACATCTTAACTGAAACTTGCCAAATTATTTCTCTAGAGAAATTTTTTGAAATGAAAAAGGGACAATGTAAAGATGCTCTTGAAATCTACAAACGATTTCTTACTCGAATGACCAGAGTATCAGAGTTTCTTAAAGTTGCGGAGGTAAGTGACTTCTAGTCATCTGGAGTCTGGCACTTAAGTATTTTGTGAATTTTTTAGCACCGATATAAAAATATTAATTGCACTTGTTAAGCATCTGACTCACTATGTATAAATGTGAGGCAGTATAGAAATTCCTGGATCTGCTTGTTCAGCTCTTCTTGAAGTAGTTAAGCCCTGCCTAGGACTTCCACATCTCTACTGTGCAGCCAGCCTCAACTTTCCTGGTAACTTAACAGATGACATGACTTCAACCGTATCTATATTTCTTGGAAATGCTGTAATAAATGCATGCCTCTAGGACAGGTTTGAACATTAGAGGAAGATACAGCAATTAGGAATACAAGCACAATGATTTTGTAAGTCTGCTTTGTAAGTGTTTGCAGCCAACTGCAAGTTAACTGGGATGTGAGATTTTCCTGGTTTTGATCCTTGTTATCATCCTCTTATGTGGATAATACAAATAATACATGGTTAGTTAACTCTTTTGCTGGGCCTTCATTTGTGGTAGATGGTTTCTTGGCACAAGATGCACATTTTCCATGTTTTATGCTTTATTATAATGGATGGCAGTAATGAGCTGAATAAAAAGTTTGTTTCTTTGCTAATTCACTTATGAAGGACTCTGCTAGACTGCTGAATGGCACATGATGTCTGATATGAATGTTGAGCTTGAGGGAGTGAAGTACTTTATAGACACCTATAGGTCAGCTTTGCAGGACAGGGATTATAGTGACTATACCTCAGGATTACTAGGTGCAGTGGAGCTTGTTCTTCTGCAAAAGCTAAACCAACAGGCACTCTGAAGAGCCATAGCAAAGCAACAGGACAACTAATAGAAGATTGCAGACTCAGACCTCATCTTGCTGTATTTGAAATGCTAGGAGAGAAGGGTGGAACAAAAAAGTGACTTGAGCTTTAGCTTTTTTTAAGTGATGTCTTCTAGGATTTGCTCACTGGCTGAATTTCAGAGAACTTCATTAGGATAGTCATGTATCTGTATAATATGTGTTTGGCAGTTCACTAATGCTACTCTCTGAGACAACAGTGTATGACCAAAAAGCCCCACCTGACCTGCAATATGAAGTTTACCTGGGTGGAATGTAAATCCCGTTGGTTTTTTGTTTGGTTTTTTTTTTTAATGGATATTTAATTAAAAAAAAAAAAAAGACTACTGCAGGTTGTTGAAGGTAGCTAATGGAAAGATGGGCATCTGGACTTGCTACCTTTGTGCTCTTTTTCTAAAGATGAAGCACATTATATGTTGAAGAGTATACCACAGTTCTAGTCAAAATTAGTGCCTGGTGCAGTGGAATAATGCACTTATGCTTTACCTCTTTTATATCCACAGCAAGTTGGAATTGACAAAGGTGATATTCCTGATCTTACACAGGTAAGCTTCTCTTGTAGTCTTTTTGGATCTGTGTAATAACTAAGAATTATGGAATTAGGAAGCACACCAGGAATGTAAATGTTGGTAGGCAGTCACACCACTGAATGTTTTAAAGCCCTCCCAACTTGCAAATAAGAACTGCCCAAAGCTAGTTTTGAAGACTGATATAACTAAAACAACATCTTTCATGATGACTTCTGACCTGTAGTTGAAGGGTAGGCTGTTCTGCTCTTTCAGAGCAGCACTAGCAGTAGTGCCGTGGACTTGAAGTTTAAATGCAGTTGTGATTTGATTGCTGAACTCCTCTGTCAGTATGCATGAAAACTTTTTAACATCAAAATTCACTTATGCTGTAGCTGCTTAAATTCTGTTGTGCTGGTCCACTTTCAATATCACTTGCAAATTGGCCTGGGTGCCTGGCTTTGTGCTTAATGTGGAAAGGATATTTACTTGGAGGAAGAGATCCGTGCTGAAGAGTTCACTCGTGGCAGTTTTGATGCCAGTAAAATTGGAACAGAAGAGCAGCCCAAACTGCTTCACAGTTGTAAATCCTATGCATTCATAACCTATGAATGTGTAGTTATTGAAAGCCTCTTGAAAGGCTGGTTTATATCAGCATCAAAATAGTGGTTCTCTTGGTTAAAAAGCCAGTTAAAGTCTGAAAGTGAGATACAATATGAAAGTGGAGAGTTTTAATCTTTATGGGTTTCAGATGCTATGGGGCTATGAAGTCTGGCCACTCTTTTAGCAGAGGAAAACTTAGACTTCTAGCAGCATGTGGAATACCGAACCTAATTCTGAAATAGCTGAAGTAGTATGTTAACCTAACTCTATACCTCAGGAGCTCTTTTTTAACACGGTCCAGTCAGTCATGAACTAAGTCCTTCAACTAGAAGAACTCACCTTAAACTCAGTTAATGAAATATGCTGTATAAATTCCTGTGAGTCTTATCTGCTTCTGCTTGTGTTGTGTCAGCCTGCTGGAAAGGCTGCCTGCTGGGACTGCACAAGCCCTGTTCTGCTACCGGAGTGCTGCCTCATGAACCAACGCTTTAGAATATAATAGAATAGTTCCTTGGGAAGGCAGGGATCTACAGTGATCATCTAGTCCAACTGCCTGACCACTTCAGTGCTCTTCTCAGGTAGTCCCTCATGGCTGTGTTCTCCCAAAGGCTGCTTGGGACTCACTTGCTAAAGCTCATCTGCAACGTGCTGTAGATTATGTATAAGACCTAAGCAGTGTATTTCAGTGAGAAATAAATAAAAGGTGAATAATAAAACTGAATTTCAGCTAATAGGTAATATATAATTGTATATAATATCAATAGTATACCTAAATTTCTAAAGCAAGCCATGGCAATAGTCACCAGTATTCCACAAGAAGTTGGCTGTGTTGACACTTGATGTGTGTACATACTCTGTAAATACAAACAGGTGGTCACAGTACTGAAATACAAGTTGATAGCTGTCATCTTTGGACTTTCTAGTTTGGCCACAAGGTTTTGGAGGCTGAGGAGGCATCTTGGCAGCTGAAGAGCTTGGCTTATTTTTATTTATTAGCAATTCTTGAAGTATGGCAGTTTTGCTCCAAATAGCTAGTGGGGAAGCCATATCAAAGGTTCCACCACGATGCTGACTGATAGATTAGTCTAATGTTGAAGCAGTATCTAGAAGAAATTAAGCAATGTTCGGTGTTGCAAATTGGATACCAGACAGTATTTAATTTCCAAATCGTTGCATCTGGATAGAAACTTTTTGAAGCTTTCTCTGTGAATTCTGTTTGATAGATGAGTTTTGTATTACCTTGTTGGCTTTTAAGAAACCTGTGAATAATGTACTGGAAAGCTATTTAAAGTGTGTAAAAGTAACAGGAAATAAATGTGGTTTGTTTTTTGGTTTTTTGGGTTTTTTTTCCAAAAGTGAGCCTTTACTCATCTTTTTGTTGCTGCTGGAGAATTCTTGTAACTAAGTCACTTGTGTTTAATCAAATTCGTTTCTGTGCTCAAATTAGTTGAAAATGAATAAATATGCTTATAAAAGCAGCAGTAGTTAAAATGTTTCTGCATTGCGTATGTACATGCGACATACTTAAGCCATCATTTAAGGATTTTTTGAGCAGTTTAAATTTCTGCATGTGTTAAGTTACCTTACTGCTCAGTTTTAATGCCAAAATTAATATGCAGACACTATAAGTACACTTAGCTGTGCATTGGTACTAGCAGGTACTAAGCATTCTGAAACTTCTGATTTAGCCAGCCAGATGGTTTTCAGCATACTGTATGCAGAAGCAGTAGGTAGTCCATTTTCAAGCATTGTAAACTGACTTTTTTGATGCATATGTGTATCCTGAAATTAAAGACACTATTTATGAAAAACACCATAGGTATTGCTGTCAGGAATTGTGGTTGATTTGAAAGACTGATAAAGAGAATTTCCCGTTTAGAGACCGTACCATTGATGAACTGGTAACCCTGATGAAATCCTTGACTATTATATCCTACTGTATCTCTCAAGGGTTTTCTCATAGGAATCTACTTACCTGGGCTCTATTTTTATACTGGAGTAGCTAAGCACACTGTCGTTTGCATTTATGACTACTTTTCCTACCTACCATTGTCACAGCAAATGCATGCCTGGGGGTATCGTCTGACCACAAAAAGGTTGCTTCAAATAAAACCTAAGATCAGGGAGCCTTGAAAAAGCTTAGTTTTTGCAGATGTCTAAAATAGTAATCTTTCCAAATTTTGAGTTAGCTGCTGGGCTCAGTAACCTGTGCCTGGCTACCATTTGGAGAAGAAACAGCTACAAGGTTTTGTGGTGTTGGGAGTCTTGAACCAAAGGTAGCTGCTTTTGGGGGCATTAGAAAGGACTTTTAATTTTTTTTATTTGGACTGCAAATATTATCTAAGCCCCTGGTCATGAAAGAGGTGTTGGAGGTCTGGCTAAAAGCAAAACTGAAAAATGACCTTGAACTTATTACTCTTAAAATTATCCCTGTGGATGCCTGTGCTGTTGTCAATGTTTAATACTGACTCAAAGCATGATGAGCAGCACAGCCTGGATTTAGGCTTCAGGCGCTATTTAGTAGAGGTAAAAGTTTTCTCTCTGCAGATGTGGACACAGTATTATCTTTCTAAAGCTGTCTTCATCTGAATACTTCTAGCATGGAAATCCACTATTTTCACAGTGGTGTTAAATAAAATAGCAGCATGAGCATACACATGCTGGATTTCAGGGAAATCAGTGCTGGATTTCAAAGCATCCTTAGGTCAATGCAATGTGTTTAGAAATGTGTCTTTCTCTTTGCTTTCAAGGCTCCTAGCAGTCTCATGGAGACCCTTGAGCAACATCTAAACTCACTGGAAGGAAAAAAACCTGGCAACAAGTAGGTATATATGTTGTACCATGTATCAGGGCATAATAGTAACAATGTGAGACTAGCTGATGTTCAGGTTTGCCTCCCCCAACCTCCTTTTGTCACTTAGTTGTACAATAAACTGTGGTAAGACTAGGCTTTTCCTTTCCCTTACAAAGTTGTCTTAATGGCAACTTTTTTTTCTTATTGGGGGGTGGAGGGAAACAACATACTGAACAACAAGACACTTTCCAAAATGAAGTAAAATTAACTGTGGAAAACTCCTAGAAGGAACTGTTTTTCCCTGCTGCTGAGGCTTTTATCATCAAAATTTGTTTTCTAATGGCTTTGCATCTTCTTACTAGATACTTGTCATGGCTAAGTCTAGGAAGGATTAAGCTAAACCTGTGTTTTCTCTTTTACTGTTGCTTTCCTTGCAATTTAGCGAAGGGTAAGTGCATATGTTTACATATCACTTGCATGCAGGCATGGTTATGTTTTTTTTTTTAAGATGGCTTGAACAGTTAGAAATAGATGTCGTCTTGAAATTGTACCTAAACTGTTGCTTGCTTTTGTATATAGTCATTGAGTTATTTTTGGTCATTTCTGTCATAGCTCCAGATCTTTTAATCAGGTCTACAGCTCCTAGGACTCATCCAATTCAAGTAGCCTATAGGATGGATGCTAGTTCAATACTGGTGCAGGTTTAAGTTCAACTCCTCCTTTCATCTCTAAGATCAAAGCAGCTCTAAAAATATGTAGCAGTATTTTCATACCTCATAATGATGAAAGTAAACAAATGTACTGACGTACGTTTTAACCTAAGATTAAGGCTCTGCCGGTTAGTTTCAGTGTGATTTTTCTTGCATGTGGGAAAACTTTCAGCTTGGACTTTCCAACCAACTGTTTCCATGCTTTTAAATATCATTATTTTAAAGTAACTCTGACTTTCTTTAAAAGAACAGTAGACTTTGAAAATTTGCTGACACATCCTCAGAAGACTTATGTTAGATAACTGCTTCCATATTGGTGTTATTCTGCTGCTAGTGCATGACTTTATAATATGGTGACATCTTGCCCCGGTAACTCTTTCCTACTGGCTCCTGTAGGCCCAAAAGCAAGATATATGCATGCATCTCTGCCTTTTCTCCATTTAGTAGAGCTGATTTAAAAGGCAGAATAATCTTGGGGTACCAATTAGCTTAAAAGATTCATTTAAGATTTGAAGTAAAAATTTGCATTCCTTGTCTAAAGGGGCATGTGAAAGTTTGAGAAATGGGGAGGGCATGTGATTGTAGAGATCTTCAGAAAGCTGTCATGCTTAGTTTTTGGTCTTTTTGCAGGAGTTTTGATGACCAGAAACATAGTTTCCAAAAGTGTACTTATCTGAAACCCCCCTTTTTTTTCTAGATCTGGGGCTCCTTCTCCTCTGAGCAAGGTAAATACTGCCAATTGCTGAACTAGTTAATTCTTGTTCAGGTGATATGCTTTAGAACATCTTAAGTGCATAAAGAGTTAAATTTCCATCTCCTAATCTGCTTTTTAGACTTTGCCACCTAGGCCCTACCTAAGTGACAAAATTACATCTTTTAATGGCCTTGTATATAATGGCCCCAAAAAAGTGCTTCACTGATCCAAAGGGCTATAGTGGTTATACCAGTGCAGGATGCTAAGCAGCTTTGCCAGAATCTGATGGTTGCGCTTTGTGAAAGCATAAAAGATACACATACCTTTATCTCAACTTTTTTTTTTCTCTTTTTCTTAATCCTCATGTCAGTGAGAAACTTACTCCATACTGTTCCTCCTCTAAATTTGTCACTCCATTTGCAGCTTTTTAGGAGGAAGTTCTGACTCTTTTAAAACTGTGTTCATGTGAAAAGCCAGGAAGAAAACTTTCATCTGATATACCTAGTTTCAGAATTGACCTTTATTAGAGAGACTGCTCACCTTAATTTAAAGCAAGAGTTGCCAGTGAAACTGTCTTGGTTTGAGTGTCAGATAAACTAATGAGCTTTATGGTGTTAGTAACAGCAGTTCCTGGTATCCCTGAAGCATTGCCAGGTGCCATAGTTCTGTGTCTAGTAACGGGTGTTGTGCAGGAAAAACTCGATGAAAACTTCAGAATCTGAGGGAGGCAGTTCAATGATTGATTCTAGTGAAAGCTCTTAAATTTCCCTCCAAAAAGCCCTTAAAAAAACCCCCACAAAACACAACCAAAAGACTCTCTTGTTCAATACGTAGCAGTTGGTGAGAACTACATGATGGCTCAGAAAGTGTTCTTACAACTTTAAGTAACCTCATCTTCCATGATTTACATGAAGAATTTGGACCACTCTAGTCTCAAACCTTAGTAAAGTCTTGAGGAGGGTCTGGAAAGCTTATATCCATCTCCTGCTAGAGTTGTGACGATGGGACGGCAGTAACAGAACTCAGAAGAGAATCACTTCAGATTTGCCATTCTTTCTTGGAAGTGGTCAGAACGGCAAACAGTACTAAACATAGTACTTGTTTTCGTTTGTTAGAAAAAGGATCTCTTTAGCATGTGAGATGCTGTAACAAAGCTCATAGTACCTTTTAGAATTAAATTGACATTCCTCAAGATAACTTGAGTCTTCAAGCGCACAGAAGAGTTGCAATATCCTCTCCTGGGCGTCTGTCCTTGCTGTACTTAAAGTATCTTAACCAGAATTGGAGGAGCTAATGAAGCAAAGACTGAGCTGTCTTTTATATCTTCGCAAGGACTTAACCGTTAGCACTGTTGATAGCTCTTTAAACTCTCTTCAGTCTGAAGGTTTACAGACACACTTTTAGCTTAGTTTCTAACGATTTCTTTTCTCCTATCATTTCTGTGGTTAGAGTACTATGGTGCTGTTGTGGATGAATGGATATTTCACTCTGGATGAAATGAAGGGTCTGACACATGTAGAAACAAACCTACAAAAGTACTTTGTTCCTCCCATCTTCAGGGTGGTCTTAAAACTGAGAGTTTGCTGGGGAGCAAGCTATTTTCTTGGAACTTGCTGAGAATCCTTTGACACATAGGAACTGTTAGTTACCCTAATTGGGATTTTAAAAGGCAGGTAAGGTAACTCCAGGTCACAAGTCTCTGAGTTAGTTGCCTAGGTGTTGGGTGAGTCTCGAACCCAAGGGACTACAGCTCATACGAGACTGGCTGCCGGTGTCTGCAGGTGCTCTGAATGCGTGCAAGAGGCATCTCCTCTTGAGCCAGGCATTGCGAGGTGGAGTCACCTTAGAGTTTCTCAACTCTACCACCCTCTGCAAACTTAGCCTAGTCTTCTCTAAATTCTTTCAAAGTGGGGAACAGCTCATGATAAGAAGACCTGATGTCAAAATTGGGTTTTTAAAGTATGTGAATCTGTGCATGAGTTGTATGCGGAGAAATGCTGGTATATTGAATTTGTATATTTAAAATATTTCTCCAGTCTTCTCCAGCCACAACTGTTACATCTCCTAGTTCTACTCCAGCAAAAACTATTGATACATCTCCTCCAGTTGATCTTTTTGCAACTTCATCTACAGCTGCTCCAGTCAGGTAAGTTAAAAAGCATATTTGAGCTACTGAGCTTGATGTAGATGCCAAAGTCATACTTGTAATGGGAGGCTTGCCTGCAGGATTTTGCTTATTTTACAGGTAGTATACATCAGTATTGAATGGGCTACATTATTCTACCAGTATAGATCACAAATGAGCTCTAATAAAAAAAAATAAATAAATTGTGCCTACTCTGATTTGCTTTCGGTGTAGTAGTGATGTTGTACCATTCCCAACATACACTTTTAATTGAATAGACTGAAGTAATGTGCAAATCCAAAGTAGTCTTTGCTGACCTTCAGCATTCTGTTTCTAAAACTGCTGAATTAAGATTCCTTTTTCTTGCTGTTCAGATCAGCTAATGAAGCACAAAAATAATGAACTTCTGGAGGTTAAAATAAAAAATAAACATTTGACCAATGAGAAAATCTAAACCTTGCTTTCAAGTCAAAACCAGAACAAACTGCTGTTGCTCATTGTAATGAGCAGAAATGAAAGAACTCTAGACATGTAAAAGCTCTCAGCTTGAACCAAAAGTCTGAAGACGTGACTAACTTTAGTTAAATGTCAGATGAAGTATTTCACTGAAGAAGGAGCTTCTATTGTTTATTATTTAAATGTTCTAAATGAACAAGACCTTGTTTCCTAAGCAAGTATCTGGCTGGCTTAAGCCACAGAAGTTTTACCAACTGTCATCTACCTAATGCCTATTTATTGCCTGGAAATGTGGTTATTTTGCTTTCTGACATGGCACAGTGAAATATTGAAGTAGAATAGAGCTGTTTTCAGTCACAGCAGTTATTTGCTCTGTTCTTAGGGACCACCTGAGATTTTCGGTTTTGGTTTGAGGGTTTTTTGTTTGTTTTTTTGTTTGTTTGTTTGTTTGGGTTTTTTAGGACTGTAAAAGTCTCATGGATCTGTTACAATGTCATTATCAAGTAATGGAAGTAAGTTAAGGTCCAGTCTTGGGGTGTACTGTAATCTTGGCACCTACTGCAGTAGAGGTGTTTATGGCCACTGCTCTAGTCCTAAGGCCTGAAAAAAATCTGTCTCTCAATCGTTTCATCAGTCATCCAAACTAAGAGTAATTCCTACAATCCAGTCATGACTTTTTTTTTCCTTTTTTTTTTTTTTTTTTAAAACTTGATTGAAATGGGCAAATTCCTCCAGTATTCAATATCTCTCTTCCTTTCCTTGGCAGCTCTTCCAAACCATCCAGCGATCTTCTGGATCTTCAGCCGGATTTTGCTGCTGCTGGGCAGGCGGCTCCAGCCGCCCCTGCCGGAGCCACTTCATGGGGAGGTAGCGAAACCTCACTGTCAGCATCTTTTCTTGCAGCCTCTGTCGTCTTGCCTGGCTGAACTGAAACCTGGCTCTTTCTCTGCTAGCACAGGATGTTCCCAGCTCACTTCCAGGCTTCTGCTGACCTGACAGTCAGGCATCCCTTCGCAGCACAGGCTACTCCTTTTTCCAGGCATATGCATAATAGTATAAGCTGCTTATAAGGGCCTGACTGCAAAGCTGGGGGGAGCCAGGAATAGGTGACTAAAAGTGAGCAGGAGGGGGATGGCTGAAGGTGAACAGGTAGGGTAGGCCCTTTAAAACAGAAGAACGAAAACTGCTCGTGTGCTTATTGGCAAGGGGAGGGCAGAAATCAACTCTTCTGTTCATAAAGCAAAGCTCACAGATCAGTAGGGGGAGGATCAAAAATATCTTTTACAACGAAAATGCATCTGAAGCCAATGGTGGTGAATTAGTTCTGCTGCAAGTGTGATTACCTCTGCCAACTCTTAACATATTTTATTAAAATCTTCCTTGTCTGCTTAGAATAATAATATGAAAATAGAAGTAGAGGGCTAACTGCTTTCAAATAGGAATACCTAACCAGCTCTCTGAAATTTGAGCTGGGTGGTGAGCTGAGCCTGTTCCAGGCAGCGCTAGCAGCTGGTGATGTGAAGAGGACTGCGATAAATGTAGGCAATGCTCACTCCTGTCCTGTGAAGACAAGGAATTAGGCCAGTAAATGTGATTTAACTTACATAGCTGTAAACCCACTGTGGTGTAATCTTAGGAGATCTTGTGTGGCAGCTTAATGAACTCATCAGCCCTCTCACGGCAGGAATGCTACACTGAGTCATGCTGATTCTGCTGTGAATGCTAACACTGGGTACTACTGGCTTCTGCATTCCCTGTTTCTGTCTTAGCTTTAGTTTGTTAAAGATGACATTGTATCTCAGCCACTTCATTATGAGAGGATCACGATGGCTGTCATGTAGACCATGATTTGCATCTTCCTATTTAATCTGTTGAAATGAGTATTATTTTTTTTTCAGAAGTGTCAATTTTATTAACTGAAACGTAATCTTACCCAGAAAGCAAGACTAGAGTCATCTATTCTAGGATGCCTGGGACTAATTATTCTGCAATTTTTGATTGCATCCTATTTGTCTTGCTTTGTCATTACCAAGTACTGGAACTCAAGCTTTTGAGATGTTCGAAAGAGCTCAGGCCTCTTAGCTGACTTTTTTAAGCAGTTGCTCATTTATGCAGAGTAAAGAGCCATTAATATTGTAAAATACTGATTTGCATTGCAATTTAAAGCTGATTTACTTGGCCTTTTCTTTGCTCTTTTGGACAAAGCACCTGTAGTTTGGAACTTAGGTGTTTTTATTCTTCTGAATTACTGAAAACTTTAAAATTTACCAGTAATGCACCTGTTCTCTTACTCCACAATGGAAAAGGACAGCTAATTTTTTTCCTTTGGCCAGGATTACCTCTAACCTCATCAAATATACTTCAGCCTTATCTTTCAGAATAGCATTTTGGTAACTTAGTAAGCTTCAGGTTTGTGTGCTTTACTGCTGGTGGGAGTCCAGGTATAATGACCTCTTACTGCACTGGAATCTTGCCTTTTTTTTTTTTCTTTTTTTTTTTTTTTAAACTCTCTTACATAATCACAAAACACCATGTCAGACATGCATAGATTGAGAACTGGAATGGCTTTGTTGTGAAAATACTGAAGTTTCCATTAATGTTTCATCTAGTAATGAGAAAAACTTTGAGCCTGTGTTAAGGGTTGTTTTTCTATTTACTTATTTAAACTAAATTTGCAGGATGAAGCCAGTAGTCATTATAAATTGTACGATCTCATAGGTAGTATAGAGCCTTCTAATTAACGCAGGTGAGGCCACATTGGGAATACTGCATCCAGTTCTGGGCTTCCCTGTTTAAGGGAGAGGGGGTTGGCAGAGGACTACCAGGACTCCAATGATCTCTGGATCAGGACTCCACATCTCTTTGGAGAGAAATTGAGGGAGCTGGGCCTCTGTCATCTGGCAAAGAGGAGGCTAAAGGGGACTCTTAGTAGTGGCCTGGAACTACCTGAAGGGGAGTTACAGAGCAGAGCCAAAATTTTCTTGGAAATTATAGTTGATTATAGTGTAGAGTAATAACAACAGGTTGCAGCTTCAGAGGTTGATTGGATATGAGGAAAAAACTTATTTCACCTGGAGGTTAGGGCAGTATTGGAGCAGATCCCCCATGTGAGTTAGTGAACTCTCCATTCCTGGAGATTTTTCAGGACCTGACTAGACAAAGCCATGACTGCTCTGGTCTGGTGTTGGGCGTAATCTTGTTCTGAGCAGGAGGCTGGACCTTCCTTCCACCCAGGACTTCTGAGAGGACGTGTAACAGATGTGTAACCCTGCTACTTGAGCTTCTTCCTCATCTGCAAAACTCTTCTGGCCCACAGCAAGTTAATGTGGGAACTCATGAGAAAGAAGTAGTAGTAGTAGTAGGAAGCTGGAAGAATTGCTGCAGTTCAGAATAGCTGGGAAAACGTGAATATCAAATACTTCAAGACGCAGCATCTAACTGGTACTTTAAATGTCACATGAACCTCAGGAATACGTCACCAACAAACGACCCTGCTTTCTTAGTCTCACTGGCAGTGTAGATTCTATGCATTCTGGCATATACTGTATATTCAGTATAGTACACTATAGTGGTATATACAGTACACTGTATATTTTCGTTGTATGCCTAGTATATTCTTGAGTACAACATCGCTTATCTAGCAAATGAATTACAACTTGTGAAAACGTACACTTCTGTGCTAACAGGAGATGATCAAGGTAGGGTAATAAGTTGCCTGCAGCATACCGCAAGGTGAATCGATAGGCATTTGGCAGGCAAACTAGGCTGTGGTATTACAAAAAATACAGTAGGTCAAATTCTGCATCATTGCAAGGTCTGGCTCTTGGATATAAAACCAAATTGACTTGAATTTCTGCTCTGAACTACCTTGCAGTGTGCCTTAGAACATGGATTTGCTATTAGTATTGTTACTTTAATATTACTATACTATAAAGCATTGGTTTGAGTCCTTCCCATATTAAGAGTAAGTATAGATTGCCATGCTGGATAATTGTAATTTCACTGTATTGTGATCTATAACATAACTGGATAACAAAATTGCATTGTAGAATAAGCTAATAGAAGGTAAAAGTTTGTCAACAGTTGCTTATTTCAAGTCTAGCTGTGAGATGTCTACCTGCTGTGCAGTAATGAGATACCAGAGTGCTGCATTTTTAATATACTGTTACGTTCTTTCAGAATGGTGCTTTGACTTACCTCAGCTTGTGCAGTCAGTCTCAAGTAGAGCTCTTCCAAGGAACCAATTACGAAAATACCTATATGTGGTTTCTTGGTGCTTTTTAACAAGTGTTGTAAAATAAAGACAAACTTGTGAAGATTGAGCTGTGCTTGCTCCAGGCATTTTGCTTTCTACGTACTGAACCCATAGCAAGCACAGACTCCAGATGCTTTACTGTTCAGTGTGGATCAGATGAACCCATGACCCTGTTACATGTACAATGAATCTAGGAGCAACACTGAGCTACTGGTTAGTAAATAGGTAGTTGCTGAGCTCAGGCTATTGTAACTGCAGTATAAAAATGTAATAGGCCAAACTGGTTAGTTTTCACAGGTTTTCATAGCTTATAGTTGGTTTTTGTGTAGGCAAAGCTTCCTCTGTCTTTGGGCGCAATCTGACTGATCTCAGAGGACATCAAATTGTAGGAAAGTCTGTCATTAAAGATGCTTCATTGGCTTCCAGAAAGAGTTGACTAAGGAACCGAAGTTGGAACAGAGCCAGCCTGGTTAGGCTGGCAATCACTCATACTCCTCATAGCAAGTGTTGACAGAGGTGGTTGTTTCTGCATAGTATGCTTTATGCATAGTATTCCTCTATCACAAATGCAGGAAAAGCTTTCAAGGACGAGCTGCTCAACTCTTTTTTTTTTTTTTTTTTTTTTTTTCTGTAAACAGTTGTACCAGTTGTCTTAAGTACAAGAACCACGGCCTGTCTGTCTCTCAGAATATAGTTGGGGCAGTAGGGATGCCATGTATTGTATTCTAAAGTAACTTCACACTGTATTTGCAAGCTGCTCTCTGCTAGAGTACCCTGGCTTTAGTGTCAGTTTTGTGAAGGGTTCTAGGGCTGATGGGTGGATCACAACAGCTCCCTTTGGCAGAACAGTAAGCTAAATTCTGTCTACTTTTAATGACTCTGATGTTGATTTTGACTGCTTTCTGACTACATTGGTTTAGAAAATATGTGCAACTAAGCAGAATAATTTTAAGATTCACTTTGGGATCTGAGTATGTTCTGCTAATAGCTCATTGATTTTAAATAAGCTTCAACTATGCCTGTTTACTGTACTTATATGTGAGCACTGGGGTTCATTGGGGCTCACTCCTCCCATGTATGCTTTTACTTGGTGAAAGTCTTGAATCTGTGTGCTGTTAGGCCCAGGAACTTGCATTTAAAATTTTCAATGTTCTTGGGGGATGTTAGCTGTTCATAAACTTCAAAGAAGTCTACCTACTGCTGGTCTCACTCTCACACTGCTAAGCCAAATGCAAGAGAGAATTAGTATAGTAGTGAATTGAACTTCTAAAGAAGTGATTCTTGGCTTTACCCTGGGGTAGTGAAAGGTGGGAGACCTTCCTGTCAATGTTTACAGGCCACTACTTGGTTCTCTCTGTTACAGTTTAAGAAAAGAAAATCAGCTGTATAAAACAGAAGTGGTAAATACTACCAGTGTCTGAACATCTTTCTGATTAGATATTAAGGAACTTATCAAATGTGTGAAACTTACGTACTGGTTCTGTTTTGAATAGAGCTATTAAACGGAACAAGCTTTGTCATGTAACAATAACTTCTTGAATGTTGGAAAATCGGGTGCAGAAATTATGTTAACATAGACATGTCACTTAGAGAATGAACATAGGGCTAATGAACATCTTCAATCTGGCAGTTCTACTAATTGGTCTGTTTCTTTATTCTGCGGTCATTTTAATGGACAATCACTAGACCTCTTGGGAGAGGGTGAGTAATATTTTTGATTTCTAAGACTTTTGAATGTTAAGACTCCTTATTAAAAGCTCCAGCTTTCTGGAGTGAAGTGATTGTGGTCTCTCTCCCTCTTTCCCTTACTTTTCCTGTTTGATCTTCATTATATGGTTGCATATAGATAATCTGGCTGCACTTTCCGGTGTTACCTCTGAGCCACAGATTTCAGATCCATTTGCCCCAGAGCCTAGTGCAACTACTGCTGCAACTACTGATACTACAACTACTTCAGCTGCTGCTGCTACAACTACAGCTATTACTGCTGCCACTGCTGAAGTGGATCTCTTTGGAGGTTAGTTTGGTTGCTCTAGTGCTCTACACCAGCTCATAAGGTAGATGAAGCAATGTTGAGTTCAGTATTGTAATAAGGCTTCTGATTTAATCAACTGTACCAGAGGTGCCTGTGTGTTGGATGCTAAATGGAACAGGAAATGTAAACTGTCCAACTACCTCTTTGTTTGCTGTGCTTTTAGCTAATAGCCTCCCCTGCATATATATGGAAATGGAAAACTGTACGCACTTAAGACTGACTTACCTTATGGTTGAACAGCTCAGAACATTAGTTTTCAGGTCCACACTGGGGTGAGCAGGTATTCTTTCCACATTATTCAATAACTATGCACTGTACTACAACTTCTGGGAAAAGCAGTTGTGCTTTCATAGTTGAGGATGGATGTGGCAGCTTCCTGCCCCTTCATTACATGTCACACTTGAGCTGTGTTGTGTTTCTTTTGGGTCTTTCCTGTAAATATAGTATTGAGCCAGCTGTAATTAGTATATTTCAGCATTCTTGAGTCTGGGTTTTAGTTCACATAGCATAATAGTAAATTAAAGTGGCAATGACCTTGTACTAAATGCCAGCTATACAACTAATGTACAGGAAACATATAGTTTAGTTATGCTCTTTCAGGCTCTAATGTTAGCTGCTAACCTCTTAAGTCAGAATAAATTTCCCCCTGTATGTTGTCAGTTTTCTTATCATTCCCACAGAGCAGGAGGCTTGTCAACAGCATGTCAGAAATTGCCATTTCTTTTCAACACTATACCAGCCCAGGTTAATGGAAAAATCTTCTGATTTACAAACTATTAACCATGTTTAAGATCACCTGACCACTGTATTTTTCTAGTTTTCTATTCTTCTGTTGCATACTTTCAGCATGATAGTGGATGTCAGGAATTAGTAATAACTTACTGGAATTCAGTTTTGATAGCAAGTATGTTCTCTGTGGAGTGTGTTTACGCTTCTAGTGACAGGAGTGCTGGAGAGCTCTATACATAAACAGTTGGACTATAAAGGTGTTTCTAAAGACTGAAAGTTCCCAGCTAGAAGCTTTGTCTAGGACTGCCTTCAACAGACAGCTCCAAGATACCCCCAGTAAAACTGCTGAGAAGCTGTAAGAAAGGAGTACAACTGCTACCTGCTACTTAACCGTTCCTTTTACAAAGATGGATAATAGTCCAAGTGCCACAGGATCAGGCAGTTCAGAAGCAATGTTAAGATAGTTGTGGGCAATGGTTCTGGACACCACTAGGAGCAAGAGAGAGTCTGATGTTGGTTACTCTCAGAAGCCTGTTGAAGAAGCCAAGGCCTGTGCTCATTAACACCCCTGCAGATGCAGTGTGTGAAACTTCTGGTGCGTAGATGTTGGGGTTGAGCCAGTCTTGGATGCAGCACTTTCAAATTGCATTATTAATTTAGCATAGATATATAACTTTTTAAAAAATTAAACAATAGTTAAGTGGCTAGAAATCACTGTAAACTTGCAATGGGATTAGAAAAACACCTACCCTTGCCTATTCTTCCAGTACTACAGCAGCAAGATATAGCCTTATTTTTTTCTACCTTTTCCACTGTTCTGTGCCTGGAAAAAATGGCTGCTACCAACTCATGAGTCTACTTACATATTTATAAAGTGGCAAAATCTGGATGCTTTTAGTTTCTAGAGATGTAATTGATCATTAGATTACTCAGTGGTACACGTTAGAAGTGGAGTTGCCTTCATCCTCCGATGTGGAAAGAATTTTACTTTTGCAGTATCCAGACTTCCGTGACTTGATCTCTTCTTTTAAAAAGAATGTATTTTGTTGCTCAAATACTATAAATCTCAAGTGGATTGTATATTAGATGAATACTGACTTTTTCCTGGAACACTTCAGGACAAAGCAAGGTTTTATTATTTGCAATAGCAGAAAACCTCTAGTTCTCAAGAAGAAACATCGCTAAACACACTCAGCAGTGAAGGTACTTCTGCAGTGCGTTCAGGACTCCCACAGGGCAGACCCTTTTAAAGTTGTGGAGTCCATATTGAACTTCCACCTCTCTACTGGTGGAGTTTTTTTCTTTCTCTTTTGGTTTTTATCTGAAGCTTGTGCTGTAAGTTATGTCCCATACTAACATTCCTTGTTACTTTAAGACTGTGTACAGTGCGAGAAGCAGTAGTTTTTGGGCAGACACTGTTGCTCTCTAGCTTTTTTGGCGCTACACATGCTTACACTTAATAAGCAGGTATTTAACCTTTGAGGTCTGCTAGAGATACAGTCTTCAAGGTCACCTTAACTTTTTCCAGCTTGCCAGTTCTTAGTGGCTTTACACAGTTCCTTGTGGTGAGGTGTAGTAGGGGAAAGTACAGGAGCAGTGATCTCGGGTGAAAGAATGTAAACAGTCTTCAGGGAGTGGCTAGGTAGGGAAAGGAAGCTGAAAGCTGCAGGAAAAAGGCAGCCAAGTTGATGGAAGAAGCAGAAGAAGAGACTTGGCAGGAGTGACTGTTGACTGTTATTCTCTTGCACTTTATCGCTAGTACTTTAGCCGATAGGAGCCTGCATGCTGCCTACGACTGGGCTTTGTCTTTAAGAGGAAAAGCAGTTTTGCATTATGTCTTCATCTCTAACATGGTCTTGGAAAGCAGATGAGAAATGCAGGATTGATCCAGCATAACTTTTTTGAAGAATTCAATTTGATTAATGGGCGAGCTTTCAGTTACCTGGGCCAACTTGAACAATTCCTTTTCTTGTTTCTAAGATAAACAAGAGGAGGTTGTTTTCAAAGCACAGCTGGAATAATTCCTGAGAGGGAGAAACATAAAGGGAGAAGAAAGGTGAAATATATTGAAATGCCATGTATCTCGATAATAGAATTTGGACACAATATTTTTGGATGTTAGTGATGTGGCCTTGAGTTATATTCTGTTGTGTGATGTCGTGGTTTAACCCCAGCCAGCAACTAAGCACCACGCAGCCGCTCACTCACTCCCCCCCCATCCAGTGGGATGGGGGAGAAAATCAGGAAAAGAAGTAAAACTCCTGGGTTGAGATAAGAACGATTTAATAGAACAGAAAAGAAGAGACTAATAATGATAATGATAACACTAATAAAATGACAACAGTAGTAATAAAAGGATTGAAATGTACAAATGATGCACAGGGCAACTGCTCACCACTCGCTGACTGACACCCAGCCAGTCCCCAAGCGGCGAATCCCTGCCCCCCCACTTCCCAGTTCCTAAACTAGATGGGACGTCCCATGGTATGGAATACACTGTTGGCCAGTTTGGGTCAGGTGCCCTGGCTGGGCATGAGAAGCTGAAAAATCCTTGACTGTAGTCTAAACACTACTGAGCAACAACTGAAAACATCAATGTTATCAACATTCTTCACATACTGAACTCAAAACATAGCACTGTACCAGCTACTAGGAAGACAGCTAACTACATCCCAGCTGAAACCAGGACATGTGATTACACTGTAAGCGGTGCAAGTAACAAGCCATGGCAGACACTGTGCAAATGTCAGTTATTAGACATTCAGATGACATGAATTGTAAGTGGGCAGAACTATGGTTTTCCCTTTAAAGAAATTAAAGGCAAAGTGATCAAGACTTTTTGGCACTTGAGGGCTAATGAATGTCCTTTATGCTAGAACATGCTGGTATAGCAAACTAGTGCTTATTTTAAAAATTAACAACAACAACAAAAAAATCCCATAATTATGATTCTTTCCTAGCACTAAGCCTAGTGGAATATTTCTTGTTAACTCAGGTCAGGTTCTCCATGTCAAAAAGTAATGAAGGTTGACTGAACAGGAAAAAATGTGGAAACAGAAAAAAATTATTTTCACCTGTACGCTTTAGTTCTATGATCTTTCCTACACTTATGACTTTCCATAGGGCTGTTTCACATGTTGCATAATACATTAGATGATTATAAGTCAGCTGCATCATCATGTGTGAGTAACTTTTGTCATGTATTGATGCCATGGCATCAAATAAAGCCTCAATATGTGAAATTAAACAGATCACTCTTCAGGAACACTTATTTTGCTGCAGACAAGATGTATTGAAGCACTACTTCAGTGTTTCAGAACTGAAAAATCCCCTTGTTTGCACATCATTTTAGTAAAAACTATTTTTATTTAATAATTTAAATGTTATGCAGTACATAATACATACCTATGACTCCTAATAGGTGTTCCATGCAGTGTGAACTTGCAAAGGTTTCAGCAACATCTCTTTAAGTTTCCAGGCTGTCTGTAAACCCATGAGGATCATGTGCTACTTGATTCTAGAAGGCAAAAGCTAGATTCACTTTTGAAGCAGAAGATGCATAAATGTAAGGAAGTGGCATAAATTTAAATAAATACAGTAACTGCTTTAAAGGGATAAGATCTCTTACAGTGCTGGGTATGCAAAAGTAGGGTTACTATGTCAACATGGAGGAACAAAAAAGAAAATAAACAGTCCGATTTTATTTTTTTTTTACTAATAAAATATGTAGTAGTCAATTGTATCATTTCTGCATGTCATGCTAGATTTTAGCAGAAGGCATCTGTGCAGGTGCAGCAGAGCCTTTTGAAAGGCTTCAGAGAACTTGATAAACATTAAGTGAAAAAACCAAAACAAACCAATAAACCCTTGGTTTGAACTGTGAGTTGTAGGGTCACCTGTTCAGGTTGGTTTGTCTCTATGCTCATATAGGTTTCTTGAACTTCTCAGAGTAACTCATATTTGAAGTTCTTAATATTGTGTTTTTCCTTTAGATTCCATTAAGACCTTAGGTGTTTATCCCACCTGCCATTTAACCCAAGTATGATGCTAAAGAAAATCATATTGCTTGGCAACAACCTTATTCAGAAGTGGCAATAAATAATAAAGCTGGTGCCAAGCTAGCTGTTCCCTTCCGTCTATGGGCTGGAAGGAATTTGGGCTCTCCCGAATTTCTATGGCTGTTGCATGTGGAACTTCAATAGTCTACATCTGGACAGGAATAGTTGTTACTTGGAAGCTGAAGTGGTCCCAACATAGAACTAGTGACTAACTCTATGCATTCTGAAATCCCATTTTATATGAGATCTGGAGTCTATCCTTTCATACTGGGAAATAACTGTAGGTAGTGTTGACTGACTTCTGGGCCTACAAGTTTGTGTGGATAGAAATGTGC
The DNA here is from genome assembly GCF_000737465.1 of Haliaeetus leucocephalus. Taxonomy (NCBI): domain Eukaryota; kingdom Metazoa; phylum Chordata; class Aves; order Accipitriformes; family Accipitridae; genus Haliaeetus; species Haliaeetus leucocephalus. The sequence goes on from NW_010972631.1 coordinate 3,368,158, forward strand.
TCTTTTGAAAGAGCCCAGGGTGACCCTCCATCTGAAAGCTGGCCCTGTAGAGCAAAACCCAACACACATGACAATACCCATAGCGTATTCTCAAGTAGTACAACTCAAAACTCTTCAGTCCAGTTCTGTGTTGAATTTCTTCTACGCGGTGTATGCCAGTGTCTGGTATACATACAATACTGTGATGTTTGACTAATTATGATTTTTTTACTTGGACAACTGCCATCCAGTTTTGTTGTTGAACCCTGTTACGTGAAAAATAGAATTATATTTGAAATGGCTTATTAGCAGGCCTTTTTTTGCTACTAACTCATTTTAATTCTATTGTACAAGAGTAATTGGCTTTCATCTCTTCTGTTGAAGTTTCAATGCATGTTCTTTTGAGCTTTTTTAGATTAACTGGCACAAACTTGTTTTTAAAATGGTTGTTTTCATTTTAAAATTGACACTCAAGTTAAAGCATGTTAAGCTTTTTCCTGTACTAGTTTGACAGTGCAATTGCAGTATTCCCCAACAGATTTTTTTTTTTACTTGCTAACTTTGTAGCAGTAGAAAAATAGCATTTGTGAGCATCTTGAAGTATTTAATCTTAATTGTGCAGTCTTTTTGTGAAGAAAATGCTTGCCTATGAGTATAGTCCAAATGGCACTGTCCATTAGGACTACTTCATGGTATTAAGAGCTACAGATGCTGGTTTAAGCCTAGGAATGATGCTGTAAAAGTTCAGAGATTGAAATTTAAACATACCACTTAGCAAGTGGCAAACAAACAAACAAAAAAAACAGTCAAAAAAACCTCATGAGCGAGTTGTTCCAAAACCCCTAAACAGTTGTTTTCACTGCCTTGACTGGTTGGCCTAGAGGTGATCCTAAAAGAACGAGACACAAACTGTGGCTGGCCAATAGTTAACATGAACATTCTTGATCTGTCAGAAGGAAGCTGAGTAAATTATAACCTATGCATCAGGTTGTGGCTTCAGAAAGATCAGACTGGAATACCGTTAAGAAACAACTAAGTTTGATTTCTCAGATATTGCCTGACTGTCTTGGCTCAAAAACTAGAAATGGTAGATGCAGATCTCTGCCAAAATAATTGGATTGTTATTCATAGCAGTGCTTAAGTTTGCAAAGCACTATGCAAATAAATTCACAGTTGCAGATTAATCACATGTATTACAGGCTTTGAGCATGCAAGTTTTTAAAATCTTTATTAACACCAACTTACTGCCATACCTCTGCTCTTTCTTCATTAGTTAATTTTGGGTAGTACATGAGCATGCTGCTCTGAACCCTTATACAATGAGAATAATGCCTTCTTTTATACTCACTGTACTTCCTGTGGGCATTGCAAGAAGCTCCATCTTCAAACCCTGTCTAGAACCTGCTCGTGTGGGGTTGGGGGAGAGACAAAGCGTTTTGCACTGTGTGACTTGTCTTGCTGTCGGAGTAACAACATTCATGTTGTATAAGGGGATCTACCTGTGCAATTTAACTTGGTTCTTTTACTATATTTTTCTTCTCTTTATCCTTTTTCCTTTTAATTTCTGTTCTTACACTGCACCCAAGATGCCTTTGCAGCTTCTCCTGGGGAAGCCCCTGCAGCAGCTGAAGGGGCAGCAGCACCAGCTACCCCAACCCCTGTAGCAGCAGCTCTTGATGCATGTTCAGGAAATGGTGGGTTTTATGTCATTAGATAGTCTCTTGTTTTGCTGGTTTTTTGTATAAACTACATGGCAGTGTGTTTTTCTGAAATTTTCATAGTGTTTGGAATTGGTCAAGACAAATCTTAGACTGAAGAGCATGCTTAAAACTGCCCATTTCCGAGTCCCAGTAACTTTGTGCTTATTCTGTAGTACTAATAAACCGTTCTGTCAGTGCTGAGTTTTGTAAGCAGTAACCTGCTAAACTGGATATTCTTTTGTCATATTTCTGTCTTTTTTTGGCCTTGTCAAACAGCCTGTGAAAGTTCTCCCCTTTAGTAACTAGACTGCTCAGCCTTTCGGATGGTCTTTATTTTGGAAAAACATAAGTAACATGTCTGGATAAGTAAGCTAGATGTAGAGCAACCTCCTGTGTGTGCGTGCGTGTATTTGCAGTATGTGCATTGCCTGTACTTGCTTTGTTCTTGACTTCCTCCCTCACTGATCCTAAGTATGCATACACATATATTTCCCCTCTCCTTTTTACAAGACCCCTTTGCCCCATCCGAAGGTAGCGCAGAGGCTGCTCCTGAGCTGGACCTCTTTGCTATGAAGCCAACAGAGACTGCTGTTCCTGTAGTTACCCCTACAACTAGTGCAGCCACTCCAGTTCCTGCAACAACTCCTTCTCCAGCTGCTGCTGTTGCTGCTGCTGCTACCGCTACTACAGCTACTGCCACTACCACTACTGCCACCACTTCTGCTACCGCCACCACCTCCGCTCCTCCTGCTCTAGATATCTTTGGTGGTAATTTTGTTTTTAACTCTTTGATTCTGGTGGAGTGATCTGTCAGGAGTACAGAACAAACAAATCCTTGTTGCATGCATGCTGTGTGCTAGGCTTTCAAACCAGAGAGCCTATTAACTCCAAATACAATGTACAAAACTTGAAAGTTCTGCTTTCAGTCCTGCCTTTCAAAAACGAGTTAAAGACGTGTTGTGTTCTTGGCCTTAGATTTATTTGAGTCTGTTCCTGATGTACCTGCAGCACCTAAACCAGATGCTACTCCTAGCATAGATCTCTTTGGTACAGGTAAAGAGAGAATTCTTCTAATACTCTGCTGCTTTGATGCTGTGTAATGGTGTAAACTGACTTGAGTGATACTTACTTTTCCTCGGTTTTTCTTTCATTTCTGAAGATGCTTTTTCATCTCCGCCACATGGAGCTTCCCCTGTGCCTGAGAGTTCTCTCACTGCTGATCTCTTATCTGGTGAGTGCTTATTTTTGCAGGCCATCCTACAGACTTCCTGGGTTTGGCTTTTTCCCCAAGATTAAAAAAAAAAAAAAAAAAGGGCTTATTGCCAATTTACATCTTTAAGCTGAAATACTAAGTTGTGGGTTTGATGCTTTGGTCACAAGATGTGCAGTTGCTGAAGATGCAAACCATGAAGTGGCTGACACTGAAGCTAAGTAAGTACTGTGGTTGTTGAGAGAGTAAATCCTCCTCTAAGCATAAGAAAATTCTTAATAAGCAATGCTTTCTTTAAAGTACTGTGGTTTTCAGTTGCTGTGTGAGAAATGTAACACTTTTATGTTTGCAGTTCTGAAGACTGTTACCTGAATTTACCAACCCTGTGGTTCTAACTGGTGGAGCCCATGTGGCTTTGAAATATTTAGCTATCATTGTTGCCTTGCTGATACTAAATATTATTTATCCTATGCTTACTGCAGTGGATGCATTTGCAGCCCCCTCTCCTCTACCCACTGCCTCTCCAGCAAAGGTGGATTCTTCAGGTGTGATTGACCTATTTGGTGGTGGGTATTTTTCTTTCCTCACCACTTCAGAGTTGAATCACTTCATTTCAATTACCTTTGCGCTTTGCTAAAGCTGCAGGTTTCCCATTCTCACAGCTTTTCTGTGTAGCATTACAGCTAAGACTAGCATGTCCAGTTCTTTGTATTGCACAATAACGAACTGCAAATACGCTGTCAATGTGGTCATTCTGCTGTCATGACACTTGCCATTCTGTCTTCAGTCAATGCATGTATGGCTCTTCCTCAGAGGTCCAATGAAAGTCTGTTGTCTTCTTTTTTTCTTCTTTGCAACTCTCCATGGTCATGTTGTTTTCTCTAAGTTCCGTTTCTCAAAGCAGCTGAAGTTTTGAGGGTGGCTTGTCTCAACCTGGGTATCTGAATCACAGGATCTTTGTTGGATTTGACAAGGTGGAAATTAGGATGGGCACAACCAACTCTAGGAGTGTTGTAGAACAGGAATATTGCTTAAAGCAGTGAATTTTCAAACATTAGTGAAATATTCCTCTAAAAAGACTTATGTGAGTCAGTAGGTTCTGGCTGGAATTACTCCAAACTCTCATCTCATGCATTCATCTCCAAAGGGCTTAACCCTCTTGCCTAGAACACTGTGGTTTGTATGGGTTTTCTGAAAAGAGGCCCAACTAAAAGAACAGAGATTTCTTTCAAGTGCTGGTTTGTTGCACCTCCTTTTTTCCACCTGAACTTTGTATCCATGGTACTGCTCTGCTATAAAGATGGCCAAGCACTTTCATTTTCTTCTTCTGATGAATGAAGTGGTTATCCTTTTGTCATCTTTTGTTTATAATAAGTGATGAATTGATGCATTCAATATTGAACTCTTTACTTTTTCTTGATGCTTTCTGGAATTCCCTTTAGATGCTTTTGGAAGTAGTGCTTCTGAACCCCAGCCCGCAACCCAGGCTGCTTCTAGTTCCTCAGCTTCTGCAGACCTACTTGCTGGTAATAAAGAACTTCTAAAAACTTATTGTTTTAATGCAAAAGAAAGAAATGGTCTTTGAAATCTTTTATGTTCCTTGGGTATATGTGGACTTTTGCAGTGGAATAAAATACTTGTTCACAAGATTTCTTAGTACTTTAGACATCTTAAATTAAAACTACAGTGATTTATAATGGAGGCACTATACTGCAGTACAAGTTAACTTCCTAGATTATCTTCTTCCTATGCTCTTTGTTTTCCTACCTCCTACACAAGCCTTATTTTAATGTACTGCTCACTGAAGAGGAGTGTATATGTAAAGTTTCTTTGGCTGACCGTAGCAGTATTTAAATGGTATTGCAGGCTATGCTGCTTGTTCCTTACTGCTAATTCATCTTCGTTTCTTGGTTGATTTGAGGCAGGTTACACATTTAAATGTTAGGAGCTTGAATAAATAATTTGGCAGCAGTCTTGCATTTAGCCAAGGAGAGTGGGGTGATGAGAAAGAGCTTTTCTGAGCACAAGGGCATGGAAGTGATAGAGACCCTCTCCTTTATACTGGGTGAGATGAGGTCTCTGCTAGTGCTGAATGTGGCATCACTGTCACACCCTATTTCAAAGGCTGAATAACTGTATCATTGTAGTCTTCATCCTACAGATAAGCAGCTTCAGCCAGATGCTGTTTGTACCATTCTCCAAAATTTGTGCTATACCATGTATTTTAGTGGCCATAGTGATTGTGCTAAACAGTTGTGACTCCTTCCCATTGCAGTTTGAAGTCTGTAGAGAATGAGATCCCAGCATGTCTTCCTCACTTTTAAAGGAAACTAATGCACTTCTGGTTTGAGGAAGACTTGGCTTAGTTTCCCCCATCTTTCTGAAAGGTGAATTTGTCAGCAGAATTGGTTTGTAGGTTATCCTTCATGAACTCCAAAGATGATTGTTAGCTTCATATTGTACCTTTGTGGCTTTAATTCTGAGCTGGAGTGATAGTCTGCCTTTTATGGACCTGCTAACCACTCTAGGTATGATGGGCCCTGACGTCAGTTGCTGTCTGTATGTCTGAAGGTCTCTCACGCCAGCTTACACCATATCAAAATCCAGCCCTGTGTATGTTTTCATGTTTTGCCTTTATATGCTCGTGAGAAGTCCTCTGTTGTATGAGGAATACATAATGTAAGTGAGATACCTTAGTATGTAATCTGCTCTAAGTGCTGTGAGTTGATACAGATGGGTATTTGCACTCTGAAGCCATCTCAGAAGAGGACACATTTTCTAGTACCTGCTTTAAGTGTGGGCATCGCCTAGTTGTGCTGCAGGAAGGTAGGAGTAATTTAGATAATAATGTATATGTCCATTCTCAATCGGTTCCAGTGCTGGCAAGCCAGCTACTTAGAAGTGGAACATAATGCGTAAATGCATGCTAAAGCTTTAGTATGGGCAGCTTCGGGATTTTAAGGTAGAGGACCACCTTTTGCTTTAATATTGCTTCAATAGGTCTTTGTATTAGTCTATGGATAGCTTAAGGCCAATCAGGCTTTAACTAGTAGATCCTGAAACATGCCAGTCATTTGCAGTTGTGTGTGTTATCAGGGGACTGGGTGCAAAGATGTTGTTGGGCAGAAACTAATTCCGCTTATGCGAACGTTACAATACAAAATATTTTATGTCCTTATCTGTAACTAAGCTTAAATTCCAGTAGGAATTATGCTCCAGATGGCTTAAACTTCAGCAGTGTGCTCTCTGAATCTGATGAGTCACATTAAATCAAAACCTAAATTATAAAAGGGATGTTATAAGTCTTAAATACTCAAGCAGACCTGAAGCATTTGGGGTGAATAGATGATTTTTTAAAATATTATTTTATTTTTGCTTTGAATATACGTTCAAAAGGGCTCCAAGTAGATTTGAATTTTTTTTTTTTTTTGTCTGATATAGGGAGTCGGTAAACATCACAGCATATTGCTAAGCATTTGTTCACCCTAGATAATGGCAGATGTATAGCCTGCAGTGTAATCCAGTTTTAAGTTTCAGAGTGTCCAGAACTCATATGGCGGCTGAAGGCTTGTCCTTCATGGTTTGTGAGTATTTGGTTGTACTAAGTGTTTATACGCATAATGTTACGACTGTACTTACAATGCATCATTGTCTTAAGTGTTCTGCTGTCAGGTAAGTTTCTAGTCTGTTCTTGGCTTGCTCCGAAAATATGGTAGAATTTTTTTCATACTCCTCTAAGCCTCTCAGCAGACAAGACTAGAACTATGCTGATAAATACAATAGTCTAGCCATTTTCCCTTCTAGATCTTTCTATCGAATTCGACTGTGTGCATGTGTATCCCGGTACATACTCTAATAGCATGTTCTTATAAGAAATCTTACTTGAGTGTGTAAGTAAAAGCAACTTCAAAATTTGGCAGTTGGGGGTGTCCAGACAACATAACTAACTCGGATGCTGCTGTCTCTGCAGACTCACTCTGGGTCTTGCGCAAGCCCTAGACAACTCAGAACTTAATCTGTTAAAGCATTTTTATTGCTTCTGTGCCTGATGTTGCTGTTAAATTGTGCAAGGCTAAAAGCTATGGATTAGCAAACTTCACCTGAAGCTGGGGAGAACTCTCTTCCATAGCTGGAGAAACAGACATTTTATGGGGCTTTGCAAAAGCTTACATAACTTTCTGAACAGAATTTTATACATGGATGTTAAGTCATGCCCTGCTGCCAAGATCCTTGTTCTCACTCAGAAAATGGAAGGGATCTAACTGAGCACAGGATCTTTAGATTGCTCCAGTGCTTTAGGAATTGATGCAGTCAACTGCCTTTGCCATCCCTGTACCTTGTCAACCTGCTTCTGGTCTGAGTCTTTGGAGATTAGTACTTTTTTGCAGAGAGTTGAATGCAGGGAGCTTTGCCTTGGGGCAGATGATAAACTAGGACGGAGCTTGTATGTAAGGATCAGAGGACAGGCCAACATCGGTGATGTTTTAGCAGGGGTCTGCTACAGACCACCCCATCAAGAAGAGGCAGTAGAGGAAGCCTTTTTTAGGCAGCTGGGAAAAACCTCACTATCACAGGCTTTGGCAACTTTAACCACCATAATATGTGCTGGAAGAGCAATAGGCAATATGGCTGGGTGCAGGTAATCCAGGGGACTTCTGGAATGTATTCGAGAATCTCTTGGTGTGGGTGATCACGACGTACCAGAGTGAGTTCAGCGGAGGGCCGAGATGGTCGCCACCGAGATGGTGACACATGACATATGAGGAGAGGCTGAGAACTGGGTCCATTCAGCCTTAAGAAGGGAAGGCAAAAGGGAAGCCTTATAGATGTCTAAACTACCTCACTGGAGGATACAGAGAAGACTAGCCAGGTTCTTGGAGGTGCATAGCAGTAGGAAAAAGGGCAATGTGGGTGGGAAATTCCAGTTAAATGCTGGAATGTCTTTATTTTTACCATGAGGATGGTCAGATATTACAACAGGCCACCCAGATAGGCAGTGTAATCTTTCCTTCTGGAGGTGTCAAGGCAAATCTCCAGGCAACCTGATTTGGTTAGACTGGCTTTCAGCAAGGTGTTGGGCCGGCTGACCTCCAGAGGTCCCTTCCAACCTAAATTATCCTGTGACAAACCCACTTCAAGAACAGACCTTGGAGAGCTGAGAGCAGATCTCTGATCCCAGTGTGTTTGTCCAGATTCAGAGTTAGTGTCTGTGAGCGTGTGACTTGCTGTGTATTTGCTGATATAGGCCAGGCATTCCACAACTAAAGCCTGTCTGCTGGTGGTACAGCAAGTTGCTGGCTTGGTGCCCAGGACCTGGTGATGGCACATCATTCTCATTTCCCTACTGAGGGTTTTGGTTTTAATACAATTAGCTACTGATAAATCACTTCTCTTCTAAAACACGCATCTGATGTGTAAATAAGTCTGATGCTTGCGTCAAGTGTGTTTGTATCAATTTCTCTTATTCGTTCAACATTTGTTAAGTGTTTGGTGTTTAGTCTTACCCTGTTCTCTGGGAAAGCAAAGTTTTCAGGGAGAGCGTCTGAGATACCACAGTAACATTTTATATAATTGATGCTCACAATTTGAGCACAAGCTCTTTATGTTGAGCTGTAGCCTGTCTTGTAGTTAAATGTCTGGCAGATGCTTGATTTCATAGCTGGGAAATGTGCTGTTGTCACTGTTTGTAAGATGTCTGCATAATATGCTGTAATCGATATATCCTGTGACCATGAAAAACAGTTTGGATAAAGAAGTGGTTAGAAAATCTTCAGAATTTTCTTTATTTTCCCATTTTTAAAAAGCTGACTTCCCCACTGAACTGGTAACTAAAGAAGGCTGAAGAAAGAAGAGAAAGAAAGGAATTAGTTGACCACTTAAACAAGAGTGATACAAACTATCTCAGTAAAAAGACAGCAAGTACTGATAAGGGTTTAGTGTAAATAGATGATCTCTTCTAAATTGGCAAGTTGTATTTGGTACTTAATGTCAACAATGTGACTGTTGGAGCAGCATGCTTAATTTTTCAGATTTCATCCACATGAAAAGATCTGTATTTACTCTGGGTGAGAATAGGACTTAAAATGGTCTCTACAAACCGGAGAAAATTATCTAAAGGAGACGTTTCAAATGAGTAAATGTTCAAGCTTCTGTCCATAGGCAGCAATGATTAGCTGGACAAATAAGAACAGTAGACTGTAAGGCAGGATGTTCCCTGAGAAGAAACAAAGGCAGTGGCAGAGCACTGCCTTGTCACTGTCTTGTGCTCAGCTGTGGCAAAATAATACACTTCCTACTCTGATACAGGGGGGAGAAAAAGTACAGCCTGCAGGTTGTGCAGTGTTCTTCCTGCTGTATTTGCGTAGTCACGGTCACAGCACTGAGCTCAGGTCTGATCCTTTCTGTGCAAGGGCAGCTGGGAAAAAACGAGGCTGGGAGACTGATGATGTAGTACAGAGACGTCTTGGACATCATGCCAAGAAGAGATTGAATAAGAGGAATGGCTTGTAGACCAAATGTCTGCTCTCATTTTGATGGAGTTTTAGCATATTTAATCAGTTTTCAGAGTCTGTAGATAATACAAATAAGCTTAAATTGCAAGGGAAATCAAATTATATAGTGGGCAAGGGAGGGATTTTAAGAATAGTAAAGCATGGGAGTGCATTGCTTGTAGGCTAGAGAATCTCCATGAGAAGGGTTTATTTATATAAATATAGGGTTTATAATATATACATTGACCTTAATCGTGGAAATTCTCCAGCCTACAGGCAGTTCAGTTGGGGATGCTGTTGATCCTGCTTTGGCATGGGAGTGGTGGGGGGAAGCAGCTTGAAGCCATCTTGATGAGGGAGACCAGGATGTTTTAAGATGGTGAAAGAGGATAACTGGATTAGTAAAACACTGTCTTCTGAACTGAGATTCCAGAGTAGTTGGTGGGTGATCATATGCTTTTCTCAAGTTAGTCCTCTCTTTCTCTTTTTTCTGAACTAATTTTCATTTGTTACATTCTGCCTGTGAGATTACTTACCTAGAACAATAGTGTGTAGTACTGGAAGAATTGTGTTCTCTACTCTGTTGGTCTGCCTCTGCAGAAATCTAAATAACAAACATTAAAGTTTTTATTGGTGACTCTCACAAAATCTTAAATTCCCTCGGTCATACCTGGCATACCAAGGATGCTTGTGTAGTACTGAGTTACTTAAAATGGTCTAGTAAGAATTATCTCTGTCGTTCTGCCTTCTATAGATTGAGCTTTTGTTAAACACAGCCCAACAAGACTGACCCTAATGTCCACACCTCTCTTATGTGGCTTTTTCAAGGCTTTGGAGGTTCTTTTATTGCTCCCTCTCCATCACCATCCCCAGTCACTCCAGCTCAAACCAGCTTACTACAGCCTAACTTTGATGCAGCTTTTGGGACAACAGCTCCAACGACTGGCAGTTCGTTTGATGCATCAGGTGAGCCACAGGGTTTCTTCCTGTGAATTTTCTAATGTGTTTTATGTGTTAGATGAGTTAATGACACCATATTTAGGCTCAGTACAAGCAATACCAGTGGTTTCCCTGTTCCTTCTCTACTGGAAGAGCTCAGGGTGGTGTTTAGGCTAGTGTGCCCAAGAGCTTGCTGTATCCATTTTTTATTCTACCATGTCAGTAAAAAACAAACTAGTGTGAACATCATCCTTGCATGTGCTTGATTGCATGAATCAGGAATTACGCAAGGAAAACACTGTCCTGTAAATCAAGTATATAGGGAAATCATCTTGCTGCTACTGCTGAAGCTGTTCATGAGCTTGCATGGCACCCGAAGGTACACAAAACAGAGACTGAGGTCGTGTTCTTTGCCTGACTATAAGCTTAAACTTTCACTGCTATCATTTTGTTTGCATCTCTTCCATTCTATATTTTCCATGCTGGGTCCTTGCTACAAACTTAAAATTGGTGAGTTCTGCAACTGTACAAGAAAAAAAGGTTGAAGTAGTACTGCTGCTTGGTTATTTGCTTGCTTGCCAGTGCACATGCTACCCTTTCCTGTTGACTTAACATTAGCATGTACCTCAAATCCAGATCAGAAGATACAACGCTGGCATGAGATGTACCAGGCGGTTTGACTTCAAGGGATCTAAAAAAATGAACTTCTGAGTTAGATGGCTGGACTAAGGAGGCTAGCTCTGTCAGTGTGGATGCTTCTGGTTCCTTCTGATCTCATAAGATGTTAGTAGGTTTTCCCAATTCCCTGCTGCTTGCAAGTGAATAGTAACATCTTGAGACTTTCAGTCCTGTTGCCGTAAGATGTCAAGGTATAAGACTGCCTTTGCTACAGTAATTCTGACTGGTGTTTGCTGCAAGATGTTCATTTTAAAAACCTTTGAATGAATATCTCCTGACAAAAGTGTGTGCATCTGATATCTCTCTAAGGATGGCTGTAAGAAAAATAGTGTCATGTGGAAGTGGTGCCGTATCTATGTAGATTCAACTCTACAATTAAAGTCCTTTTAGGCATGTCCTCTTGTATTAGTTCTCATTGGTATAGCTCTTTCAGGATTACTGTACATTCAGTGTCTAGTAAAATGACATGCATGCCCTTATTGGCATTACTTTTAATGTCAAACAGTGTTTTGGTAAGACTTGTGACGTGGTTGTCTGTGCTATATTTGTTGGAGCAACAACAAAGTGGCAGGTAGTGTTTTTCTTACCACAACTGCTGTTCTAACCCACTTTACTTTCACTTCCAGTGTTTGATGGCTTAGGTGATCTTCTTATGCCAACCATGGTTCCTTCTGGTCAGTCTATAGCACCTTCAGCCACAGCAACAGTCACTGCTTCAGCAGCAAGCAAAGGCCTCGGAAGTGATCTGGATTCATCTCTTGCAAACTTAGTAGGCAGTAAGTGACAAATTTTGGTTTTAAGTGGTGTGGCATACAACTATGTTACTTTTCCGTGGAGCCAAATACCTGTCTGTTTTAGCTTGCTTCAATGTCCTCCTGTTTCCCTGGGGAGATCGGGGAACCTATAGGCAGGAATAAGCCTGATTCAGATAGCTGGTAATCTGGGTTCATAACTTGTCCCTCTTTGTGCCCAGGATCTGAGTCGAATAATGGGATCTGTTTGGTAGGTATGATTTGTAATGTGTGAACATCCCAGGTACATCCAGGGGCACATCCATTAAGAGTCTGATACCTACCAAACAGATCCCATCTGTGTAATAACAGATGGAAAAGTGAAACTTGTCTAAAGCATCTGATAGCACCATGGAATTTAAGCAGAAAAGCTGGTAGACACAGATAGCTGACTTCTTGGTTAATGAGAGGAGGAGTAACAGTGGGGTGAGGAGTGAACAAGAACAGCCAAGAACAGACCTTCTCTCAGACAGGGAACTTTCCAAAACATGTTCTTGAAATGCTGAATCCTCTTTCCTGTAGTAGGAAAAGGGCTAGAGCCTTTATAACTAGAGATCAGTAGCTGCAGCCCCCCCAAAAACCGAAGAGGCCCACCTAGGCTAAGGTGTAGTACTACTGAAGTTGTACTTTGGAGGATTGTATAAATGGACTACTTTGTTAGTATATGTAAACACACCACAGCAAAGATATAACTGATCTTATGATGTATACTCTTAGGTGTGAGGTGCTTGAAGTCAGCAGGACTCTTAATCACTTGAAATCTCTTCTGCAAATCATTTGGTATATCCAAGTTTGGGGGAGAAAATCAAACTTAGCTATTTGTGACTTACAGGGCCTGCACTGGTCACGTGAGAAGAGTATTCTTTAAAACTTAGCTTAAAACTTCTTCCAAAGAATAATTAAGGAAACTGCTTGGAGTTCCCATGCTCCCATAGAGCAGATAAAACAGTGCAAAACTTCCAGATAACATTCAGATTTATGTGTATGTGAAAACCAGCTTTTTATTTCTGTATGTATAATGAGGAACAGAAACTAGTGTTGTCATTCATCGTGAATAGTTTGGTGCTCTTAAATAACTTAGCATTCTGTAGACCTAAAATATTGTTACTTTGGTTTGCTTATGCAGCAAAAATGGCTTCCTCAAGTATGTGACATCTGAAGGTTCCTCAAAAGTTTATCCTGAAGAAGGGGTAGATGTGGCCAGTCCTCTGATGCTGTCTAAATGAAGACAGCCAAAACTTTATTATTCTGTATAGGCCTGTGTGCAATGAAATGTGAGCTGTTGCTTTGACATGCTTTAATTTACTAAACGTGTGACTTTTTTTTTCCTTTTTTCTTACAATTTTCAGATCTTGGAATTTCTGGTACCACTTCAAAAAAGTAAGTTCAACTTTGTTTAAAAAAAAAAGTTTTCAACTATGCTGTATAGTCTATATCTGTTTCAGTGTTTATTAAGAATCAGTGAATTGGTTATGTGCCCCTTCTCCCCAAAAAATCAGTTCAGAAAAATTCTGGAACAAAGTATTCTATTCTATACAGGTTCACTGAATAATTAAGGTTAAATGTTCCTGTTCTAGCTTTTAAACTTGCTGGCTTCAATCTGAGTCTTAGAAATTTTTTTCTGTAAATTACTGTCTTCATATTGGACAGCTGATTTCCAATCAACTTAAAATGAACAGATAGTCCAGATAATAAATTGTCTAGCTCCCCTCAGTAATCTAGGCTAATGTGTAATAGTTTTGTTATCTTTTTACAGGCACTGGATGTGCTTATCATGTAGGCATTGGAATACTTGTAAAATAAAAAAGAAGTTCATCCCATGCAGTGAAAAGCTTCTTTTTGCAAGAAGAAATATTTACAGCATTGCATTTAGTTTTGAGTGTACCTTCTTAATCTAACTGATTGCTTACTTCTGTGCTGAGTCTTCCTCTGTATGCAAGACTAGTTTATGATGTGTGTACTTCAAAATGTTTTGTGCCTCTGTGGAGATGATAGGAGGGATATGTATAAACACATCATGAGGTTTATCCCCAAAACTTAGCTTCCTTCAGTCTATCTACTTCATTCAAATGGTGTATGTTATTCTGGATAGAGCAGCCTCTAACAAAACCTGGTTTTGCAACAGCCCTTCTATTATATGAATGATTTGTTTCTTTTGTTTCTTATCAGCTTTTTTCAGACCTGAACGCTTTTCTCCTTCAGCTGTCTGAGCAAGATTTCCAGCAATGAAATGACCTTTCAAAGACTTCTAGCAGGCAGCTCTACTGCCTGGCCCCAGTAGAATAGGCAGTAGCAGTCCCTCTTCCTACTTTGCAAGGGTATATGCAATAATATGTTACCTTCAGTCAATACTAAGTAAAACTTCTCTTTAATTTTCCCCACAAAGACCATAACCATGTAACTGGCTTCTGTGTAGAGTGTACTGGTGTCTACTGCTAACAACCCTTGAAACTGAGCAGCACTAAAAGTGTATCTTTCTGTTAATAACTTAAACTGCATACACCATAAACTAATGTTAATGTGTACTGCAATTTGTTTCCATTTTCACTGTGAGGGTATGTAAATAATAGCTCTGTCTCTTCTTCTCTATTAGGGGAGACCTTCAGTGGAACGCTGGAGAGAAAAAGTTAACAGGAGGAGCCAACTGGCAGCCAAAAGTAGCACCTGCAACATGGTCAACTGGTGGTGTCCCAAGTGGTCCACTGGTAGGTGGTTAATCCATCGGTACCACTGGTATTGAAACCTCAATATTTTATGAGACTATGCAAGCCTACGTGTAGGCACTGCTCCTGTCTACTTCAGCTAAAGAGTTTGCTTCTGTATAAATGATATAATTGTTTCAAGTCACATTTTTAAGACCAGATTTACAGCTGGCATAAATAATTGAGTTCAGGTCAACGAAAATACACTAGCCTATGTATCAAGACGTTACTCTACATGTACACTTAATCCCTGTGGGCATTGCAAGTGTGTGGTTAGCTGTATAGGTCTTGCCAGCACCAGGCCCAGGTCAATTGCCCAAAAGACAATGATATTGATCCACAGCTGAAGTACTGGAAGGAGAGAAAATAAATAGGTTTTTCTCAAGGTTTCCTGAATGGAGTAGATCAAAAGCCTACACAGTATTCATACTGATCAGGTGATTGATGTTAGATTAGAAGTGCGTGGCTTGTTTTCTGTGCTGTAAAGCAGTCTGTTGGAAAAGTTAAGATTGCCCTGTAAAATGTATCAGAAGGCACTAACTTTGAGAGAAGAGGGTTAAACTGAGCTAAAAATCTAAATTTGGCACAAAAGCAACTTGATCATGAGTAAGTTACAAGAGTAATCTGAAGAGGGGGTCATACCTCATCTCATCAAAGTCGCATAGGGCATAAACCAGCCTCCATTTGAAAAAAGTTGGGTTGGGAAGGGAAGGAAAGGACTGTCAAGGGGGAGCATGACCAGTTCATTCCCCTTCTGCCAAAGTCAGATGTTAATGTGACTCTAAGCATGTTCCAGCTTGTTCCTTAACCTTATGGAAGATACAAGAATTCCCTGAACTTGATACTTCATTGAATGTATTAGTTGTAACATCAACTTTTTTTCTTAATAGAAGGGCTGGGCAATACTGTACAGTGTAAGTGAATTTTTTTTGATCTCTTACTGTACTTAACTAAACACAAAGATACTAACAGCACTTCACCTGCACCTCAGATATTACCAATGGCTTAAAACTAGCTAGAAGCTACCTAACATGGCTCTTCTTGGACTGTCTGTCCAGCAGGCAATTCTCAGGCAATGTGTTGAATATGGTAGTAGCGATTAACCACTTCTGTGCTGTAAGCTTGAAAATAATGGCTTCAAACTGTCTTTGCTTTACTTGGATGTGAACTGTCTGATGACTTGTACTACTTGAAATTTCTAACTCCTGTAACATTAGCCTGATCTTGTAGTGGTTTTACCATCTGATAAATAACTAGCCTTTCTGGAAAGCTGGGTGGTTTTGATAGCATTTCATGAAACGTGGGTGCTCTATATATTTCTTCAAAATCATGCACTTAGGTATTTTTTGAAACCAAAGAAAAGCAGATCTGCAGGAAAAATAAATGTGGAGATCAAAATGAAGCTTTCTTTCATGTCACTGCTGAACCACTTAAGTTTTGGTCACGTATTCCCTTCCCTATCACCTTTTACCTTCTGGATTAAAATCAGCAGAATTTCATAAAAGCTTGTTCCCTCGAGTGACCCTAGTGCTTTGAGGCAAAAGCAGATTCAGTTTGTGCAGCCATTTTCTTGGCATCTGCCCAACTGGATTTTGAGCTACGATGTATTCCTGTGGCTGCAGTCAGATCACTGCATCTGAAGTCATTAATCTGTGTCTTTCTGTTCCTTGCTTTCCATATCTGAGTGTCCAGATGTTGGTTTTAGTTTGGGGACAGCTGGCCTACTAGCGCAGTACAGCTTTTAATAGAAATGCTCCCCAGAAAACTTTCAGACTGGAAAACGGGTTCATAATTATTAGCCAGAAACTGTAGGATGTTTGCTGTTTAATGAATCTGGAAGGTTATCTTGACTTGTCTTCAGTTTCCTAAGAAACTGGCATATTGTAGTCTGGAAGCAAGGATCAACCAAGAGCTCTAAATGCAGCATTCACAGAAATGGACTGTGCAGTGAGTAATTCCACCATATCTCCAGAGACGCACTGTCCTTTGAACTGAAAGTGCGCTAGCCGCTCTCCAAGTGCGGTGGGATATAACTGAGTCAAGGTAAGCAATAAGGATGTGGAGGCTCACACATGGCCCTGCAGCTTCTGTCATAGCTTCAGAAATTGGGCCAATATACTTAGGCCATATGATAGCAGTAATGAAATTCCTAAAAATCCTACTACCATTTTTAAATCCCTTCTTTGAATGCTTCCTGCCTCTCTTCGGAGTTGTTAATAATTTGGATTGTATATACTTCTGCGAAAAGAAGAGACCTGGATGCTTTCAAGGCCATAAGGAGACTCTGTGCATGGGAAGCTACAGACAAGGGAACCAAAAGGGATGATGCATAGGTTCTGCTAGATAAGTGGGGTGGCCTTGTTCAAAGATGCTGTTGTGCTGCATATCCAGTCAGACTACTAAAGTAACAGTTCTCTCTTGCTGGATCCTAGTGAAAGATCACTTTTTTTCCCTTGTGTTATTTGAATGAAAATTGTAACAAGTTAAGCATATGAATGAAAAGCATAACAAGATAAACTAAACTCTCCTTAGTAAAGTATGTAATGGTTGTGACAGTGGCTTAAGTGTGTGAACTTATTCTTTAATTTAAATGAATCTCACTGCATAAAAATACTATTTTTGTTTAATTGGAAGCTAATTATAGCAGTTGTTTCCCTTAGCTTTACAATCTGCTTAAGCTTTTAGTGAAATACAGTGCTACAACAAGTGCTATAGTGTGTTGGCTATCAATTATGAAATTGGGATGCTTTCTTACACTATGTAGAAGGAAAGTACGTATTTTCTTGGGCCTCTTTTGAGTTGTATTCAGTAAATGGATTCCATTCATGATGAGAATGGAGTCTGTCACCCTTGCTTTCTTATGAAGAAGCAAGCTGAGCATCAGTGTAAGGACTCATTCAACTCTCATTCTTTGAAGCATTGTGGTTTTGAGGTTAGGTATTATCTGCTACCTAACAGTCCTACTGTTCAGAACAAATTTGAGAATGCTGGAGACTCTGTGCTGTTTCCAGACAGTTGTTAAAGATTCTTGCAGTTCTTAATTTAAAAAAAAAAATTTCTTTAGACAGGAGCCGTGCCTCCAGCAAGTGCTGTTCCTGCTGCAGGAGGTACTCCACCCGTCCCACAGCCAGGAGCAGCATTTGGGATGGTGAGTCTCTTTTGTTACATTGCTCTCCTTTCTTCACCCAGAACCCTACTCACACTGCATTAATTTACAGCCCCCAGCAGGCACAGGCGTACCCATGATGCCCCAGCAGCCCGTTATGTACGGGCAGCCTATGATGAGGCCACCATTTGGAGCTGCCACTGGCCCTGGTGTACAGGTAAGTGTTACTGCTAGATGAATGCTTAATTGCTCTCTCTCTCTCTAGAAAGTAGCTTGTGTGCATGCATTATCAACTCAATTCCAGCTGTAGGTCTGTAAATGAGATTTCTTATAGTATCAGCCTGACTTGCAACAGATCACATGAACCACCTTAATTTTTTTCAGTGCCTTTGTATGAGACCAATGGAACAGGTTTGAAAAGTCTCCTACAGCTAACTACATCCAAGATCTGGTTTGGGGGGATATCCGAGTAAAGCTCAAAGTGGAGCTGATGGGCATTCCTATTCTGTTCAGAGCTTGTCAGAATTTACTAGAGCTGCACTCAGCATCTTCCCTCCCAGCCCACCAAAGAGATTCCTCAGAAAACTGACTTTCTGCTTATGAACAAGCTGAGGTCTCCAGTTCTTGGATGACAGCTGTTTCTCAGTAAATACAACTTTATCTGTTTCAGGCTGGTAGGTTGCTGGGTTTCTTTTGGTGCAAAGCAATTGCATTCAAATATGAATTACCATAGTGTATGTAACATCGGAGTGCTCAGGATGCACGCTTTTCACAGCAATGCGCAATTTTAAATACTGTGGAGAGGTTTTTTTTCAATCTTATGTTAAGGTGAAGGAATGCAAATGAATAATCTTAATCTTCAGTCACTCTGTATTCTTTTGTAAGTGGGAGATACATGACACTGCTTCATTTTTCGTGTTTTTAAACTATATTTACCTAGTCTAACTTTGTGACAATCGCATATTTAGATATAAAGGGGACATAAGTTTGGCCACCTAAAACCAAAGCAAACCTATTCTTAATGCTATACTAATTAAAAATAACCAAGAAACATTGTGTCACAAGTTACTGGTTGCCAGGGAGATGAGTCCTCCTTTAATACGATGAAAAAAATCTAATGGAGTAATCACTGATGAAGTACGTTGAGTGAATGGAGACATGCCACCCTTCCTGTTCAGCCGGCTGGTACCAGCTGCTTCTCATAGCTTCCTAAGGATTCTTTTTAACTCAAAGCTAATAAGTTTGGAAGTGCAGCACTCTGTACCCACTCTGATGCAAAGCTTTCAGTTCATAGCCCCGAGGTGATGCAACATTAGCCATAATACCTGTTCCAGGCTATTCTTTCAAAGTAGAATTTGATTTGTAGTAACGCTGAAAAGGAAAAGGCCCTTCAGAAGAGAGGCAGGGAATGACTCAGCTGTAGTATTTTGCTGCTTTGTAAGTCAGAAGTCCATCTTGTCTTTCAAATAGGGTGGAAGATGGAAGTTGATGCTGCACCTCTAAAATCTGACTTGTAAACACTTCAAACCAAGCCACTTCCCTTTTTTGCAAATATTAAGCAATCAACCTGTAGCAAACCACAATTTTTAAGTAGGGAACCACATTCCCGTTGAAGTTTGTCTGGGTTTTCTGTGTAGAAATGGGAAGAACTTGGAAGTGCTCTAAGTGAGAAGGTAGGTTGTAGGTATTGGAGCCTTGCCTTTCATATATAACTACTTGGTCTTGCTTTTCCCCCACCTTAAACTGTCTCTGCACTTACATTATCAAGAATAATATTGTAGAAGACACAAACAATTTTTTCTCAGAGAAGGGTAGTCATCAATGTGCCAGGGCTATAGGTAAAATACCTCTAGTGCCCTGAGTAAGGTAGGGATGGGGAGGAGTAAGGACAGGATGGGAGAATCGTTGGCTCCCTAGTGAGAAGAGTTGCATGGGACTTGAAAAACTGACATTTTCTGTGGAATAACTGATGATTTTTATACCTACCAGAGGAGGAACTGAGTATAATATAGTCATGTCTCCAGTACACTTTGGACTCTTCTTTACATTACCAGTGTTGAACAACTTGTACTTAAACGCCAGCTGCTGGCATTTTCAGACATACTCTGCATCATGCACTCTGCTTATTCCGCACTTTGGTGTTTAACATCTAACAATTGCTTAACTTCTGTCTGGGTTGATGATCCTAACACCATTCTGTCTTACAGGAAGAGAATGATTTGAAGCTACACTAATTAGAATATGCAGTGTCTATAGCTTTATCCATTAAACCAGCCAAACATCATTAACCCTGTAGTAAGGATGGAGTCTAAACAATGCTTGAGCAAAACAGCAACACGCTGAACTTGCAGAAAACATGAGAACTTTGTATGCTTGCAATGTGCTTGTGTGAGAACCAGCTATATCTACCTAATGCTTGTGTATCCTTGTCTGCTTTGTTTTTTTCTGCCTTCCTGGCTGGCATCTGTTAGCTTTCTCCAAGCCCAACTCCTGCTACTCAGAGTCCCAAGAAACCTCCAACAAAGGACCCATTAGCGGATCTTAACATCAAGGATTTCTTGTAAACGATAAGGTATTCTGTGACTGCCTGCCTAAGCATGTTATGCTGTGATATGTCTGGCACACAGATGTTGATTAGGCTGGTAGATTGACTATGACTGATAAAATTGTAGCTGCAGAGATACATAGAAACATGCACTGATAATGTGGCGATTTAAACAGAAAACCAAATTCTCTGCCCACACTCTTAATTTTAGCCTGAAAGCTTGACTTTTTTGCCAAAGGTGACTGCCAGGAAAAGTTGTCTTTGATCTATAGCTTCCATTTTTGCTTTGTTTTAATTGAACCCAAGAGTAGTTCTTTTTTTTTTCCTGAAGTTAATACTGAAACAAATAGAATCATAACAGGGTACAAATACTGGGGGCAAAACGGTGCTGAAGAGGCTTGTTCCAGTCTTGTGGGTGTGGAAACAGATTTGGTATCATAGGTGTGAAGAGATCAAAAGAGGAAAAACTTACATATCCTGATCATCAAGGGAAGGTTGTTTGCATCTCTTAACTGCTGCCAGTTAAGGTTCTCCCCCACCATACAATTTTTCAAGGCACTGTTTTTCTGAATGCTAAGGCATGAGGTCCTGAGTAGTGCAATGTAGAGCAAGAGTAGGGAGGAATAGAGGAGTAAATAAAAAGAAAAAATGGAGGAGAAGCAAAAAAACAGTACTGCAGAATGGAAGGAAAAAAAGGCAAAAACATTACTGCAGGGGTTTTGGAGAAGGATGTGAAGAGGGCCAAGTGGAAACATCAGATTGAATTGAACACTTAAGACAATTAAAAAAAGATAATGCAGAAGGTAGGCATTTTATAAGTAAGACTAGAATAATTTGCCAGGTGAGGAGAGGACAATCATTACATATCTTTAAAGCATTCTTCGTAAGTTCCTTTTCTTTCTTCCTATAGCTTAATTCTAAGACTTGTTCTAAGCCCCCTCTGCACTGGTGTTAGCAGCAGTGGATGGGATCAGACTGCTCTTAGTGGGCACCACCCAGTCCCACTTCCCCCTTCTCCAAATTCCAGCCCTGGGGAGGTGTACCTGGCGCTTGGTGGAGATGGCCGGGAGTGGAGATGCACCTTCATTGCCAGGACTCGCTGCTTTCAACTTGGGTTTATAGTAGTCAGATTCATAACAGTCTGTGGGAAGACTGCTGCTTTGTGAAAAACTGGTAACAACTGCTTTGGGCTGTGAAGTGATGAGCAGATTTGGTGCTCTTCCTAGAATGTGCTTTATCTAACTCATTATTCTGGTTTTCATCTAATACTTTTCTATATTCACAGCTGCAGTTTTTCTGACAGGATGATAAAAACGTGAGTTTGGAGTCTACAAACGGATGCTCAGAGTTTCAAATTGAGCCACCAGTACCAAACCCAGCGCTTACTCAGACTTTCTCTTCCTCCTGAAACGTGTAGCACAGCTGTGAAAGTGAACATTAGGAATGTGTACTACCTTAGCTGTTATCCCTACTCTCTCGAAATTTGTGTACTTGGGTTATTTGTGTTTTACAATTTAAACAATGGATGTATGTTTCTGATGCCTTCTAGTGCTTTTCTGAACCTATCCCACAGGGACAGATTATGCAGCTGTTGTTTGGTGAGCCATTTGGAGCGATGTCTGTGGTTTTTGAAGGTTTCAATGTATATAACTTTTTGAGGACACCTAAAATTTCCCTAGGACTCAATTTCTCCTTTATCTGTTACAAAAATAGTGTGATAATACCAGATAGTAAGGAAAATACTTATGAAATTGTGTGGAATACTTTTTTTTTTTTCCAGTCACAGGAATCTCAATTGTCGTGAAAAAATGTTTTATTTTTGTGGCACTGTATATGTCAAGATAATTTAAAGTAATATAAAGGTAAACTTCCATAACAGGTACCTTTTTGATGATTTACCAAGAACGAAAAATCATATCTGAAAGAATACCATATTTATTGCTCTTTTTATTTTAAAATCTATTTTAATTATTTAAGTTTCTGCATTTAAAATTGGCATATTTATCAGTTCTTGCTAAATGCACTGAAAATAAGTAAAGGGTCAGTTTCTCTCCATGTAGTTGGAAAAAGCAACCATAGTTGTACTGGCATTAAGGGATTTCAAATATGAGAGCACTCTTTGGTATATCTGTAGTCAAAACATTACAAGTGATGTTACTCATCTCTGTTCAGTTCTTATGTACATCTCTTAATTTCGTGCTGTGTATGCCTTAGGCTAGTGTTTTCTCCATTGCCCCGAATGCGCTGTGAGTAGCTTTTGTACTATTGGTGATTAGATTTAATTCTGATCCAGAGATCCATGCCCTTTACTGTACATACTGTGTTTCTTTAATTTTTATTTGTTCTCATACTGTTTCTGCTGATGGCTTGGCGTAAGATCTTGACTCTTCAATGAGGTCACTGTTGATCAGTGTTACAAGTGGCTTGGCAGTTCTCTGTAAAAGCATATCGGGTTGGAAAGATATTCACCTAAAGTCTTTCAAATGAACTATTTAATCAATGTATGGTACCATTAAAAGTGGTTGTATCTGAATTTGCTGTGGGGATAACATACACTGTAATGGGAAAGTTCTATAAAAAGCTAATTTCAAAATGGCTCTTCTTTGTATTTCAGTTAAGAAAAAAAAACAAACAAAAAAAAACCCCAAACAAACAAAAAAAAACCCCAAACAAAAAACCCCAGTGCATGTGTGCCCTCTGAGATGCAATAAACACCTTGATCAAAGTAAGTATCTTGTTGCCAGTTTCATGATCGTTGGGATGTTGAGCACAATAATACACTTTGAGAGGGGAAAAATGTGTATAGGTCCTCGCACTGATTGCTGAGTCTGCTGTACATGGTAATGACTTTTGCTGATCTTTAAGCAGTATAGGAGAGATCCATACAAAGCCAGACTGAGCACAAAGCCACAAGTGAAGTGGGGAGAGGGAGAGGAGATTTGTCTAGTTTGACCTATAACACCTCAGCAGGCTTCATTAAAGCTCTTCATCTCTTTAAACTAGAATAATATTGGAACTGCGAAAGTTTATAATACTGGTCCTGATTTCTTTCCTATGAGGTATCATTCAACAGCTTATTGAGCTAGCACAGCTACGATGCTACAGGAATTGCTTGTGCTATGGTTTGTCTTATGGCAGGTTGAAAGGAGGAGAAAACGTTTCATACAGTTTAGTATATTAAAGTCTTTCTGGTATGAGGTGACTAACTAGAGATCTCCTTGATTTTGTAACAAAATGAAGCAATGAAGCAGTATTTAATGCCAAGGGCTGCTTCGAAACACTTTATAAACAACAAAACACTGAAACAACTCGATCACGCTCTGGTAAGGTTTGAATTGAATTGGATTTCAAAGACATTTCCAATTGTGCAACCAGTAGGGGAATGCTATTGCTTAAGAGGTTTTTTGGTTATTCATTCGGGTTTTTTTTTACTTGCTACTATGTTGGTAGTACTTGAATCTGTCAAGTTTGGCCTTGGAAAAGTTGATTTTATACTTCATCGTTAGGATGAGTGCCCTGTTGAGTCAAGGTGTTCTGGATTAGAAATCTGTAAGGCTCAGCAAATTGCTGTGTTTTCTCACTGTTTGAGCATGAAGACCTGAACAAGGTCAGTAACTGCACCCCCAGAAAGGCTCACCATGGTTTTGCCCATGCTTCCTATGTGCTATGTGTTGCCAAATGAAAGGAGCGCTCGACTTCTTACCACCGTGTTGTGCATGTCTTCTCAAAGAAAGGACAGCATTTTCAGAAGACAGTCATAAACAAACATGTAAATATATTCAGACCAGTTTATTAGTGTCTCATTCAAATGAAGGTGATGAACTACTCCTCACTGAATTGCAAATGAATGTTTGCAATGTTACATGTTTCAAGGGGCCAAACCTCAGCATGAGGGCTTTTTCTTTGCCAGTTACCTGCCCCTGGCATGCAGTAATTGCTTCATCCATGTCCACAACCCTTGGTCCTCATTCTTGTTATTCTTCTATAGATCTCATGGCCAACAGCTCTGTGCAAACCCATGAGGTGTGTGACATTTGATGTCCTGTGAGGAACTAGAGGCCTGGACAGAAAGCAAACTTGGTGGAAGAGCAAGAAGCTTGTGCACTGCGGGAAGTAAAACCAGTGTATTTCCCCAGTATGCTGAGTAAGGTTACACAAAAGTGACTCTTACTCTCCCCATCACAAAGGAGTTATAAAATGTGGTTTGCAAGGAAAACAAGTGGTTGTCTCCTGGCCTGTAGACAAGAACATGTTCTTGTTACCATCTGAGTTTCATCATCCAGGCATGAACGCATCTGTGTCCTGCTATGACTAACCACTTCTCAATACAAGCTATAGAGAAGAGTGGGTGGGGAGGAGGGCTCCCATCTGTGGGAGGAAGAAACTGTCTCCTTCCCTGCATTATTCATGAGGGGAGGACAGGTTTCAGATAGACGATAAGTCCCTTACCCAAGTTCTTGCTGTTCTGTGTGCTGGCTTTAGAAGCTGACACCTCTGACCAGATGAGACTTCAGCAGCTCCCCCTTAATCCTTGGGTGCCTTAAGGAGCGGTAAATACCTGGAGAACTTGAACTCAGCTTACTGTACAGCTTTGAACAAAAAACCCCAACTTGTTCCTCAGCACTGGCTCATTTTTTGAATGTTTGGGGTTAGCAGTGTCTTCTACTCCTCTTCCCCATTTGTCATCAAATTTAATTGGCTTTATTTGAGATTTTTAGCTGTGTTTTTGTAATGTGTGCCTTTTAAAATGTACTGTAGCTTGAGTTGAGGGCTTCTGGATTGATGCTAGTGTTCCCCCAGGTGAAAGCCTGGATGGTGAGAACTAAATTGCTGTCTTCTAAGATCCTGGGGACCACCTTAGCATTTCAGGCTGGTTGCAAAATCAGGCTGCTACCCGAACTTCCATTCTTAAGGTTTAGTAAGGCAATGGCAAAGGCTAGAGACTTGCCTTAAAAACCAAGCAGGAAAGTCTAGAGCAAAAACTGTAGCTGGGGGTGGGGGGAGAAGGGGCAGATTTACTTTGTAAATGCATTTGAGACTTTGGTAATATGAGGTGCTACTTACCTGTAGGTGACAGCATGTAGTTCATGAAATGTTCAGTAGCCCCAGCTGACATTGTTTTGTTTTTCTGGCATGAGTCTTTGCTCCTGCTCTTCCTTCCCTATCTCTCGCACCAGAATAAGAGTTGCCTGCTCAGGCAACTTATTCTGCATAGGGAAAAAAAGTCCCAATAACTCTAAATGCCTAGAAAAGCCAGCTGAAACTTCCTGTGGTAGAAGTAGTGGCAGCGACACAAAGATGATACACTGAGTTAGTGATCCATCTCTTCTAGAACACGAAATGTATCAGAAATTTTATTAAAAGAGAAAAACATTTTTCCATGTATTGTATATTGCTAGTGCTGTGAGCAGTGTGGGAAGTGGCAGACGCTGAGTGGTAACGAGGGGATGAAATAAGAATTTCAGAGATGGGATTACAGAAGGAGAGAGGCTATACATATTTTAAAGCAGACAGCACTGCCATTTTTTCTGTTTCAGATCTTGGCTCCTAAAGCTTCACCACCTCTTCCTTTTCCCTTAATTAAACTCTGCAAATAATGTGGGTAGCAAAAGCCTGATGCTTGTTCAGTTGCCCAAGACATCTCTGAATGCAATTATAGGTGTAAGAATAGTTGCCTTTGGGAGTTAGCAAAGGTGGTAGAGCAGAAGAGAAACTGAAGCGAGTGAAGAAACGTGTGGGGGTGTGACATCCACTGCAAGGACTAAGGAGAGCAAACCTCTTCTTCTCTGGTGCTGTAGGGGAACCTGTGATGGGTCTGATGGATATCCACCTTGCAACAGCACTGTAAAGCATCTACGTCCAAATGTTCATGGTTGAACATGGTGAAGTTTGACCCATGTTTTTGAAATATGGTTTAGTAGGATGGAAGAGATTTGTCAGTTTACCTCAGTATTGTAATCTGTGAAGTAGCCATCTTTTCTGAAGGTCTTGCCAAAGCACTGACCTACTCTGCTGGAAGGAGAGACTTCATACCACTAAGCACAATAGCAGGTACGTTGAAGGTACATGCTACATGAAGCTACTCTAAAGATGCAAAGATCCAAGGAACTATGATCTCAGATGAGAGGGAAAGCCATGTCAATGCTTCAGAGTTAAACTGGTAGTTGGAGACAGGTTAATTGTTATCAATGACAACTATGCAGAGGCTGGCAGGACCTCTGTCACACAGGGTAGGAGAGATCCTCCCCTGCCCTCTTAAGAACATCAGGTTGCTCCTTCCCATGGTCCGTGTCTGTAGTTTTGCCCACCCAGGCCTGGAAAGAGGCCGCCTGCATGAGAGCGGGGATAGTATTGCACTAAGGAAGGGAAAGAGAACTGGGCTAGGATGGATGCACTAGGGAATGGTGTGGGGGATAGATGGTGTCTTCTTCGGGCTGCGGGTTGTCCGTAATTGAGGGAGGGGGTGAGCGAAGAAGCAGTGGGGGTACAGAGTGACCTCAAGGGAGCAGGTGGCTCTGTGCCCTCAACCTCGTAAGCTGCTGCAGGCCTGCAGCATGGGTATTAAATGTCAGCAAATGGATTTGGGCACAAGAGCAAAGTACAGGTGCAAGCAGACACCAGGCTTTAAAAGAAGCAGTATTTCACACTCCAAGTGTGTCTGTGTATAAATAAAGGGGATTTTTTTGAAATGCTACTCAGATGCAAGAGCAGGACGAGTTGGATTCTAAAATTAATTGTAAGACTATGCTTTATGTATCTATGATGTGTCTATAATTATACCCTGTCAATCTGGGTTGATCAATCGAGAGGGTGGTTAGTGATTCCTCCTTACTGGAATAATCCCACACTGGCTCCAGCCAACAGAAAGAGAGTTTCAAAAGCTTGAAATTTGGCTTTATTTTGAAAAATCAAGGAGGACAATAGACCACATCTCTCTTGAAGCATGGAAAAACCAAGTTTAGTAGATTAGCAAGAGAAGAAATGGGGAAAAATTAGTAATATTGAGACCAGCATACTGTATGAATAAGATTGTCGTACTATACAAATTCTGGCTTAGGTATTAGAGCATCTTTGAATCTATTGATCTCTTCTGAACCTTTGCACAAACTATATTCTGTTGTTCATGGGGCTTCAGCCACTATGAGATTTTGGTCTTTCTGCTTTTATAGGAGAACCAAATTTTATGAGCTATTTCTGTGGGCACACCTTTGGGATAGAGCACAATGCCCTTTGTGCTTGGAAGAAGAGGTTTCCAGCAGCATATTGAAATCACCACTTCCCAGCTCACCTCCACCCCATCATGACAGTATCTGGCACCTGCCTGGCATCGCTGCTGCTCAGGGATGTAAAAACACACTGGGCCTTGCTCAGCCCTGCACTTTGCGGGACATAAGCTGTCTTGATTTTAAACATATATTTAAATATACAAATAAATTTATATAATTAAATGTGTATATATATATATATAAATTTTCAGGCAGCTAGCAACTCTGCCTTGCTGCCTAGGTCCTCTGACGCCAGCATCACAGTTCGCTTTGTGTTTCTTCTTGCGAACCTTTGCAGCAGCATGACCAAAACGTTTCCTGTAGCTCGATACAGCCCTCTCATTTCAGAAATGGTATTGATGGAAATCCAGCTGCTTACCTCATTATGCTTTCTTGAAGATCTGGTTGTGCAGAATTTGCTTATGAGCCCTTGGCTCCAAGGCAAGTCATGCTGGAAATTTGCTTCGCTCTCCAAATATTTGACCACCTGTGATGCCTGTAGGATGGCTAAAAAAATGTTTTACTTTCTAAGGCATGGTCCGGGCCCAGACTAAGAGATAGGCAGAGTGGCATTCAACACATTGTAGCTAATTTTAAATTGACACAAAACCACTATTAACTCCAGTTGCATACACATCACCCAGCAGTGCATCTGGTTTTGTGCATGGGCTGTTTTTAAGCATCCTCCTAAACTTATATGGAATTAACTTAGGCTAGTTATTTGGCTAATAATTCATTCACTTATTTTTTTCTCTCTAGATCTTCCCTTTATATTTAAAAACCCAACATATGCAGATGAAATCACCTTCTTATTACCATAGTCCTTGTACAGTCTAGAGAGGGAGTTGATTCCCATTTATTAATAAAGAGACCATATGAAAGATACTGTTCTTTTACAAAGCAATGTAAACAAATTACATAGTGACAGTAAGCAGATTTTCTATTTAAATGCTCAGGTATTCTTTAGGATTATAAGTAGTAATTATAAAACTAACATGCGTGTGTGTATAAGTCTGTAATGCTCCGCACGCTTTTTAGTCTGAGACACTACTAAGTAAACCTATTTCTCCCGAGCAGCTCTATAACCATGTTGCTGGAGGACAGCTAATACCAGTCTCCATGTTTGCTTAAGCCTTCCTGGTTTCTTCAGAACCTGATATCGTCAGTTGTCTAGAAAAAATGCACCTTGTGGGTCCTAAGTGAAGTATTTATCTTCTGAAGATTGTAAAACATAGCCTGGCAGATTATGTTCTTGATGGTTACTAAGATGTAACAGTAGTTTTTGGTATATACATCTTGCACATATGTAATCAGTATAGTTAAATTTAATTTAGAAAAATGTTACACTGCTCTGTCCACCAAAAATATGATATTTTGCATCCAGGATTGATTTCCCACGGATTTCAGGATCCTGGCAAACATTTATGGTAATAGAGTAGCTTATGTATCTGCTAAAATATTTTGCTTCTTTAGACCTTTGGCTTCATGACTGATCATCAAGATTGACTCTAATCCCACTCTGTCATTTAGCCTGGTTTGTGGATTTTTCAGACAACTCCTTTTTTTTTCTTTTTTTTTTTTTTCCCTCCAACAGATGTTCAGTTCAGGGCTGGATTTGGGTTGTTTGTGCTTTTAACAGCTTTTAGAAATACCTCAACATATCACTTACAACCTCCATCTCTCTTCAGATGAGGAGTATATACTGAGAAATGGGCAAATCATCTGTATTTCATTCAAATGCAAATTTTAGAGGAACAGAGAACTGCAAAAGAATTGTAAGCCCTGGGATCTGCAGTGATACCTACACCAGGCTGCATCCCACAGACACTTTCTGTCATTAGCAAGGAAAATCACCCATCTCAAACCCGCAACGTTGTCTTTGCTGTACCTTTACCCCTTTGGGGCTAACACAGGAATAGCCCTCACTTAGATTTTAAGTAAAACCCTTTATGCCCATGTAGTATTGCAAGTGGTTGGTCTTGAAATCTCAAAATGAAGTACCTGGTCTCATGTATGAACTGTTTACAGTCCAATTCAGCACGGAAGAGCCTGTCGTGGATACACTTCTCTCATTTAATGACCTTTAAAATAGCTGGTAGGCTTACAGAATATTATTTTTCTAGTTGTACAGTTCAGCTTGCACAGGCAGGATTTGCCATTTGAGACTGAACTTACCGTGGCTGGAAACTTTAACTGATAGGTCCAGTATTTTGATAGATCTGTTGGAGATGGAGGAGAGATGCAACTAAAATGAAATCATTTTCCCCTAGCCAGACTTGAAAGCTAGGCTGATTCAGTCTGTGCTGTACTGGAACAGACTCTTGTGTGAAATACAGTATTTTTCTCTAGGCCAAAACATTTTATTGCCAATATAAAAGTTCTGTACAACTATGCATGCTGTTTCGCTTAAAAGTTGGCTCTCTGCTACAGATAAATAAGACCAACACAGCTCGCTGCACTCCACTGCAAAGGCAATGCATTCAGAGCAGGTGAAGTTTTCACTTTAAGACTGGTGGACAGGATCCTAAGATGGAAATCACAGAAAATAGAGAGCCATCTACTCTATTCCTCTGCTCTAAAGTCAAAATTGTATAATTCCCAACAGATTTTTCTAAAAGACCTCCATCGTACCACAGCCTTTCCAAACACCACTGCAGGACATCACCACTTTCACCCTGAGAAAGCTGCTGTTACTGTTATTACCTGATCCCTCTTTGCTGTGTATTGAACTGTCATTTCTTCTGCCCATGGGGATACTCCCTTTGTTCTTTGCAGCAGCAAAGATGATATTTGGACAGTTACCACGGTCATTCTTCTGTCTTATGCTCTCTGTCTTCAATCTTTCCTTGCCAGTCAAATTTTCTAGATATCTGATCAATCTTGGTATTCTCTGCACTCTCTTCAACTGGTCCACGCCTCCCATGAAGTGCAGCATCCAAAATGGGGCACAGCAGAGGAGTGAAGGCACGCCTGTGCTGTGTGTAACAAAAATACCATGTCCCAGGGCTTGTGAGCCAGGCGCCCAGTTACAGATCCAAGCGTGGCATCTGTGCTTTCCCCAGTGGGATCGCACTGTTGAGCCGTGGTCAGCCTACGCTCCTCCGTGCTCTTAAAGCCTTTCCTGAAGAGCTGTGGCTTAAGCAACTGCAAGTTTGTGCGTAGTGTGTAGACATTTGGGGAAATAGAGGAAAAACAGGAATAAAAATTTAAAAGGGAAATAATTTTTAAAAGGAAGAGATTTGTCAGTTTAGAGAATTTCAGTATTGAGCATTACGGTTTGGCTCTTTGTGACATTAATAAGACTCAGCACACTGCTAAATCTTTTCAGCAAGGGAAGAAATCTGGGGAGGAGGAGGGAGGCTGTGGGCTGAATGTCTCTCCGCACCCTGCTTTTCAGCTGCTTGGATCTCTTTGTGCATGGGGAGTTGTCCTGGGAGAATTCAGCAGATGGCAAAGAGGGCAGGGCAGAGCGGCTCTGTAGGAGATGGGGCTGTCTGTCCTCCCGCAGCCCTTTGACTGCAGGATCCTCAAACTCCATTTCTCCCACATACCTGGCAGGAGAGACAGAAAAAAGAAGTATCTGCAAGTCTCTGGTGGGTGATGGACGAGGTGAGGGAAGAAACAGTGCAGTGTGTGGGCACAAGATTAGGGTCTCAGACACTGTGACAGCATCACTAGCTCCTCTTCAGATACTGCATGAGTATCCCATTTACAATCACACTACCATGTATGTATTGTACATAGTTATATATACATATAGTGTATTCACTGATGTACCACATATAGGTATACATATATGTGATACACTTGGTATCTGATTTTCAGTGGGGACTCTGAAATCTTCAACTGCACATTCTTTGTAACAAAGCTGCTATGTACAGGCTGGAAAACATAAAATACTTTACTGTGCTGATTTTGGCTGGGATACAGTTAATTTTCTTCATAGTAGCTGGTATGGGGCTGAGTTTTGGATTTGTGCTGAAAACAGTGTTGATAACCCAGGGCTGTTTTGGTCCCTGCTGAGCAGTGCTTACCCAGAGCCAAGGGCTGTTCTGCTCCTCACCCCACCCCACCAGCGAGGAGGCTGGGGGGGCACAAGGAGTTGGAGGGGACACAGCCAGGACAGCCGACCCCGACTGACCCAGGGATATTCCAGACCATAGGATGTCATGATCAGCATATAGAGCTGGGGGAAGGAGGAAGGGGGAGACATTCAAAGTGATGATATTTGCCTTCCCAAGTCGCCGTTAGGCGTGATGGAGCCCTGCTGTCCTGGAGATGGCTGAACGCCTGCCTGCCCATGGGAAGTGGGGAATCGAGTCCTTGGTTTGCTTTGCTTGCACACACGGCTTTTCCTTTACCTATTAAACCATCTTTATCTCAACCCATGAGTTTTCTCACTTTTACCCTTCTGATTCTCTCTCCCATCCCACCGGGGGATAGTGAGCGAGTGGCTGTGTGGGGCTTAGTTGCCAGCTGGGGTTAAACCATGACATTTGATAACCCTGTTTTTTTCCAGAGTAGTGCCGGTATATTGGCAGCATCTCTGGCTTGCAAGCTTGAGGTTGCCCCTGATACAAATCATATGGAGCAGCGCATTTGGTATGAGATGCCCTGCTGTGCAGTTGGGGGTCAGCAGCAGGGTCCTTGCTTGCAGGGTGATGAATGTGCCTATGTGGGGGAATCTCCTAATGAATGTAATCATGCAGGTAGCTGGAAATAGCAGAAGGGAGGGGTTTAGGTGCATCTCAAATAAGGATGGTGGTAGCATTAACAGATCCAGTGCACAGGTTTCTTTTCCATGCCAGCTGCACTGCATTCATATGCTGTGAATGTGTAAAGGGCAATATGGAGAGGCAGAATACAGCTACCAGCTGTAATCTGGCCATGACACAGGTCTGAACTGCTCTGCTCTCATGGAAAAGTTTTGTGGGTTTTAATAGCCATAATGCCTGGATGTTGTTTCGATATCCGCCAAAAGACTCTTTCATTGGTACAAGGTTGATCATCATCACCAACAGGACCTGCTGCCTTTGGATTGCCCCAGGGCACGTAGCACTACCTG
The DNA here is from genome assembly GCF_000737465.1 of Haliaeetus leucocephalus. Lineage (NCBI taxonomy): Eukaryota > Metazoa > Chordata > Aves > Accipitriformes > Accipitridae > Haliaeetus > Haliaeetus leucocephalus. Next base: position 3,400,629 of record NW_010972631.1, read on the forward strand.
CTGAACCCCTAATTCTGTAATTGGTGGAGCTGCCTAAAAAAACCCTGCTGAGAGGAGAATTACGTTGGCATCCCACTAAAGTAAAAACAAAACAAACTCCTTAAAAAACCCTAATTGCTTGAAAATTTTCTTTCCATGCACTTAGTCAATAGGTAGTAGAAAAAAAATTCATATCAAGTCTTCTTTTTAAGAATGGTTGGGAATCTTGCAGTTATTTTAGCAATTATCTGCTTCATAGGTAACCTGGTTTCCCGCCAGTCTTCTGTCTCTGAGCTGTATCTTTATCATGTTTCTACCAGGATATACTTGGTTCCACAGTGATGTTGCCAGGCAAGCCTAAAAACTTACAAAAAGTTTGCTTTCAAATTAGGAGGAGGGAGCCAGCTTCTAGTTCTAGAAATGTGACTTTTTGTATGTCTAAAAATACTTGCCTTGAAGCTCAGCCTTTGCCAAATAAAAAAAAAAAAAAAAGCTGTGCTGTGGCCTGGAAAAGTACGTGGCTGCACCCCTCTGTCCCAGGACCGTGTAACTTTGGCTCTGCATGCGGGCTCTGGCTGATGTGGCAAGAGACAAGCACATGAGGCCAGCATGGGTTCGGCAAACAGGCTGTGCTTACAGCCCTGGCTCCACCGTGCATGTTAAAAAAAAGGGCTGGTACAGGGATATAACAAAGCATGGAGTTTCCTAAGTTCTTTGCAATATTTACAGTGTTTTAAATTTATGTTGTTTAATGGTACTGAGGGGCGAAAAAGGCAGGTGTTCCTCACTTCCTCACTGTACGTACTGCCATATGAAGGTTTTACCCCTTCCATACAGTTGTGATTTTCACAAATGGTACATAAAGAGGTGCTGCAGATAAGACCTGTCTGCAACACCTATAGCTTTGCTTTTCCAGGCTTAGTCCTTGGATTAGCCCTAGAAGGCTGTGCTGCTGCAACGAGACATTACCTTGGCAGCAGGCTTAAATAACTGATGTGATAAACCTCACCCGCAGCCGGCTACTGAGAAAGTCCCTGCCAAATTTCTCCAGGTGCTGAGCAGATGTGGCTCCCACACAGGCACATCTCCCTGCCGGGGATTATTCGCTTTTTGCTTGAAACTGTTATTCCAGTGGATCTTGCGAGGCTATGGGAGCCGTTTACAGCCCAGTTAGTATAATCTGATTAATAGCATCAAATTATTGTTATTTTTGCAGTCAGTTAAAGCAGTGCAATTAAATAAAGCTTCCCCTGGAGAGTAGGATGTGTCTAGGAGATTAAAGCCCATGCTTTCTGCTGGGGTCCAGAGCCTGTGACCTCTCCCTCAGTCAGCATCCACGGCAGGAGGAGCTGTCAGGGCAGCCCGGAGCTGTTTTGTAAGGGACATCACAAGATCGCTACTTCAGCTGGCAGCCTGCGTTCACGTTGACTCAGAGCTTATGAAAGCATTTCCCAAGGCTGGCTCCAGATTTGATGCGTTGTTTTGGAGCTGGTTTGCTCGCAGTGATTGTGCCTTTAGTTCTCTGTTTGCAGCTGTTACCTTGATAGCACTTTGAAGTGGTTTCTCTTGGACAGAAAGCCAAATTCCTCACTGTATAGCACCAGTGGTCAGGCATTATTTATTTAATTTAATTTTAGATGTTTGGTGTTTAAGTAGGAAATGAGGTGAAAACCCAAAGCAGGCACAATTAAAAAAATTAAAAGGTGGAATTAGCAACAGAGAGAACCCAAGACGGGCAGGGAGGCATGAGATGAAGTTGCAAACAGCACATTAAAAATAGCTGAAGTACAGAGAGAGACCATAGCTCCGCTGTGAAGGGCAGGACCTCGAGGAAGCGCGGGCACAGTGGGACTGTGAAGACGCTCTGGTCAACCGAGGTGCTGAAGGAGAGGCTGGAGCAAGGGGGGCCAGGGTGAGCCCTGCGGGGAGACCCCCCACCACTGCAGCTCCTGGCTGGGGCCCTGGCTGGCACTGTCCGGCTCAGTCGAGGACCTTCCTTTTCTGGAGGGAGTTTGGGATGGGATGGGGTGGGATGGGGTGGTGGGAGAGGCACGGCACGAGGTTTGCAGGACAAGGGACACCTGAGCCTGTACATCAGTGACGGGCATATTGGGACGAGGGGTTCTGGGCCTCTCCCTGCTGCATTTCCTCCAAGGTCTCTGCAGCGGGGCAGGGGACGGGTTCCCCAGCCACCTTCGTCCCTCAGCTGTGTGCATGCCTGATGTAAAAGCTGTTTGGAGCCTAAGGAAAGCAGTCTGAAGCAGCACCCAGAAGTTAACCAGGGAACTGATGAAGTTTGTTGCTTGTAGGACTGAGGCACATGTTTCCCAGCTGTCCTGGTGGGGAGCAGCAGCAGCAGCAAGTCCATACATTACTGGAGCGTGGAGAGCCAGGACTTTTCCCCACTACAAAAATAGTTGCTGTAAGATAAGGGTCAAAAAGGCATGAAAAACAATTCCTAGGGATAGGATTAAGGTGAAAAAAGCACATCAGCAAGTTCAGAAGTGGCCTGTACATAAACTTTCCAATATGCAAAAAAAAAAAAAAAAAATCAAGAAAAGGTGCTTCACCAGCCTAATGATAAATGGGTAGTGCGTACAGCGGGGGCAAAGTTGATGTCATTAATGTGAAGGATGCAAAGGTGAAGGCTGAACTGAGACGCAATACACAAATATTGTATGGCATTTCTTTTATGCTTGTAGCTGGAGAAAGTTAATCCAATCTCTATGGAGCCTTCAAGCTGAAGATGAGTTTAAAGCTGCCCCTCCTTGTATGTGTGCATGTGGTGTACTATGGATTTATACATCAGAATAACCGAGCAAAAACTGTTTTCAAAGTCATAACCCCATAAAGACAATTCTCTATCAGTTTAAAGGTAATAAAATACCACTAGTGGCAGCTGTATTATTATTTTTTTAAGCTTGTAGACACTGTTTTCACAATATGGACAGAAAACTAACCTGACGTTGGTCATTGCACAGATGCCTGATTTTATTTAGTCCCAAAAGGTGAGGAAAAAAATCAATAAGCAAGAAGTGAAGGACTCAAGCATGTCAGTCGTATAAGCAGCATTGCTTGATCACAGATCACTGTTGTAACAGGTTAATTTACAAGCAATAAAGTATCATATCTAAATTGAAACCTGTCAAAGCTACTTTCCCTTTTGAGTGTTGCTTCCTTTTTATATCTTTCTAAAAAAAATAAACCTTTTTACAGATCATAAATGCCTAGTGTATAATGCTCTATAACAAGTAAATACATATAATATGTGGTGGGTCAAATTTCCCTCTGAGGTTCACCATTGTAAATGAGAGAAGAATGCGATGCGGTGTTTGTTTGGTTACTGGAGCTTACTGTTTCAACCCACCATTACTAAAAATGACTTCATACATCCTCCATGGATACAAACAAAATGTATAAAAGCCTAAAACGTCAGTGGCCCTGTGCCTGGAAGCCTCCCTTCATGTCCACCATTTAAGAAGACCAGGTCTGAGCCCAAACGGACAATAAGCAGCAAGAGTTTGGTAGTGCAATAAATCCCTGCCCCTCTGTGGGAATGGTGGGATAGACAACCAGCAACTGGCTGTTCTTTCGCCGTGTAACTCACCGCAGCTCTGGAACACATCCACGTCCTGTACAGACGAGTGTGTCAGAAAAACCCATATGCCACACCTATCTATAAAGTCTCCCTTGCCTTTTTGCATTCATATTTTTTAAAATATCTCTGTTTTACTTAAATAAAAATATGATGCTTGTCTCAGAGATTATGTTTCAATTTAGTTTTTTTTCCTTTGTATTACTAGTAAATCCCCTTTGGGGTAACTTAGCATTCTCTTTTTTCTGTGTTGGGGAGGGGAAGCCCCTGCTGGCATTCGAGGGCACGTTGTATCCCCACCACTGGGCAGGTTGGTTTGCTCTTGTACAGGAGCCAACAATATTTAGTTGATGAGTTAATCATTCAAGAGAAGGCAAAGGAATGTAAAAACTAGAATTGCCTTTCTCTGTAGGAAAAATAGAAATCATGTTTTCTTCCCTTCAGTAAGGCACTGTGCTTTTTTTGCTGTCGATCACTGTCTTCACCTTTGCTTTCTCTTGTCCTCTACTCCCTCTGGGGCCTGCCCTGCTTCAAAATGCCCACAGAGAGGTACAGCCAGAAAGGGTCCTTTGCGGTGTGCTGTCTCCTGGCTGCTTTCGCCTTTAATTAAGCAAAGCTGAAACCAGCATTTAATCCATAAAGTTGGAAATTAAACTGGGGGGGGTAGAATGCTGCAACTGCAGCCAAAGGGCAGCTGAGTAATTTGTCTGAAAACCAGCCCAACTTAGTTTCATCCAATGTTTTCAAGCTCTTTCACATGGAAAAGAAGTAGAGCCATAGCAACTGCAATAACTGTGGTGCATGCATAATTGCCAAGAGGCATAATCTTTGTAAAATATTTGTGTAGCTTCTCCAGTATATCTGATCTTTTTTCTTAGCAATAACAGCTGAATAACAGCCATTATCAAGGCTTAGAGACGTATTCTAAGTAGGAGGAATGAACAGTTCATCAGGAATACCTGCATAATAACCGGCATAAGAAGACGCTTCTTCAGTGGATTTGAGATGCTGTTATTTGGTGAAGGCCTTTTGAGCATTTATTAAAGACGATGGCAACTGGAAGTATGACAGGCAAATACCTGCACAAGGAACTGGGCTGTATCAGAACCTTTTAGGGCTGAATAGTTGTTTGGATAGGATGCCAGTTCAAGCCCCCCAGGGCCCATGGGAATGTGAGACCCACAGCACATCTTGAAATGTATCTTGCATCGGAGCAACCACATCCCTGCCAGTGGTTTGGCAGTGGCCTGCAGAGGAGACAGCTGTCACCCATGGGTCTCTGTTGTATTCCCTGGAGAGGGGCAGAGAAACACTTCTTGGGCACAAAGACATTCTCCCAGAAGGTGGCAAAAAGTAGACTCTGGCAATGAAAAGATTTAGATCCTGTTACCAGCCCCAAATGGACTTTGGTCCAGGTAACAAAGATGTCGATCCTATTTATCCCCCTATGGCCCTTACTCCTCCCCCATGTAAGGACCACCAGAGCTGGCAGGGAAGCCCTTGCCAGACCCCTGTTAAATATTTCTTGTATTAGACACATTGTTAATCACTGCTGTAATCATTTCTAAACTTCCCATTAAATATTTCCAGCAGCTCTCATCCTTGCCAAAAAAATCTCTCCTTTTACTGTCAGTGACCAAATCAGCACCAGTTGCAAGGGCATAGAGTTAAGCTGAGAACTGAGATTATAATGTTTTATGCACTTTGAATTTGGCCTGGTTCAACAGCTCTCTGGGGTAGAAAATAAAATAGCTAATAGCAGAAACAGAACTAATTACTTATTTCAGAATTAATAAGTTGTGGCATAGTCTGTGAGTCATTTCCTTGCTGAACCAATTTTTTTTTACTCATCACATTTACTCATGGAGTAATTATCTTGAAGACAGGAATAGACAGGGAGTTTTTTTTCCCAGAACAAATTTAAAGAGACATTAATATCTTGTAAGACCATGTCCCAGATGATTCACTGATAACCTATTACAAACATTTACAGAATGGAGTTTGTGTAACACCACCATAGCTAACAAACTACATCATGACAGAGGAAAAGAAAAACAATAGAAAATATTTATTGACATAGTATGTGCATTGTATAATATCTTAATATAGCAAAGGTTTGCACTTCTTTTCCCAAATGAGTTGTCAAGTTGTGCAGTTAAAAAGATTATAAAAACACATTTTTTGAAGTTTGTTGTCAGTCTTTAAAAAGTTAAGAACATTAAAGAATCATCAAAGCTGTCTCTGGAGGTCTTTAACCTAAATACTATCTCACACTTGGAGAAAAAGGCTGGTGGAACATAGTCTCAAATATACTTTCAAATCCTTTGAGATTAGTGTGCAATTTTAAGCTTTCAATTTAACCATATTGCATTTTTTTCCCTATTCATTCTTTAATCCAGGAATTTGTAGATGGAAGTATCTGCAATAGTCTGTGCTTTAAAATTAGAAGCAGTTGATTAAATTTCTACAAAGATACCAAACACAAACAGAAGGTATTTGAAAAATTTATTGGCTAGAATTTGTAGGTACATGCAAAAAATGGAGATGGCATTTAAATGCTTCAAGTCTTAGATTTTTTTTGTTGTTGTTGGGGTTTTTTTGTTTGGTTCTTTTGTGGTTTTTTGGTTTTTTGTTTTTTTGTGTTTTGTTTTGTGTTGGGTTTTTTTTTCCAATGGGGAACAGCCTTTACAGTAATCCCAACAAAATTTAAGGTTTGAGAAACTTTCAAGTGAAAGAAACTGCCTTTAGTTACTATGCTCTTGGTGACCCAGTGTGCTGGGAAGTTCATGCTGCCGCGCCTTTTGGCCAGGACATGGATCTGTTGCTTCCCAAGGACCCTACACAAGCACAGGCGTAATCCCTGCAATTTTGGGCAGGGATTGTAGCTCAGGGTCAAAAGCCCCTGCCTGCTAGTGGTCCCTGCCAGAACCTGAGCCCTCTCACAGCCCTTTCCTTGGTACTGTTGGCTGGGAAGAACAGTCTCATCTTTAACAGCAAAAGGGGATTGTTCATGAAACTTGCGATTTTTACAGCTTAATTTATACTGTTATGCCTTTACCAGCTGCCTACTCTTTCTTACAATAGGTCCCCCTGCTACCTCGCAGCCATTTCATCTGTTACTTTTCACACTTTCTTTATCCCTCGCATACCACCTCCGTCTTCATGGTCTTCTGTACCATCTACTTCTCTTGCTCTCTCTTTCTGTATTAATTGCTGTTTGCTGCCAGGTCATCCCTTCTCAGCAGAATAGGAGGAACTCCACAGCTGCTTCTCTCCTCCACATGTAGATGAATTATTTTTTTACTTAAGCCATATTCTGTGCTGATTCATACTCCATACAGGCTCATAAATCTGCACAATTTAGATGGTAAATTATAAACTGAGTCAAGGGGCTTCTTTAAGCAATTTTTAAAGCATCGGGTACTCTATACCTCATATAACAGAAATAATTTTGCTACCTGGCATTGTGGTTTTCTTTTGTTAAGGTAATACAAACTTAAACTTAATTTTTCACGTTGCAGATAATCTCCTTGACTTCCATCATATGTCTCAGAGCCCCAGATTAAACACATGCACAAATGCCTTGCAGAAGCTGGTCTGGGTGTGTTAACAGTTTGTATATGAGGTTTATCTTTGGCCCGGGAAAAACCTGTTAACTTTACAAATTGCCAGTAACCTCCTAGAAGAAAAGGGATTTGACTGAGTTTGCTTTTTCCTAAAGCCAGGATACAGTTGAAGAAAAAGATATACTATAGCAACTCTTATGGAAAAGCATTAGTACTGATGAAAACAAGTAATGTACAGCCCGGTACGTGAAAGATGGAAAAATCCTTTGGGGAAACATCACAAGGACTCTGTCCCCTTCTGGGCTGGGAACCCAGCCTTGATGCTGGTGTCCTAGACAACAGCAGATCTGATCTACTAAGAACACCCCCTCCTCATATTTTCTTATTGATAACTAGATACTAACTGCAGTTTTTTTAAGGAAATCTGAGATGATCACAGCTCAGAAATTCTTGTCCCATTTGCAGTGGCTGGTACCAAGAGCTCTATGTGGGACATTGACCTCCTGGGGTTGTGTGTAAATACTCCATTTATGAACTATTTCAGAAGTCCCTGTAGTAAGCAGTCACAATGCCTACATAAAGCATTTCCTTCCCTATTAGGCAAACTGGCAGACTGAAATGTTGCCCAACATGCACATATAACAGGAATAACATTTTGTCCATGACTTCTTGTGCCTGCGTTCCCTTGCCTGAAGGCGCTGACCCAGTCAAAATGGCACATGTTCTGCAAGCCTGTATATTTGCATCTGTTTGTGCATGTGCACTCAGACACAGAGGCTTGAATATATATAGAGAGATTTGATTAATTTTTTTGTCACTCGGGCCAGCCTCTTTAATCTCTTAGTACCATAAAATGAGGCACTGAGCATCTAATGATTATCCTCTGAGGATAAACATTTGTTATCAGCCTGGTATGAAAACTTCAGGTCGTGGCTGAGGTATTTATAGCAGATGATTATTATAACAAGACCATTTGAAAGCTGACATTAACATTTTTCATTCTTACCTTGTCCCTGATTCCCAAACTAAAAAAGAAATGATTTATATTTCTGCTCCTAAGGAGTACATCTAAATAAGACTCACCAAAACAAGGAATTTACTAAGCCACCTTATCTTGATCAGTTTTGGACCCAAATCAACAATGAGAATAACTGTAACAAAACCCATGGACCTAATTTGACTTGCATTAGATTAATGATGTGGTACCTTATTTGTCACAATTACTATGGAAAAAGGCACTTAAGAAAAACATTACAGAGCCAACTGAAGAATATGGTAGGCCCATTGCATAGAGCAAGAGTATTAAATACTGGACTGAGGTGATTTTAAATTACTGTCAGCGAAGCCATATGTATTAATAGAGATGTTAACAACAATAAAAAATAATTAACCTTAACATCTTAGATATTAATTTCTAAACTTTAAAAATTATTATTATTAGTTTTCTGCAAACAATCACACAAAATAAAATAAAAAAAGAAAGGTTAAGTGTTCCCTGGAAAGGCTGACATTAAAAGAACTAGTTTCTTTTAAAGTGAGATCTCTTCCAATTAAAGAAATATTGCTAGAGTTATGGTATGGAAGCAAGTCTTAAATTTTTATGCTTTGGCAATACCTTGACAAAGAAAGTTGCCTGCACATTCAAAGTGTCAGGTTTTATACTTTCAATCACCTACAAAAAAGTGGGTTATTAAAAATGATCTTATTTCATCAAAAGATATTACAAGCATATTTTTAAAGATACCAATAAACAAATAGTATTTTTAAATCTTGTTATATTTTTTTCTTCTGGATAGGAAGAAAATGGATTTTCATCAGCATAAACTTATGATCAAAAAAATGAAATATTATGGTGGTGAATAATCTTAAAAATATTGAAACTCAAAGGATATCATTGGAAATACACAGTATCATTTTATGTTATTAGATTAACATAGCACCATAACAATCCTGTGTGCTTCAAAATTGTGATATAAAATAAAAGATATAGACTTGTGTAGCAAACAACAACAATTTTTAAAAAGGTGATTTGTGTTTAAAGGTGTGTAAAAGTCACACCTTTAAATTTAATATGTTTAATGTTTTCATTAAACATATGGTACAGCAAACATATTGAATCAAATTATTTGCTAACTACTGCTGCTACCTAGCAGGATATCTGTTATAATGTACAGGATAGTTCTTCTACCATTCAGAAGGTGATATAATTTAGTTGGGAGAAATTTTTAGTTTAACCTTTTAACTCATGTTGAGGTGGAGTCTGAATATAACATGATTAGAACTACCCATTTTGCAAAACCATATAAAGCCAAACTAAAATATTGCTTTCCAGCTCCCAATCTAATACATACTATCCTACCTATGAAGCTGAACTCGTATAAAAGTAATTCATAAAAACTGCAAAAATGGTTAGCACCCAAAAAATCTATCATCATCTGTGAAGCTCTAAATGATTGTCAAATAGCCACTTCAGAAGTCAGTGACTTCTCCCAATTGTAAAGCTAAACGTTTGACTAGAAACTAAACCTACAGCTCACCAAATACTAATTGGAATGCAAATGCATGTGTTTAAGGCTTCTGTAGCTTCTCAAAGAAGATTTAAAGGCATTCAGTTAAGTCCTGATGTTTCTTCTTCCAAACATGGGAACTTCTATGTTCATTGATTTCTTTTTACTGTTTTTATTGAGCAATGAGGTGAAACTTGTCTTTAAAGTCTAACCCTCAGCTACAGAAATTTGGGATTTCCATGGAATTGTTCCTGCAGCAACCAGAGGAGGAAGTTTTCCAAACTAACAAGCATGAACTAGACGGCTGCTTCTCAACATGGAGCTGTGGTCTTTAGAGAATGCCTAAATAATGTCTTGGTCTCGTGCAGTTCTCTGGATCATTCTGTACACACAGTAATGTGCTGCATGCACAACTTGCATTTGAAGAATTGGAACAGAACCCTGAGAAAAGCAAATCCATTGGAAAAATAGATATTGTTTAATAATACCAGCTTGAGACATTTCAATCCTTCCCTTGGAAAAAAATGACAACCAGGTGTAGCCATTTTTTTCTGATGTGAATTATTTGAATTTATCACAATTGCAAACATAAATATAGTTTGGGATTTTAAGTGCATATCTAGGGTTGATTACAATTAGAAATATTCTGTTTGACAATTCTACCCATCCCCCAGCAATTCAGCATTTCTCAAGTCACCATAACATTACTTGTGAGCTTTGAGTTCAAAAACATCCTGATGTGGAGTGATGTTCTTCCAGCAACTGCTGCAGCAATCTTTCACTCTATGGTAATACGGGTGCTAAGCGAGTCACGTTCAGTTCTCTTCAGCCTCGTGTGCAATTCTCATCATTCCCATGTATCCAGAAGCAAATCTGGGCATATTTGAGAGGAGTAATTCTTACTGCTACATTGTAATCCTGCTGTTCACCATTGACATCCACCCACTGATGGCCTGAGTAAACAGCGATGATCTTGCGTTTCCACTTCTTTTTGTTTGGCTCCTTAAGACGGAGATAGACACCAGATCCAGTGGAGCCGCGCTCAGCATCACAGTACTGATAAAAGAGATCATTGGATTCATCAGAAATGCTACAAAATCTATAGACCAGCTGCCCAGATCGATCATTGTCAAAACCCGAGAAGTGGATCATGCTCCCAGGCATCATTTTGATTGTTGGGCTGATTCCCAGCTCCATGTATTTCCTTTTGTGGGGACGCTTGAGCTCAAGAACAGCATAATCATAATCCAGGGCAATATCCCCAGAGACACCCTTAAACCAGCCTTTTGGGATGTGGGTACTCTTCACCCTCGTCCACTGGAAGGAGGGCATGCCATCTGAGCTCCCCTGCTTCCTCCCAGATCTCCTCTGCTTTCTCCCACCACCCTTGGATTGTCGCCTTAGTTCTGTGGCAACGTCGGGATCCTCTTGGGCCGCAGAAACTTCTCTCCTGCTTCTTCTAGTGCCTTTGCGTTTCCTGCCGTCGCCTCTGGACTTTGTCTTCACCAGGCCCACCCTCAGTCTTTTGCTGCCCTTAACGTAATCCTTGCCGTTGTGCAGACAGTGGGCAGCTGTTAGCACGTGCTTGGGGGAAATGAGAATGCCACTGCAGCCGGTGGAGATCTTCACAGCTGTGTTGAATGGAAAGTTGGTCATAAACCGCTTGTCACAGATGCTGAACCTACTGTCTGTTCCATATATCTGCCTCTTCTTTCTCAAAGACCTTCGTGTTGTTGTGTTTCCAGCTGGGTCAAGCACTAGTCCGAGGACATTCACTTCAGTCAGGGTCCGTGTGCCATTTTCAAAAATGGTCTCATAGGATAAGAGGTCCTTCAAGTCAGACAGGCTTGGTACTGGCAATTTTCTTTGACATTCAATTCCACATACACTGTTCAGCTCTAATTTGGTTTTTGCTTCAAATTTAGGGCGGTCAAGGGAGAAAGTTCTTTCACTCACAATCTGGGGGATCTTCTTTAAGTGCCAAGTAAAATCTTCTTCAGTTTCTGTTCCATTAGTGAGACCCAACATAGGTATGAAAAATATGAAGAGCAGTAACATGTGCTCCATTTTATCTATTGTTTTCTAAAACAAGAAAGAGAGATTTGAAAATACGCATTGGAAATATACACAATTATCTTAGTATCTTCAACGTACAGTCATGCAATATTAGCAGTGACATCAGTGAAGGCGTAAACAGCTGAGTTTTACCTGCTTTTCCCTCAGTGTGGCAGTAGTTGGAGTCATTCCACTCTGTACAGTGCCCTGTTTTCATTTGTGCCGTAGGAATGCAATTACGTTTTATGCTTCTGCTTCTTTCCTCTATAGCTACTGGTTGTAGGTAGAACATGGCTGAAAACTACCAATGTATTCAAAAATCACATTCAGAAGTTGGAATCCAGGCAGCTGGACGGACAGACTACACTCAAGAGACTTAGGAACACTTAGGAAAACAGACCAGTTGTGATCTTGCATGTAATGCCCCAAAAGTGGCAACTTTAAGTGACCTAAAAGTCACCAATGGTTCTGCATTACCCACCCAGCTGAGACCTGTGAGTCTGCCTGCTATGGAGAATGGCATTTTGCTAACTGCTCTCCCAAGGAACCAACTTAGAAAGACCTGCTTTCCCCCTTTCAAAGTTTATGTTGTCTGGATGTGACAAATGGAGCAATTTAGGTACCCAAACAAGGTAGCGAGTCCCATTTTAAATGTTCTCAGCTTCCGCTGCTCTGACAGGCATGGGTCTCCTGCAGATCCTCCATTGTATCTCCCTGTGTGCTGTGGCCACCGAAACCTCATTCACTTCCTATGCATGGCTATCTGTATCTCTCTCAGGATGTCAGAGAATTTCAAAATCCATGGTTGGAAGGGACAGATGATTGAGGAAAGTAGAAGTTTGCTGGTCTAGAGGAGACTTCTGGTTATATACAGGCAAGAAAGCCTGGCCAAGTAGGAGGGACAAGTCTGCTGACTCATCACATGCTTTTTTCCTACAGGATCCCACAACGGCTGCAGGAACTGTGCTGTCTGTGCCTTATGGTCACATGTGGAAAGCCCCACCTAGATGGGGTGATGCACCACACAAAGAGCTAATACTTTAAATGGGAAAGACGAAAAGCAGTATTATTCCCATCTGTAGTTGGGAAACATGCAGAAAGAATGTAAAATTGTTAGAAGTCTGTGGCAGAGCCAGAAACTGAACCCAGAAGTCTTGATTCTGAGCTCAAAACATTACTGAAAAGACCATTTTTCTCCTTTGGCAGCAGTGATGTCAGTGGCATTAACCAACTACTGGCTGCTGCCATTGGGAAAGCTGCGCTCTGTTCTCATATCCTTCATTCCAATTACATGGAAACCTCAGCTGTGCAGAAAGAAAGGGCCTATGATTAAACTTTAAAAGCCAAGCAATTCAAGGGTATGTATGTGGTTAAGCTCTCTGGTTTACATTGTAATGGAAGTGTAAGCCAGGGCAAAGATAACTGCTTTCCTTTTCTTGAGCTTAGTTTACAATAATATGAGTACTGCTATCCAGTGAAACAGCCTGGTCACAAGCTAGCTAAAGATCTAGCATGAAAAAAAGAGAAGTATGTGTGCAACATGGTAAAAGAAGTGGTAACATCACTTTAAAAGCTGTTTAATGGGCCAATGACTCCTATAATTTTGAGGCATCTTCACCATATAGACATAGTTCTTACCTATAAGAGGTAACAGTTACCACTTTTTAGCTAACTAAGCACTACAACTCAAACACAGCTTGTTGTTTCTGATGCCAAATTCAGAGGGTGGTTTTGTTTCAGCATAATTTTTGATGCTTTTCAGCTTCACCTGCATGGAATGCCAACTTTGACGTGGAGTTTACTTACTAGGATATGCGTAAAACACATTTTACAACACAGTATAAAGATACCCACCCGGGCTTTAAAGTAGCTAACTCAGGCTTTGGAGGAGATGTGTGGACTTTTTCATAAGACATCTGGAGATTACAGTGACTCACAGGCCTAAGCTCTGGGGTGTATGCAGTCATTCTAAAAGATATCTGAAAGTCTTGAAAGCAGAGCAGAGTCATCCCAGGTGCAAGATTTTGCAGAGAGACACCAGTTGACCATACCAGTCTAGGTTATTGGTATAGCAGAAATGCACATATTTAAACATTAACTTTTATATACAAAGTTACCTTCAAAGTATTGTTTTGGTTATTGCTCAATTAATACTAAATTTGACAAGGAATGATAATTTTACATATGTATGGATAAATGATAAGGTGTCAAAATAAAGAAATACTATGATGAGAACGTAAGTAAGCTTTCCTGGCCTGACCAAAAGTCCACTTTGCCTAAAATCCTGTTTCTGACACTGGCCACATGAGATGCCTGCGGTAGAGCCCAAGAATAGGGCAACCATGTATGTCCCTTCTCTCTCATAGCCTCAGCTTAGAACCAGTTGCACCTCATGGACTTTAAACCACAGGTGGTTTCTGTAGTGTGAGGAAACCTCAGTGGGTTTCTTTTCCATAGTTGCCCAGTCTTCCCTTGAACCCATATAAAATTTTATATCCACAATGTTCTGCATCAAGGAGTTCCACAGCTTAACTACATGTTGTATGAGGAAGCATCTCCTTTTCTTTATTTCCAGCCTGTCACAAACTAGCATGATTTGATGATAAGTAATGCGATATTAATGCGAAATTTTTTAATTTTTTAATTTGCTTTGCCCTAATACAGCTGTTGAACAGATACAAGGTATTAAGAAACCCAGTTGTTCTATCAGGCTCGAGAATGCCTTTTGTATGTTCTTTCCTCGAATACTCTTCCCCTTCTTAGCCCTTCCTCAGGGTCTGGGTATTTGGTATTTCTCTGTAGCTGAATTTTGTGAGACCTAAGGAAAGTTCATTCACTAACTGCTAGTTCATATACAAAGTCTTAGAGGTGCCTGGGTTGATGTCATTCCACTGCGGTGGCTGAAGTCTTCCCAGCTGGACCCATAACTAACTTCACTTTATAGAGAGACTTTCTGCAAGCAAATGGGTGGAGTACTATGACTCCCTTCCGCCACTCTTTAAAAAGAAAAAAACCAAAACACACAACCCTCAATAGATGCATTGGAGCCTCCCATTTGAAATACTATACTCAAGTGCTCACTACTTACAAAGGCAGTCTTGGAAGCCAAGATTTTCATCATTTATAATGAACCACTTGTTGCTCGTAATGAACTAACTGCACTTCAGTAGAACTGGAAGTCCAAGCCGAGGAACTTGATGAAAATGGTAATTCTCATTACAGATCAGAGCAGTGGTCCTACTAGGCAGCTTGTCATTTACACCCATGCACTTAAGCTCTGTTTACTAACCCGATCTCTACCATTTAAGCAAGGCCAACCTCAAGCATAGGCAACGTCAGTGGTTGCCATGGCCCAGTACAGGTTGCCAGCAAGGGGGGAACACAGGGGTTCCTCTTGCCAGACAATGGGGATGGAAATTTGTAGACGGCTGCAAAGGCACTTTTGCAGGGTGAGAGAAGGACAGAGAGAATACAGCCTCCAGAGGACAGAGGAAAGGCCCTGAGAAGGCTACAAGCTAGATGCAAGAAAAAACCCTCAACATCTTACTCACACTTTCTGCCACGCTGTTCTCCACTCTTCCTCCAAACCCCAAGCTGCTCTGCCCTGTCCTTTCCTTCGCTCCTTTCGCATACAAATTTTGGGTTGGCTTACCGTAATTAGAAGCCTTGAGTCAGCTGTCTTTATGGTAGGATGAATTGCTTCAGAGAAGACAAAAGTAGATGGAAACTAGAAACTGAGAGAGAGATCACCATCTCCATGAAAATGTTGAAATCCTTCCTCCAGTTTCCAAACCCAGCTGATAACAGTGAGGATTCCCTGCTTGGTGGCATTCCAGCTGCCAGGCGTATGTATACAATTAGAAGTATTTTCAGTTCTTCTCACTTTCTGCTTCTAACATCAAATCTTTCTCCATTCACAGGATAAAACCTACCCATGTCCTAACTTTTCAGGATATTCTTCAAATATTTTGTGAGTATAACCTATCTTACTCCAGCAGAATGCAATTCAAATGCTCAGGGGTAGGCTTGTAGTCAAGCAGAACTAGAGTATCTTTCTTTTCAGGCTACCCCAGCGTGAATTTGCATGTCAGTGTAGCTCAGGCAGAAGAAAAGTTGTGTCCAGCTACCTGGTAGCTTTTTATCTTGGTCTGTTCAGTTGCAGCCTCTGCTCTGGGGTTTCCTTCTTATTGCAGGAAAGGCAGCACATTTCAAACTAAGCTTACATAATTTTAAACACAACTTTCAGACCATAAAATATTAGAGGCTGCTACACTAACCAGCTCCTTTAACTGCTTTTGGCCTTATTCTTGAAATGACCTGAAAGTTGGAATTCACAGTTCTGCTCTGACAAAGCAAAAGAGAGAACAAATACTGGAAATCTCACGCTCCCTGGAAGAAACCATTACCCTAACCTTATCCGCCACTGCCTCCTTCACTCCTCCGGGTGTGCTCACTCTATATATCGGTGCACAGATTTCGTCCTCCCCTCCGACTTACGGAGAAAACCCGACCGTGACTCCTGGCTCTTACAAAATTTAAGCAGCTTCAGTAGGCATCAGACGAACTAATTGTACACGGCAGGCGTGACAGCTCGTTTCTGAAATCCCACACGCGGGGGGAAATAAAGAAAGGGGGGATGAACAGCCACGGGGAGAGGGGCTTCACCTCCGACGGGGTTTTCCCTTTCCCGGCCGCCCCCGCCGCGGCCGCGGGGCGGCGCGCCCGGACAGCCGGCGACCGCCTCGGCTTAATTAACCCTCTGCCTGCGATCCCCCGGGTCCCGGGCTGGCCCCCCGGTATCCCCCGCCGGGAACCAGCCGGAGGAACGGCGGGGACGGGAGGGGGGGGCTTTGCTGGGGTGACCGCTTTTCCACTGCCCGCTCCGCTTCTGCCGGCCGCTCCTACAACGCATTAGCATGTTACAGCCCAGGGTTTTCCTGGAAGAAGCCGAGGGTTTGGAGGGGAAGGCTTTAACTCGACAGCTCTCGAGCCATCCCCTGGTCCTGCTTTCCGTGGGAGGCTCTGCTTTTCCGCGTCTCATCCAAAGGAGTTCCCTTTCTCCAGAGCCTGCAAGTTAAATACCTTGGCACGGCTTTTTTTGCCATTCCAAGATAAATCTGCTTCCAGCAGTGACGAATCTGGATGAAATTAGTGTCAATTCCAGAAGAGCGCGGGGATGGTAGCGCGAATACTGAGGGGATGAATCAGAATTAAAGGAGAGGTTGTTTTGAAGGGTGAAGAAGCTGCTTGCCTGCTCCCCGCGGAAGACACAGCGCAGAGGGAAACCCCTGAAAGCCCAATAAATACGCCCCTTAGCCGTCTTGTGAAACCAGCTTCAAATAAATAATAATAACTGGGGGAAAAAAAAGGACCGAAGAAACGTGTCACGTTTTAGCCCTATCAAAAATATATCCGCCAGGCTAAAGAGGCAGGAGCTTTATACGAAACCCTTCAGCTGCCCAGCCCGAGGTACTGACATCGCTCAGCTTCATCATTTCTTTAAACGACCCGTGTAGGAAGAACGACATCGCAAAAAACCGATCACCTTACGGACGTTACCTCGGACTGCCCCGGTCCCCGGACCCGAGCCGCCCTGTTCCCGGCCCCGGGCAGCCCCGACCCGGGGCAGCCACCCCCTCAGCCCCCATCCCCAGCTCCCAGCCTGCCCACCCAGCGCTGCCCCGACCAGGTCTCTCGGGGCAGTCTCTCTCCCCGCCCCTCGGCCGGCGTCGGGAAGGGTTTACTTTCATACCTGGCACCCCCGCAGGAGGAACGGAGGGGAAGGCGGCCGCAGAGCCCGGGGCGCAGGCTCCCCGTTCCGCTCCGCGCCGCTCAGCGCCCACGGCGACTGAGGACGGGGCGGGGGGGAGCGGCCAGGTCTTCCCAGGCGGGGGAGGGGATGGGAAAAGAGAAAAAAAAAAAGAAAAAGGAGGCGAGAGGGAGGAGGCCGGGAGGGCGAGAGGAGGAGGGCCGAGGGGAGCAGAGTGGAGGCAGATCCCGGTATCTCCTCGGACGGGACGGGACGGGACGGGATGAGATGAAGGGAAGAAGGGGCTCTGCCTGCGGGGCGGGGAGGCGCATCGCCCCGGGAGAGGCTTCCTCCCGGCGCCGGGCGGAGAGCCGGGGTGACCCACGCAGGGCCGGGGCGGGGGGAGGCGGAGACAAGCGGGGAGGCGGAGGGACCCCGTCCCCGGGGGGAATGGCGGGAGGACGCCGCACCGCCCGCACCTGCGTGGGGCCGGGGCTGCCGGGCACCATGAGAGAGGGCCGCTCCGCCCTGACCCGCCGTAGGGCTCCTGGGGAAGGCGAGGAGCGGCTGCCAGCTCCGCAGGAGGCTCCTCGGGCCGGGATGGGGCTGGCGGCTGCGGGACGTGGCGTTCCACTCACCCGTGGCCTGCCCGCGCCTCCCTGCCCTCGCCCCCTCAGGGACCCTCCTGGCCTCGCTCCTCAGGGGCGCCTTTCTCCTCAGGGACCCTCCTGGCCCCGCTTCTCAGGGGTGCCCCGCTCCTCAGGGGCGCCTTTCTCCTCAGGGACCCTCCTGGCCCTGCTCCTCAGGGTGGCCTTCTCCTCCCCATCCCTCAGGGCCTCAGAGGCCAGGTGAGAAACACCTCCCTCCTTTTCTCATCACTTCACCCCTCTTCTTTCCGCCTTCCCCTTCCCTTGGTGTCCCTTTCGTCTCCCCTCCCAAGGCAGCAAGCTTTGGGTGGTCGTCTCCGCTCCGTGGATCGGCCCCTGCACTACAAGAAGTTCCTCCTCAAAGCTTTCCACTGCTGCGCAGATGCACGATGTGAAGAGCTCATTCACTAAGCGCTTTTGCAAGTGCTTAACCTGAGTAGTTGCAATGAGCTCATCTGCTGAAAACTCGGCTCACGCTAGACGAGGGCCCACTGATTTGCCAAAACCAGCAGGAAATTTGTGGCATTGCTAGAGATCAGACTGAGATCTCCAGAGTGCTGTTCCATTGTCTTAAGCGTAGGCATATCCTTCCTTTAAAAGGCTTAACTTCTGAGATTTAGTGGACCCAACTAATATATAACCAAAATATAATTAGGTTGGAAATAAGGCTTTGGCCAGCAACTGCACCTTGCAGTTTCATTTTGCAGACTGAGGTTGATTTCTTCAAAATGTAAATTTTGTTCGCAGTTCTGTTTTTGTTGTTGTTATTTGTGTGTACAACTTAAAACCAAAGTGTAATAATAATTATTCATGTGCCTGAGAAAACGAGCTGAAGAATTCCCAGTTTAATTAACAAGGCAAGACAGAAATGAGTATAAGGTAGTTAAGTTTTACAAGCAATTTCTTGAACATAAGAGCTTCCATACTGGGCCAGACCAAGGGCTTTGCTGGGCCAATATTGTATTGCATTAGTATGCATTATCATGCCTCTCCAGCACTTCCCTGCTACCAATATATCAAACTTAGAGATTTTCTGAAGCAGATGTAGTTTCCATGATCTTAGTAACCTTCACTGGATTTCTCAGTCAGGCACTTGCCCATCTTCCCTTAAACCTACATAGGTCTGTAGCATCTACAACCTGCTGTGACGACAAGTTCCACAGGTCAGCCGTGTATTCTGCAAAAACCTGCCTCCTTTTGTGTATTTTCAACCTGGCTACTGCTTTTGTTTCTTGCTCACTAGTTCATCATACGCCCTGTAGGTCCTCTCCCACCCTGAGGGCTTCTAGCTAAGTTGGCTGTGCTTTACATGAAAGACACTCCTGTTTTCCATCCTACTGCTGACATACAGGGACCAGAACAGCACCCGAAGGATGATGTGGCCAAACACTTCTTGGCAGTGGCAAGTAGAAAACAAGGAGTGGCAGCTACTTGTGTTGGGTAGCTGTGTTGAGCAACAACTGCAGCTTGGGAGGTTCAGACTGGACATCAGGAAAAATTTCTTCACCAAAAGGAACATGCAACACTGGAACAAATTGCCCAGATGAGTTGTGGAATCGCCGTCCTTGGTAGTTTCCAACACTCAGCTAGATGAAGCCACAGCTGACCTGATCTAGTGTTGGCAATACTCCTGCTTCAACGGGAAGGTTAGACTGGGTTACCTGCAGAGGTCCCTCTCAACCAATATTTCTATTATTCTTTACCTATACAGAAGATGCAAGCAAAATACGGATTTCTGTGGCAGCAAAAAGGTACTCTTTGTTTAGTTCTCTACTGACTTCTTAACACTTCCTAGCATTTTTTATTTTTTGGCAGCTGTTGAACACCAGGCTGGTGTTCCCATGGAGCCATTTTCATAACTCCAGGATTCTCTCTCCTAAGAAGTAATGACCAGATCAGAACCTGCCTTTTCATACCTGAAGTAAAGACCATTTTCCCCCTTGTGCACCACTTTGCATTTATCTACATTGAACTCCACCTGACATCTTATTGCTCAGTCACTCCCTTCCATAAACTTGTCTGCAGATCTTCAAGGTTGTGTCGTCTTTATTAACCTAAATAACTTGATAGCCTCATTAGACTTTGTGACCTGACCACTTACCCTCTTTCTAGATCATTTATGAATATTTATGAATATGCTGAATAGTGCAGGGCACAGCAGATTGTTACTGGTAACCTATCATCCCTACAAAAAAACTGATCCCTTACTCCTGTATTTTGTTTTCTGTCTTTCAGAAAATTAGGCTAGCAGAGGTTTGTTTCTGTTTCTTGAACTCTAGGTGATGGGATCAGTGTGCTTCTGCTGCATCACTCCACTTGCGCCTGTGTTTGGAATCTGGGCTGGGTCACTCATTTAATGCTTTCTTTTTTTATCTGAAAGACTGGCTAATAATAATAGAGTTGACTCCTGCTTTCACACTCTTCTCTCTTCTCAGACAACACTCATTGAAAGCTCTCAAGATAAATAAACACTATAAAAAATTGTTTTAGAAAAAATAGAATACATTTATGAGCATAACTTATATTTTAAAAAATTATTTAAAACCATTTTTTCTTGAATCCTGTTTCATTACTAATATTTTATTTCTTGCAATAATAAGATTATACATTTTGGATAAGTCTTTGTAAAAATTTACAGGTTTTTTTTAAATAATTACCACATTAAAAATTTTCTCAGTATGTAGTTTGCAAAAGACATGAGGAATATATATTTCAGAGTACTGATTATTTAGAAATACACTGTATAACATACATGCTAGGGCTGTAAAAATATAATGATTGGAAAAGTTCCAGCATGCTAATTTTATCCTTCAGAAGTAATTTTATCTCATTAGAAGATTAGTGAGCCCTTTTGGTATTTCTACATGTGCCAAAAATAAGTTTGACATCATATACCAACTGAGAGATGTTTGCTTGGTACTGAGCCTTGAAAGACTGATACCTAAAATTTAAAAAACCCCAAACAAACAAACAAAAGTGTCAGAGAAAAAAATAAAAGCAAATCTGCATTAATGTCAAGAAGGTACTGACTTCTATCAAAATTCTTCCTGCGTATCTACAAAGAAAAAAAAGAAAAAAAAAGAAAGTTTTACCATCAGACTTGTACCCTGTATTTGAGTGAATTCACAGAACTGTAGTATTCTTACCTTAGGGTAGATAATCCACAAAATGAGCTACAAAATGTTTCCAAATAAGATTCTCCTAGATTTTTTCAGGTAGAAATTTGAGATAGGAGCTTCAGCTTTCCCTGTGGGCAACACAGCCTGAGCATGGACGTACTATCTGGGCAGCCGCTCCTGAAATGTCATCTGGCCTTACGACGCTGGAGGAACTCACTCTCCTCTCATGTGGGTCTTGCGCACATGTGAAAAACATTTGATCATAGCAACAACGTGCCTTGTCTGCAATCTCCAAATTGTATTCCATGTAGTGCATTATGCCTCAGCAGGCAGATATGCCTACCCACAGAACATTCTTTCACATATGACTTATGGGAAGAGAAAACAGGCAGGTGCAACTCAGGAAAACCAAAACGAGGTCCATAGATGTCAAAAAGAATACAAACACCTATAACCAAATTAAAAGTTCAGTGCATAGTCCCTAGCCTTACTCCACAACTAGTCAGCTTTAATCTCTTCCTTTCTTCTCTTCAGTCCTTCCTGCACTCATGTATACATGTACACATGTACTTTATTCCAAAACTAGTGATTACTTGGATAGTGCAGGTAGCTCCCTTTCTTTCACCCTTTAATTCTCAATCTGCATCTGGATACTCTTCCAGCTCAGTTGATATCATACGTTTCACTTCCTTTCTACATTTCTTGTCCCAGGAAGACTATTTTTATGAGCTTAACACTTTTCCAGTCCCCAAACACTAAGCTTGGGATAACTTGTTGGCTCATGATGAATGGATGTGAGATAATTCCTACTGCTTTCAGAACAAAGGGATGTGAAATACAATGGATCTTTCTTACAGGATCAAGAATGGTCTCCATGGTAGTGTCTCTTCTGTGGCAGCTTGTTGCCACAGAAGCCCTTTTGTTTTGTGGACCAGTTGAGGTTGGTTATTGTGCTGTTCAGAGGTTCCTGTGACACAATGCTGACCGGTTAGACTAAAACACTGAATGAAACAGAGCTCTGTTAGAGACCCTGGCTTTGAGGACTTGGAAAAGATGCAAGAACTGCAATAAATCGCATCATTTTTTAAGAGTGCGCACAGTGAGGACAAAGAGGACGACAACAGCATCACTAGTTCAGGAGGATTCTGCATAGACCAGTGGACTATCATCGCAGTACAGGCTGGTGAGGTAATTATTCGTTTTAAATTGGGTATAGGTGTACGAAGGAGCATGATGCCTGAAACAAGGATATTAGCAATGAGTGCAGTGTGGTCAACACAAGAACTTAAGAGACGAAAAGGGGAAGGAGGGATGTGAAACTCGAGGCGTCTAGTTGTGACCTGATTTTCATAATATGAATTTATGAGCTCGATATATAGGTAAATAGACTTGAAAAAAAAACGCTTTGTAGTTGTAAAATAATGAAGTCCCATTTCCGAGTTAAAACTATGTCAAGCTTGTGGTCAAATCAAGAGGATGCTTTCTTCAGGCAGCAAGCAAAAATAAATGTGGGTATGTCTAAGCATGTGACCCATAGGAGAGAAGCTCTTTTAACTGTGCAGAATGCAAGTGAGTTAATAGCCCAGCCACCACCCATCTCCTGCCTTTTATCATTTTTGTCTCCCCCTCGAACAGCAGTTGAAAATGAAGTTGGTCAGGCTTGTTGTTCTGACATTCATGTGTTTAGTAGAAAAGCAAAAAGTCGATTGTTCACTCGTCATTGCTAAAAGAGCAAAGCCTACAATTCTTACCTGATGTGTAACATCATGGATATTATATATAAAGTGAACATTTTCCTCAAGGAAAATTTCCACAAGGAGAGGTGCTTCTGGAGATGTGTCAGATGGCAAATATTTTTATACACACTATGTGTTGGCAGGTTGCAGGCAGGTACTGTTAAGGAAAAAAAAAGCCCACACCATTTTTGTGAGCATACTACTTTGAAGGAAATGGTTTCCTCCAACTGGCATTCCCATTGCACTCAGCACACCAGCAACTTTACTGGAAAATCAGTGAACTGTAGATGGTAATACAGCATACTATGATATGGATAAATGACATTCTGATGTGAGGAGAAAAGAAGCGCATGACCAGAGACTCTGAGAATCTTTGGAAAAAAACTCGACTTTGCCTGGCTAAAGCAGAATATTCATTCCCTCCCCAAGCCTCTATATTCCTATAATGGAAACAGCATACCACAGAGGAAAGTTAATAGAGTGATGTTGACATGTTAGATAAAATAAGCTTTTAGCTACCATCAGCATGATTGACCCAACAGAGGGGAAAGAGATTCCAGGGAAAGATGAACTGGCGAGGGACATGGTGCCTAATTTTGCTATTCAAACCAGCAGAGGGTCAGTGGCAGTGAAATACACGTCTTAAAAAATCTGAGAAATCAGAGGAATTAATAGCAGTATGTTACCAGAGAAAATGTGACATTCAGCATAAAACTGAGTGCCTGTGGTACTTCCAGAGAGAATACTGAAGAAATCTTCCTCTAGAAGTATGGACAAAGTAGGAGAAGGTACAGTAACAGAAATGGCATTTTCAAGAGCTAATAAAAAAAGAAAGTGGGGGAGGGGAGGATGTTGGCCTTAATCCATGGGTAGTACGGAATATTGTCTTTATTGTCAGTGTTAACTGAAGGTGACCATTTACTGCCATCACAAACATGCCCAGGAGAGTACAAGATTAATTTTTCAGCTAGAGCTGCATGACTTATAAATTCAATATAAATCTGAGGGAAAAACCACACCTTAAAAGAACCATTTACATAACCACATTCCAGAATAGTATTCCATCAAAATGCAAATATTTTTTGTTTATTCTAGTAAACTATAGGTGTGAAGTCAGATCTGAAGAAAACCTGGTGATACCATCTTAAAATTCCATTCACATCCCTGAAATAGCTGGATGTTTCTGCTAAAATTATTAACAGTGTAATAGCTACTAATGTTGGAAATTTTAAGGTTTCACTTTAGACTTCAAACTTAATATTCCACTGAAACGAACAGGCATTCCACTGTACAGGCATTTTATACCTCTCAGAGCCATAATTACTGTTAGGAAAACAATGTTATATTTATTGCCAAATCCCATGGTGAATACAGTGTCGGGGTTGCCAAGTATGCCTTGTTGCCGTCCAGAGTGCGTTAAGCATACATTATCTTTGGGTCTTTGAAGCTGGCAGGAGAAACTAGAACCAAACAACATCCAAGACACATTTTTAATGCAGTCTTCCATCTTCTGTTTTGCACCCCACATAGTTCTCTCCTGCGCCCTCTGTTCATGTATTCTCACTGACCTCCACTGCGTTAGGCAGGACTTGGTCATGCTGGTAACTGAGGGGAAGTACAGCTGCAGCTAAAGTAATGGGATTTTTTTCTCTGTGGGTGATACTATACAGGAGATTGAAGTAAATACTCATAACTGTCCTTCTTGGCTCTCAAAGTCTCTGCATATTTCTAATAGTTTTAAAGCTGTCTGTAGGTTTTCAGCTTGCTGCTGGAATTATTTCCACATGCTAACAACCCAGTGAATAGTTCAACAAGGAGAGGGAAGGCAGAACCGCTTCACCCTAATCAGACACACCTTTGCACTTTCTCAATATCGATTTCTGCAGTAGTATTTGCACAGAATCGCATCTCCCGTCTGCCATTCTGACTGTGCTAGTGCACTAAGGATTTCTGAAGGTCTGTCGTTGTTCTCAAGAGGCTACAGGCAGAGTGTCCTCAAGGGGAACCCGTAGATAAACACGAATAGATATTGCGGGATGATTTAGCTTTTTTTTAAAGCCTGACCTAAATTTGACCTTTATCTTAGTAAAGACATGTCCTAAGACTGTCTGGCAGCCCATCCTCTTTCACTGTCATTCATTACACTCTCAGGTTCAGGCAAGATGCGTCCTCATGCCGTCACAGAGAGACTTACTGGGGCCTCTCTCAGAGGAGCAGTGCTGTGACAAAGGAAAGACAGAAGGAACAAGCTACAGCATGCATTTTTACCCTGTGGCAGGCAAATTAACAAAATATGTTAACTACCCTGACAAAAAAAGAAGATAGAAAACATGTTATTGTTGTCTTTTTCAGATGTTGCTTGGGAAAACTGTAAATTTGGCGGTAAGTCTGAAGGGTAGTTGGAAAAACAACAGCTGAGTTAACCATGGTGTGAGCTGAATTTTTTTGACAGAAAGTTCTGCTTCTGTTAATTCCTGCCTCAAAACTCTCTAGCAGGTTGTCAAGCTATAATGCTTGCAATGAAACATGCAATGCAAGCAGTGCAGAGTGGGACACTAGTAACACTTGGAAGCGGTTTATATCAGACCAGTACTTTCAGAGGTATCATCAACTCAATAGTAGCATGTTGGTTTATTTATTATCCCAGCATATCCACACTTTTCATTTTGAATGACTTTTTGAATTAAATGTACTACAGAGTCCATCTTTGATGGCATCTTCCACAACTCTATGGATTGTTTGAAACCAATGTAATATTCATGCCCTTTGATTTATTTGGTCTGCTTGCTGGTACAACTGATAAGGTATGGGAGACAAACCCAAAGCCCAAGAAAGATAGTGGAAGGGGTTTTTTTCACTTCCCAGGCCTTTGTATCAGGTCTCAAGAGAGAAAAATTATGCTGGAGATTCAATAACCACATAGATTCTCTTCCTCTACCCATTACAATTTTTGCTTCTGATTAACTCTCTAGCCCATAGTCTCCCTGCATAGTTTAACTGTATTAAAGCAAAACAGATGTGAGAAGATTGACTTTAGAATGAATTTCATGCAAGTTAAAATAAATGGAGTATTATAGCCCCAACTTGTAATAGAAAACTGATACTCCTCTTAAGAATTATCACCCATTCACATACCTCTGCTCAGCCAAGATTTTTAAACTAACAACTGCACGTGACTCAGTTACCAAATCCTCATTAACAGTATATTTTGTCCAAAATCCCTGAGGTGGAGTTTGTCTGTCTCTTGTATTTGTACGAACCTCACCTCTTTTTCAGCAGATGCAAACATTTATACACATTTGGATTATTACCAGAAGTTGTGGGACTACTCACTGGAAAATCCTTCCCTACCACAGCAAGCATAAGCTATTTGTCTTCATCTGTGGCTTGTGCTTCCCCATTTCATTTTCATTAAGATGCTGCTTATTATTATGGTGCCAACTCCTCTCGCTTCGCCTGCTTCTGGTGTTGGCTCTCTGCTTTCCATTTCACTTCAAAAGGAGCTTCCCTTTTACTTCATGATGACCCTTCAAATCCTTCCTTAAAGCTCTCCCTTTCTGTGACATCTAGAGAATACTTATCACACTTAGGCTATTGATGGGCAGAAACCAAGCACACAGACCATTATCATTTTATTATCTCTCCGTAGTCTCCTTTCTGTTTGTATCCCATTTACAATATGTATCAGCAGATAACTGTAGAGTCCCAGTTTAGGATAGTGTTTTTATAAGCAATAATAACACAAATAATAAATTACTTTTTGCAGCATGGGATGAAATACATGTGCACATACATTACTTCAGTTGCCACAATACTGGTTTTGGAAGAGATCTAAATAGACCCAGTTGCTCTGCTTGTGCCAGTACCCATTTTGTTTTAATCACGATTGCTGACAGCACACTGTTGCAGAAACAGCTCTGCATTTCCATTTGAAAATCTTGGTTTTAGCAATTCATGAACTGCATCTAAAAATATATCCTCATTTGAAAATTGGCATTCAAGCTACAGTCTAGAAGCAGTTCCTGTTTAAACCTAGTTAGTTCAGCAGTTTTATCTAAGGACACAAAAGATACCTTTGCTGTTCCAGAAAGTATTCTTCCATTTTTCCATGTTTAGAACTGACTTTGATGACATTATTCTGCATTTCAATTACCTCTAATATGAGCTTTTTTAAAAAAATAATTCATTTACCATTCATCAGCTCTGTACTTTCTTGCCCTTTGACAGTCAGTGCTGAGTAGGAAGCCACCAGCTGCAGTCACATAGATTAGAGAAAGAATTACTGAATGCCAAAAAGCATATGAAAATGCCCAGTCCTTTGGTTTACTTTGGCAAATACACGCTGAAGTCTATATGCCTAATTTACAGACTTACTACAGAACAAAATGGCATTGGCCTTCCAAGTTAAACAAGCGCCCAGCCAGGAGAAAGGCTTCTCAGTTGCTAACAGCACAATAAAAGGGAGTCCTCTAAGACAGTGTAAAACTCTTTCAGAGAATGAGAGTCCCAAGTCAATGAGATCCTCTCCCTGTTTGTTTGTAATTCCTTGTTCAAGTTCATTACCCTTTTTCTCAACCCAGGGAAGGTCTTACAATGTGTAGACATTTACTCCAGCCTGCGATGGGCTGTATGAACCTCAGAGTGGCTGAGCGAAGCTACAGAGCTGTTAGCGTCCCCATCAACTCTTCTGCATTTTTCCTGCAAGATCTGTCAAATCACAGGGGAGGAGTTAAAAAGTAAAGACCCAGGCTGGCTAGCTTGGCTTGGATTTAGCACATGACCATAGATTGCTAGATGCCAAAATTTTCCACAGTTGGATACATTTGGTTTAGGACTAACATGTTTGCATTGCTATCTGGAACCTGCTGAAGGTCTGAATGGGGATATGGCAGCTAATAATGTTCAGAAAGGGGGCATCTGCCCTCTATAAACCTCATAAATTTAATCCCCATTGAGGTTCATTCAGCAATTTATTCAAACTTTCCAAACTGTGTGGTTACACAGGCCTAGAACAGGATAACCACTGTCCTCATGTTGGCATAACTATACATAGATATGGAGCATTGCACACAATAAATACGCGTACATTTGCAAAGAAGGCCAAATAATGTAGGCATATGCTATCTGTAATGATGTCAAGTGCATAATTTAATTATTTGATTTATTAGAGTATCCCATGGCACAAAAGTGCACTATATACTTAGTAACATGAGTGATGTAAAACTAAAGAAGCAAATGTAATGGGTCAAATTTCCAGACAAAATTCACTACAACCCTCTGATTATTTTCAAATTATGTGTACAAGCAGAGCCCATCACAAATGTAATTATGTGTGCAAACTCTTTGAGTGGAGGTCACACCAGCTTCCGCATAGGAAAATCCCCGTAGGGAGGTAGACTGCTCATCCAGATTATTCACTGCGCTACAGAAAGCCAAGCTTTTTAAACAACAGTTGTTAGCGATTTAATAATACATGAATATGACTCTGAGGTTAAAAACTAAAGCACAGAAAATAAAATCCAAAGGAAATAAGATAAGAGTAATGGGCAAATCCAATGTCTTTGAATTTTTCTTATGTACATTATCACAGTCATGCTTTGTTGACTTCAGCAAATTGCATTCCCGCTTAAGTAACATTATTATCTTAACTCTAAAATATTCAGTTAAGATTTTCTTGAATGGGATTCATTAGATAAATATCATGGTATTCCCAAAGTGTGATCCTGACTTCATATTTTGCTTTTTTATTCTTTCACTTGCCAGAAAGAATTGGAAACACTGGATTCAGTTCCACTGACTCAGCTCTTTCTAGTAAAACATATGGAATTGCAACCAGTTAGTCTCATTTATTAATTCTAGAATTGGTCTTTTTTGAGATGACTCCAGGAAAATTTCTTCTTTTATGAAATGTTCCTATTTTGCTTCAATGAAAGACTTGTTTTGACTTCTAACATATAATTCAAAAAATGATAAAATTAATTAATTACTGCTATGAATTACTAAAAGTGTGAAATACTATTGGATAAAGGTTTTAAATTGTAGAGTGGGCCAAACTAATGTACTTCAGGTAATTTACCTATTTTTTATTTTTCAAGCCCATTCTGCTATCCAAGGAATAAACCAGTTCTGCTCATGTTTGCAAAAAGCAAGTTCCATTGCTTTTTAAGAAGCAAACATTACAAAACTGACAGTATCGCTAAGACTTAAAGTACTGAAAATGTCAATAGCTTATGTAGGAATTAAGATAATTTTTAAAATGAAGGTTTGAACTGATATTGAATCAGAAGTTCAGTGGGTTAAAAATAGTACATGGTTAAGTCATCATTTGGCCAGATCACCCAATTTAGAAAGGAGGCAATCAAATCACAGAAGTTAAAGGAACAAAGAATTATTTCTAATTAACCCTGTATTAGATGATCAAAGAAAATTGAATTGGTTTAATCAAAACCTTCTTAGTCCTCTTTCATTCCCAGCACATGACAGTGAAATTGAAATAGTTGGTAGAGGATCTTTCTGCCCATGCTGATTTTAGGCCTTAGTTACAGATATTAACTAAAGTGGTAAAATCAATTTAGCTAGTCTTAAATAGTTTCTTAAATTTCAGATTCAGTCCTATTACACAATTGCAAAATTAAGCTTTGTGCTTTGTAGTTGTGCAGTCGATCTGACACGTCCTGCAGGATGGAGAACCTGCAATGGAGGATGCTGGGCTTTCAGCCTCCTTTACCACAGGCACCTCTTTGTCTTTCTCAGGTGTTTTACTTGGTGAATCTTGTATTGTACTTGATGAAAAGTCTGCATGTTTCAGGCATTGCTGATTGATAAAGAGAGTATTGAGGTCCTTATTTACGAGCAGAATAATTTCGTAAAGGCCAGTTAGAGATTGTCATTTCTCCTGAAGATAGAAAAGTAGTTAGAGAAAGTCCTCTTGAGGATGACTTCTGTGGGATGGTCACTACTCCAATCATATGGTGAAAAAGGCGAAGGAGGGAGTCTAGGGCTGCCTTTACAGAAAAAGGCCTCTTATTTTCAGTGAATAGGTGATAGTCATAGGATTTACTCTGGGCATTTATGACTGGTTTGGGCCTTTGCAAGCTCACAGAAAGCTGCAAGCCTCATTGTTAAGTCTTTGATTCACCCCAAAAGCATTTTTTGTTCCCTGAACATACTGGAAATCAGCTGGAAACCCACTATCAATAGCCCCATCACAGCACCAGGCATAAAAGCTAAGGGAGAACATATGGAGCCTTGCTAATTCATTTTTTACACTGTATGGTTTATACCCAATTAATAAGAAAGAACTAATAGCAAAGATCTGCTTTTCCACTTTATCAATGTAAGCTCCATATAATATAAAATCATTAAAGTATATGCCAAGGAAAAATTCTCATTTGAGCTATTTCTCTCACAGCACATTGTTATCATAGCTGTCAGTTTTCCAGTGCATTCTTTAGAAATGAAATTGCACATGGATTGACATCATAGTAGTTTTAGCATCAACGAATAAGGGCCTATAGAATTTATATAGCTACAGTGTGTCATAAATTACAATTTCCATAAAAATGTTAAAATAACTGAGCCAATACTTAAAAAAGAATATAATAAAATAAACTGTGTGCAGTGGCCTTCATTTAAAAATTAGTGACAGATACCTCTCCCCGTTTTGTTGACTGTTTTCATACCACTTTAATGCATTCATTGTATCAATAGGAGTGTATGGGAATAAGAACTACCAGAATGAGACGCCTCACTGGTGTTGTTGTTCATTCCAGTCATTGTTCTCAGTCAACTATTTCAGTCCAAACTAAACCTTCAGCTTAAACCTGATATGTATCCATTTGTTTATTTATTTCAACTAAGACAGGACCACAGTACAAGTAATTACAAACCATTTTCTTCAGTATATTCCAGGTATTCAGTTTGGATTTCTTTCTGAAGACATAGACATAAGCTACTTCAAGACTGTCAATACCTCCAACACAAAATTTCTGTATCTTTCATTAAGTTAATCAGCTTCCTCTGGATTTTCTCCAGAAATTGTATTTAGCAATGGAGGAAAGAAAGCAACTCAAGACACAAGCTCACAATATTCTGTAGTTTTGTCCACTCCATCTGTTTTAGGGTGAGATATTTTTTGTCTCTAGGAGCTATCAAAGGAAACTTTATGACTAGATTGAAGACAAGGAGGGCTCGTAAGGCATGTGGGACAAAGGAGAGGCATTTACTAAGGCTTTCAAGGGTCAGTGCAGAGCAATTAGGCTTTTTGGCTCTCAATCTGTAGAAAACTATAGAGGGAGTCTAGAAAGATTAGCTTGAATGGCTAAAGTTACCTTTGTGGAATACCTCACAGATGCCAAACTCTTAGGTGGCTAAATTTAGATGAGGTAAATCCCATTCTCAGTATGGTGTCAGTTCCGTGGTGCACTTAATCATGAGTTACTTTATAGCAGCTGTCTCCCACTGATGAAAATTAGAGAAGAATATGTGGGGTTTTTTTCTGGGTCAGGGTTATGAATAAGTATAATTGAGGATAATTTGGAAATGTACTTTCTTAAAAAAATTATATTATCATTTTAGAATTTGAAGATTCATTAAAGAATAAATATTTCTGATAGACGTAAAGGAAAGGAAAACCCCCAAGCAGCAAGATAATAGTAATTTTTTAGATTATTGATCCTTTGAGATTCTTGTAGTCTTATGGGGAGGTGACTGTGAATCCCTAATTAAAGGATTAAAGTCCAAAGATTTTTGGAATAAAGCCTGAAAGCTCAGGTTTTGTCCTTCTAATGTCTCCTTTGTTATTTTTTAGGATACTTTTAATCATGAAACTTTTCTGTAAATGGGAACCATAATCCAGATCTTTATGTAAAGTGGACTCTGTCTCTCCATGATTTCCAGAGTTTTGTCTTTTATGGGAAGACTGGATCCACATTGTTCTATCTTTTTCAAAATATGTAGCAGAGGTTGTATCTTGAGACTAAAGCTCTCACAATAAATATAATTAAAATTTTATCATTCTGTTTTCCCATGCCACTGCTTTACATTTCTCTGTAAGAAAGAGCAGACTGAGAGGAGAAAAAATCCAGCACTTGAGAGGTGGTTGTTTAGACATATTCCTTTCTCCACTATATCAATTACAGAGAAAAGTGAGATATTGGTGTTCTGTGCTGTCATACTCCTTATCGAGCCATGTAGCTAAATTCATTGCAAGAACATTGAATTTTGGGCTTTCATATTTGCTAGCTTAGCAGAAATGACAGGTTTTCTTTCTTTCCATCTTTTTATCCAATACTTCTCATGCTAGTTTTTTATTACTTTTGCTTCCTTCTGTTTCCCACTGTACTGGAATTCCAGTACAAGATAATCCTATGCACAAAGGGAAAACAAAAGTAAGACTGCACATGATCTTGTAACTTTTGCAGATGTTACACTGTGAACTGTGAAAGGTCTATATAAACTTCAGAAATGTCGTAACATCCAGCTGCTAACAAAAAGAAAATTAAACAGCAATCTTTAGTTTATAGGCCTATCCCATCACCTCATGATGTTGAAGAATGCAAAAAATCCACATAAATGTCATTCATGTTTGACCCGTTCTTACAGAAATGAGTGGTATAAGGACTAAATAAAGAAATCTGCAAGATATCCTACCTCAAATTCTACCCAGGGGAAAGGACTCTTCTTTTTGCCATTTCACCAATACTAAGACTTGACTCACAACTGTCAGGTCTTTGTGCTATAACACATATATCATAGCTGAAAACAAGACACAAAATGAATACATACAGGGAATTTCATGAGCTGCTTTAATCACGTGAGTATTTTACACAGTAACTGTTCCTTTAGCTGTCTGTGTCCCTAAATATTTCCTGTCAAAATTAGACTTGTAATTTCAGGCTTCAAATGAAAACAGAATTGGTTTTGATCTGAATTTGGAACACCTTCATATTCTTACTGTAGCTGGCTATCAAACTCCTTCTCACTTAATAATAACTGATTTAAAATTATACAAAATATTTTCATAATTAAGGGCAAAAGCAGAACACCGTAACATATTTCAACATTTTTTATTTTAATGAACTAACCACAATTCTGTTAATAGCCCTAGCAATTCTGGCAGAGACATCAATTACAGGAAAAAATAAAAATACAATAATTAAATAGACAAATGACATCAGCAAATTAAGACCCTCTACAGTTTTGCCAAGAAAAACTGTGGCTAGTGTAATTAGATACTGGATCAGGCACTGAATGCAGCACAGCTTGGCAGAAGGCAGCCAGAGAAAACTCATGAGTCTGGGAATCTCTGCCTGAGAACACAGACAGGATTAGTAAAGGCTAACGCCCATGAGGAGAACCCATGGCCTGCTTGAGAAGAAGAGGTAGGAAATTCCCCCTTGGCTCCTCTCCCCAGAAGAAAGATGACTTCTAGTATTGGAAATTTTTGTCATACTGTTTAGGGTTAGAGGCTGCAGGGCTCAATGGATAAGGGAGGAAGAGGTATGAGAAATTAGCTTCTCCGTACAAGGTCAGCATTAATTCCATGCTGGAAGGGGAAAGGGCTGAGAAGGCTGGTGCAGAGGGTAAGGTAGGGAGTCAGGGAACCTGAATGCTGGATGAGAAGGAGAGCACTCCAGCACCCTCGTGCCTGCTTGGGAGAGGGTGTCATTCCCAAGGCTAACCACCGCATTTTGTCATTCATTAAAGAAAACAGCCAAATTCCCATTTAATTTATTGAAAGCAAGTTTTAATATATTACCTTTGCCTTTAGCTTTTTGCTTATCATCTACCCTGAATATTGCATTCTGCATTGTCAAGTCCAGGCATCTGGGAAAATAAATCACTTGTTTTCTCAGGGAATTTTTCTGAAGTTAGATCATAAACTTTCCTGGCAATTTAGCTCATGGAGATGATATATGAAGACTGATGTATTAGGTCTCTCTGACTGCAGAAGAGATCCAGTTAGCTAGGGAAGAAATGGGAAAGGTTATCACTGGTACCTAAGCATCCTCCTCTGACCCTTGTGAGGTCTTCCCTTCCTAAAAGTAGCCAGAGCCCAGCGTGGAAGGGAAAGGAAGAGGAACATTTTCCTCCCATAAGCAGGAGTTTCTTGAAGATTTCCTCTCTCAGTATACCCTTTTCTTTCTTACAACATAAGCTAAATCCAAGAAAGGCCTTCAAGAACAAAGTAGGTACCACAGACAATGTTTGCAGGCGTACTAAGTTAGTCACTGAAGTAAATTAAAATGATGGCCACTATGAAGAGCTGCAAAAGGATATAAGTGTGATGTTATTAATACTTACTGAGTGTCCAGTTAATAAAATGGCAGATAAAATCCAGTAGAGGTTACCGTATGGTGATATGTGTAGGACGAAAAAAATTTCAGCTTAACATACACAGTGGTGGACTCAGAGTAGATGGTTACCATTATGGTCTGAAGTCACGCTGTATAAATAGTTACTTCTGTGAAAATATCACCTCAGTGTTGAGCAGCTGTCAAAGCAGACAAAGTTAGGAATAGGAAAGAACAGAGAAAGAAAATAAAAAACAGTACTATGCAACAATAAAATAATTTTAAGATGTCCCCACATCTTGAATACCATGTGCAATTCTCTTCATCCATCTCAAAAATGACATAATGAAACAAGGGAATGGCAACAAAGAGGATGCAAAGTATCAAAGAGGTTCAATATGAGAAAACGGAAAACTCATTTGGGAAAACAGTTGATCTAGAAGAAAAAGATAAAGGTTTATAAAGTCCTGTATAGCATGGAGATAGGAAATAGGGAATGATTTTTCATTGTCTTTTCCAACAGGATCAACATCAAATGAAACAACCAGGTAACAGTTTCAAAATAAACAAAAGGAAGTACCTTTACATATATACATAATTAACCTGTGAATCTTCTTGCCACATAATGTTGTGGATACTAAAAGTTCACATAAATCAAAAGTGGATTGGACAAACTCATGCAAACAAAATCTGTTCCAGGCTTTTAATGTAAATACACCTCCTCTAGCTCAAACACACCTCCTCCAGCTCAGTTAGCTCCTGAGCCAGAATTCACTCAGGAGGGTACTCTGGGAAGTGTCACTACAATGCTTGCTATTAGCTACTGTTTTGGTTTTTTAACCTGGTTTGAGTTTTGCTGGCAGCAGAAGAGAGAAAGAGAGCACAGTTTTCCTCACAGTGGAAGATGTCTATTGACATATTTTAGACATGAAAACACCTCCCTCAACGGAGACGTGAGAACTGAGACAGATGATCTCAGTGAATTTTCTCAAAAATAGAACAAGCTGTGTAAAAAGACCAGCTCTGGGCACTCCAGAAGGAGAGGACACATCTTTTTTTCTATAGAAGGCACATTAGCTGATAAGGTCATGTGAATCTTGAAGATGCAGCTCCAACAGAAGATACCAGTTGTCATATTTTTTTGGAATGTGAAAAGAAGCCTTTATTTTTTTAATATGTATTATGCTATGAATTCATGGGGAGTTGTCTCCAGCAGTTCTGGCTCTTTGCCATCAGTCCTCACGAAGTATGCTTCTCTGAGGGGTGCAGGCTAGCATTTCAGTTGAACACCAGTGCTTATTTCTTGTGTTTCCTTTTGTTCACCTGCATGAGCTGCAGAAAACTGTCTGCTCATTAAGTATTTGATGTGCTCAGTATGCACATTTGGAGACTGCATTTAGAGCTAAGTGGGTCTTTGGTTTGACCCAGTACAGTTGTTCTAATAATCTTACTTAAGTGTTCTTGTATGTGATATGGTCCAGTCTTGAATTGAAGGATTTGCTTCTCATGCAGTTCCACTCCAGCTTAGAAAAACCTAGCGAGCTCACCTAATTTTTGGAATGAGTTTATATCAAGCTGCAGATGGAAGAATCCTGCCCAGCTGAGGTCCCACTTGAGCCCTCTTCTGTGGTACCTGAACACAAAAGTACTCTCTGCCTTCCCTGGCCCTATTTGCAGCACAGTTTCAGTAGCTCCAGCCCAGCTAGTCAAGCACTCCTGTGAGGCATGGAGGATGTGAAAGACACCGTGAAGCCATTAAGCCATACCAGGCTGAGAAGAGAGGTGAGTCCAAGGCTCCAAATTACTTGGTAGGTGCTGTAACCACTAGGATATTATGTGGATGGGAGGTATTAGAACCATTCAAAATAGTATCTACAATTGCATTTTAGGAGCACCCAAACCTGTAGGTCTGAGTGGACTTGGAAGACTTGAGCAGAAGAATGGCTCATTGCTTTCTTCCAAACTTCCCCTGACCACCCCCAGGGACAGAGAGGTGTAGTTCTGGGAGAGGCCAGAAACCACCCTGCACCCTTTTCTGATGTAATGGGGAGCTTCTGCCAGTTTAGGCAAAAGCTGAATGTGGGAGGGTGGAGTCAGACTGCAGATTAAGACCATGGCCTCCCTCAATTCATGTCTGCTTTTGATGATGAGTCTTTGATTAGCTGAAGTCCTCTATCATGTTATCTTTTTATATAATGATAATTATAAAGCAAAGATCAGGAAAATAAAAAAAATAAATATACATCTCTCAGGGGAAGTTACCTAGCCACTGTCTAGATATGTTCTTAGCTGGGCACTGCTCTTTTAACAAAAGAGGTGTTTCTGCTCTTGTGGGAAACACAGCTCAAGGACTGCAAAGGGAAGTGCTGCCTTCTTTAGGGAGCCATAATAAATACTATCATCAAGCCCCAAGGCCTGCAAAGAGAAGCAGAGATTCAGACCCTATGTCTGCAGAGTGCCTCACTGAATGAGACTAGCAGCAATGCAGAGATTGCCTGTGCAGTTTCTATGGAAGAATCATGGTTTGTTGATATACTTTCCATTTATACCGCATTTCCTGTAATCTGTGTGTCTTTCCCATCCTCTAAGAAGATACTTGAAAGAATCCTATGTGTAGGGGTAACAGCCCCTATACTGAAGAAGTCAATGAAAAAGCTGTATTGTCCTTAATGGAAGCTAGAAAGGATCCAATATTATCAGCTGTAAGCATTATTATCTCATTGTCTTCCCACTTCAGTGCGGCTAGCAGTCTAACAATACCTTTTCTTCAAAGTTTAGAATTTTAACTAAAATGCTTAGGACTGCCAAAATATATTTAACACAAACAATATCTTACTGTGAAATAACAAATGTTGCCAATAGAAACAAATTAAGAAAGCATAGTGTTTTAGAAAGCTAGACATCAACAGTACTGTAGTATTATTGACATTAAATTGGAAAATACTAAAAGCTTGGCATTTGCAACCCATCAATTTCAAACCACCAATTAATTCCTTAATTCAATCCCTATGTAATATAGCAATGCAGTAGTCAATACAGGATGAATGCTCATGGCATGAGTTTTTACTTGCACTTCAGAAAGTCAGCATCTCACTTCCTGGTTAACGTTAGACTTTTTTTCTGTTGTGAAGACTCTTTGTCAAAAAAAGCGAGAATTAAAAATGACCTTTTCAGCTATTCAAAAAATTAATTTTGTTTCAAGTTTAAGGGGAAAATCCAATAAGTTATTGGAACATGAGGAAGTGCTTTCACACAACAGATCTTTTCTACTTGGGACTCTATCTTACGTGTTTTGCCCTCTCCATCCAAAAGCCTCAGATATGGTTGAGGATTTTAGCAGCTATTATAACACAAATTAACCACAATGATCCCCTTGTACAAACCCCAGGCTGGATGCCACCAAACCATGCCCTAACTCCCAAGTATAGCATGCCCTTATATCCTCCCAACCTGTGGATTCCTCGGACTCCTGACTGTCACCACCGTGTCAATCACTGGAGGGACCCTGCACAACTGTGCAGTGTGGTGGAAGTCAGCCCTGGCATTCCTAGTGAGCTAGATCTTAGCTATACCTCCTGACATTGTTTTTACAGTCCTCAAACTAATTACTTCTTTCCTTCTACAAAATGTATTACAGCCCAGGCGCTGCTACATTCTGAAGTGTTTTTGTAAGTAGCTTTACACTCATTTGTCAAATAAATGAACCTGGCACATTCCTTAATACCTTTATTTTTTCTA
The DNA here is from genome assembly GCF_000737465.1 of Haliaeetus leucocephalus. NCBI lineage: Eukaryota > Metazoa > Chordata > Aves > Accipitriformes > Accipitridae > Haliaeetus > Haliaeetus leucocephalus. Next base: position 3,438,614 of record NW_010972631.1, read on the forward strand.
ACTTATTGTAAATCATTCATCCTCAGTCAAATGTAATCCTTAATGCTCTGCTGGACTTTAATCAAATAATAAAACTAGTGATACAAAAACTACAATAGGATTTCAAATCACTACAGATTATCAGGATAACATTACAAATGCTTTCTTGTCACATGTCCAAAGACTGCACTTACAAAATATCTTCTTACGGGCTGTGATGGGTTGACCCTGGCTGGACAGCTGGTGCCCACCCAAGCCACTCTATCACTCCCCCTCCTCAGCTGCACAGAAGAGAGAAAATATAATGAAAGGCTCGTGGGTCGAGATAAGGACAGGGAGATCACTTGGCAATTACTGCCACGGGTAAAACAGACTCAGCATAGGGAAAATAATTTAATTTATTGCTGATCAACTCAGAGTAGTATAATGAGAAATAACAAATCTAAAAAACACCCTGCCCCCATCCGTCCCTTCTTCCCAGGCTCAACTCCACTCCTGATTTCTCTGCCTCCTTCCCCACAAAGGTCCAGGGGTTGGAGAATGGGAGTTGCGGTCAGTTCACCATGCGTTCTCTGTGCTGCTTCCTCCTCACACTCTTCCCCTGCTCCAGCGTGGGGTCCCTCCCAAGGGAGACAGTCTTCCACAAATTTCTCCAACATGGGTCCTTTCCATGGGCTGCAGTTCTTCATGAACTGCTCCAGCGTGGGTCCCTTCCCTGGGCTGCAGTCCTTCAGGCACAGACTGCTCCAGCATGGGTTCCCCATGGGGTCACAAGTCCTGCCAGAAAACCTGCTCCAGCGTGGGCTTCCCACGGGGTCACAGCCTCCTTCGGGCATCCCCCTGCTCCAGCGTGCGGTCCTCTCTCCCCGGGCTGCAGGTGGATATCTGCTCCCCCTTGGACCTCTCTGGGCTGCAGCAGGGGGACAGCCTGCCTCACCATGGTCTTCATCACCACGGGCTGCAGGGGAATCTCAGCTCCGGTGCCTGGAGCACCTCCTGCCCTCCTTCTGCACTGACCTGGGGGTCTGCAGGGCTGGTGCTCTCACATCTTCTCACTCCTCTCTCCGGCTGCAGTTTCTGTTCAACAGCAACTTTTTCCCATTCTTAAATCTGTTCTCCCAGAGGCACTACCACCGTCACTGATGGGCTCGGCCTTGGCCAGCGGCAGGTCTGTCTTGGAGCCGGCTGGCATGGGCTCTGTCGGACGTGGGGGAAGGTTCTAGCAGCTTCTCACAGAAGCCACCCCTGTAGCCCCCCTGCTACCAAAACCTTGCCACACAAACCCAATATACTGGCTTTGTACCTTGTTTTCCAATTGGATAACCAAAACTAAACTATACGACTCTGAGCTGTCACAGTTGATTTAAGCTTGAAAGGATAAAGGGGTCAATGGGTATAAATATGATCACAATGTTGAAAGTTTCAGAAAGGAAAAAGTTACCCAAAAAGCCTACCAGAATCATTTTGCACGGCTCTTAGATCTGCCTCCCCAAATACTCAACTGGCTTCACCCTATGCCAGCAGATTTAAAAAGCAAATAGCAAGCGCAGCATTACCAGACTTCATTTGTTATTGGATGCAAATAATATAGGACTTCTTAATACTGTACTGGGAAATGTAAAAGGCCACAGGAAAACTGAAATGAAAAGTGAAATTGGTTAGTTAGAGGACAAGTGCCATCACCACAGAACACCTAGTAAATAATATTTGCAACCATCTGCCAGTCCCTTCCTAAGAAACAAAACCATGTACAGCATGTTGTGCCTTAATAACTTCAGTAGTTTTTGAATGTTTTTGCCTTTTGTTCCAGCTTCTCTTGCCTGTCTGGCTTTCCTCATGTGAGTACTTTACAGGCTTAAGAACCATATCTTTGCCACATGCTGTACAACAAGGGCTGTGCAGAAAAAGTGGGACAGCCAGTAATGGCATGATCGCTCATGTCCACAGGCAGGTTCTCTGGCGGAAGGTCAAGTCATTTCCTGAGTGAGTCTTAACTACAAAGCTCTTCTACCTAGAAAGGGTCTTTTTAATATTTGTCTTCCATTTACACTGAAAACAAATTCACAGATTTCCACTGGTAACTGGGGGACAGGTATATCACGCAGTTTTTCAGTGCCACTACCAAATCAAGTTATTGCTGGCATTGCCTCCCCAGCCTTTTTGCCTCACTTCCACGTGCTGGTATATAGATCTATGTGGGTCATGCAAAGTGCAGATAATTACTTCAGTTAGCGAAAAAACAGCGGAAAATAGTTAATTTTAATCCAATTGAGCTGCTGATCCACTTCACTGTGTCGCCTCCACAAACAGCTAGAGCAGCACAGAGGTGCTGTGGAAGTGAGCGACTCGGGGTGGCACCACTGCACATCGAACCATGGCTTTAGTGACTGCAGTCGGTGTATCTACTGCACACTGCTTTGTGTCCATCCTTATTCAGTATATAAGTGTCTATTTACAAAAATAGATCACTTCTAGATGTTATCAACAGGAGGTAACATTCACTGCTTCTCTTGGGGCCTGAGAAAGGATATCAGTGGTTTGTCTTGTAGTAACAATTTACAAGATGGCATGGCTGTGGAGAATAAATTCATTCTCTTGAGAGCAGCAACAATAATGCAACAGGTGCTGGAGTGAAAGCCGAGGTTTTCTCATTCTCCTTAAGAAAGCATTTAGAGATCCTGACTCCAGAGGAGAGCGGAGCACAGATAAGAGTCTCCTCTTCCTCTTCGCAGCTAGCCTGAAATGGCTCAGGCTTTAAACCTTTACTTCACTTGGTTGAAGTGAGGCAAGCCTTATGTATTATCTAACGGGGGCCCTTATATCTTAATGTTTAAAAAAAGAAGGCCACATTTTAAATTTATTTACCTTTTTCACACTAAAATGCATTGTAAATATGAGTGCCAGTTAGATGATCCAAAACTTTTCCTTTCCTGAAGAACATACCCCCATACATTTGAAATTGTTTGTCATTCTCCTCTTAGCTCATGGATTACGTTGCTGTGCAAGTCCTAACTCAAAGTTGTACTATCTTCCAAGAAAAGGTTTGCTTTTTATTGTTACGCTAGTAACCATACACATGAATTAATTTTTTCACTGTTTTTCTGTGCAGTCCATGTACTTCTATGTTCTTAATTAAAAAATAATGCAGGATTTATTAGCTAAGCTTTTAGTATACTGGGCCAAATTCCCAGTTCATTATTGCCTGATGAAATAATAATAAAGTTAAAATGTCTTAGATTATTTTAGCTATTAATTTATTTTTATTATTAACTTTTACACAGATATATAGAGCTTATCATAATCTTAGCATAATTACATAGCAAAGCAGATGGGATATTGTAAATTGAGCTAATTTTAGGGTCCTCCAGTCTAGCATAACAGTCTCTCTCCTACCAGACAACCAAACCAGGAAGAATAGATTAAATAACTCCTTTATTTAGGACCCATCCTCTGACAGGAGCAAAGAACAAATGATCCTTCTTGGAGCAAAGCTTTATCCTGAAAAGTGTCAGACACTGAGCTTAGTCCAGCAGCTAAGTATCTAAAGACTTTGAGGAATGAGGACCAGAGCTCTCAGCACCTCTCAGGAGGGAGTTTGTAGTGAGGCAGCCTCTGCAGGAGATGGGATGCTCTAGGATGCCTCTTAGAAATGAGCAGGCTGTTACAATAGGTGGTTCAGTTAACAGGGGAAAAAAAATGCTGAATATAAAGGCAGATTTAAAGTCTTCACTTCATGCAGAGTCTTTTTGATATATCTTGAATTAAACCCATGGTCCCCAGGAACCTGGATTGCCATTTGAGAGAAATTATTTTGAGATATCAAACAAATTTTTAGAAACTACAGTGAAGGCTCATCACGCTACAAATTGTTATGAATGCCACCTGTAGGTGTAAAGGAGAAGATTCAGAAGCTAAACCTGTGAGACATGCTGTACCTTAACCCCAAATGAAATAACAGACCTATTAAGGAACTTGGGGTGGGAAGGGAAAGGGAGGACTGAGAGCCACTGCAAGACTGGCAAGAGCTGTAGAGTGTTCAGGTCTGACTGAGACAAGTGCAAACAACTTTAGGACATAAATAATACATACCATGCCAAAGCCAGTAAGAAGACATTAATATCAGTCATGAAAAATAAATAATAAAGAAGAAATGTGAGATTTACAGTTGTAGCATGGGCTCCATGGACAAGATAAAGGATATATAATTCATTCATAGTGTTTTTCATATAGAAAACATGACATAGCTTCTTAAAAATACATTACAGTAGGTTCCATGAAAAAAAATGTGGCCAAGGGAAGCAAATTAGAAACAGAAGCCATGACTGATATAGTACTTCCATTTTATTTCTTTTAAACTTCAAAATTAAATTCTAGTATGAACTGTCTCAGGATTGCTTGATCACAAACCCCTTTACTTTCTTTAGTAAAGATTCTTAGAAATCCATGACTGAACACGAAAAGTGCTTCCTGGTTATTAAAGAAAGTGAGTCACTGGTTTCTGCATTCAGATACATTCAAATAATGTTGCTTTCTAAACTTTAAACATGTCTCATTGTATATAACCCTCAGTAAGGAATGTGCACTTTGGTGCATATGCAAATATTGGTTGAGACACCAAGATGTTTGATATACTGCACATGCACCATTCATTAATTTTCCCTGACAATTCATATGCATAGCTGTTGGGTTATCCAAATATAATCTTGCACATACCCTGAGAGCTTGGAAGGTTCACACCCTTTTTAAATGCAGGCAACCTTTCTTCTATGTGAATTCCCATTAGGCCTCTATAGTGCACTTGCCAGAAGGCTGAAGCTCAACAGGTGTGGTCTTTCTGTGAATTTTTCCCAGTAGAAGTTTAATGGGAACCTCTCACGCATATAAAAATATCATACTCACACAAATGTTTGCTGGACCAGGACCTCAGTTTTAAAACTCAAGGAGGCAGGGAGTATGTCTTTTAGTATACACTAGCACATCCTGACTTTAGATCAGGGTCCTACGTGCCACAGAAAATAAAATAATAACTGAATAGTCATTAAAATATTCCCTATGAAAGCTGCTAAATCATTTAAAGGAACAATTCTAGAAAAGCCATAGGCTCATGCTGGAAAGCAAAAGAGATTCAGGGTACTCAGCACTTTGTATGATGGGCACTTACTTACTCAGTACAGTGTTTCACAAAATGATAGTTAAAAAGTGCAGCTATATGTTTCCAGATAGGTGACATGAAGATAATTCATGCGGTCTTTACAAAATAGTTTGGAGATTAAATGTTGTGCAAAGGCTACATGTTACTAAAACATGCACTCTCATTGTATCTTTGCACTGTCATGCTCATTAGGACACAGTAATTATAGTGGTGCTCTTCTGAGATAGAGATCACGTTTCTGACAGCTTCTGTTCCTGACTCAGCCATAAAATGTCCTTATAACTAAAACTGAACATGCCAACATCTGGCCTGAGAGCAACCACTTTATACCTTTTGAATTGAGGTACAATTTAAAGACAAGTTAGAATCAACACCTCGTAATACAGGAAAGTTACCATCCCTCCTTCAGTTGAACAATTTGTTCAAAGCCCCAAATCTGGACTCACTGCACATCCCACATAGCTGATTCTTAGAACGAACAATTCCTTTGGGGATCCAGGTCTAAAACACACACTGGATTCTGACTCAGTTGGAATAAATATATTTCTAGCAGGAAAGAAATCAAATCAGCTCAGTTTTGAGGCACACACAACCAGAGAAGTCAAAGCAAGTATGTAGTATAACTTCATTACAAGGGAAAATCTACAGGTAGATACAAAAATAAGAATTACAAAGAAAGATGCTGCCTACTCAGTTATCTATTTTACTCAGTTATCTATTTTATGGATGCACTGCATGGACCATGACCTCCTGCCTTCTGCAAAACTCCTTTCCAGTCCACCTAAATTTCACTAGCTGATGTTGTATCTACATCATACAGTGAAAAAAAAAAATAAATTGGGGGACTCTAGCACTGGAAGTATTTAATTATTTTTATTAACAGTTATTCTGGTAACAAAAGGGAAAAAAAGCCCACCACTGTTTAGGTGCCTGTTTTAGGAGCAAAGATCTGTCACCTTATGATGGAGCAGCACTATTTCACGTGATAAAGCATACTGACATTTCTCTTTAACATGTTATATTCCACCTATATCCCTTTTTGGTTTCCTCATGTCCAAATCCACCACCTGGATTCTGTATAACCAAGGATAAGTACATAATAAACCTTATACCCATGGCACCTCAGCTACACTATGATTTCTGGGGACATAGCCCACATTTATTGTGCCACACTGACTGGACTTGCTTTGGGACCAGTCTGCATTGCAAGAAGTCTGTTGCCTTTCCTTATCCTTCATGCAGATGTATTTGAAAGCACTTGTCAAAACACTTCATGTTCAGTTTTCTATTTGCTTCTTTCAATTTCTACTAGGGTATAAACTAGTAAACGGTTGTGATCTATTCCTGCTTATAAATTTACAGTGGAATAAGCACCTAGTAAGACCACAGCATACAGGGCTTGAAAATGATGACTATTTCTTCATGGCACGCTGGATAGTTGCAATAAATTCATAACCGCCCCTCTGTAGACCAGTGCTGCTGATAGAACAGAATTAGCATAATACTGTAGGATCGCTGTTATGCTGACTTTAAATGACTAGTTGATTCATAAGTGTCTGAGCAGCTGATTGGTGCAGAGGTAAGTTGCCACTGTGCTCCAAAGTATAGCTACGTGCAAACTGTATACGTCTCCTGCAATCCTGATTAGTGTTGGCCAATTAACCATTAAAACAGTTGCGGCAATGGAGGTTTTGTTCTTTCACCAAAGATTACGGGCATCAGAAATAGGACAAGTTCTGGCTTTCAGCAAATGAGAAGCTTTCACTTTGTAGGGAACAAGGATAATACTTGTACCCGTTGTCCAGTTACCACAAATAATGTCACCTGCAGCATTTGTTCACCATCAGGGCAAGTTCATGAGAACCATTCCAAGAACTACAGGAAAGATGCATGATACCAGGATTTTGAGAAAGTCTTGTCTTTTCTGACTCATGAAACTATGTCCTTATGTCAGAGAGCTTGGCAAAAGAAAGCCTGACTGTACACTCACAGCTGCAGGAGAGAGGCGGAGTGCAATGCAGTTTCAAAAGTCCTTGCAATACCAAGTGAGTGGGTAACAAAGCCGCAGATTATATTTAATCCAAATATTACACACAAACAATGCATTACTCTAGTTTACTTCAGACCACTTAGGAAAGAGGCCACTGAGTCATTGTAGATAATTCTCTGAAAACTGGCACAGAATTTTAGAGGCAGTAAAAAAAAGTGAATACAGTTTCAGAAACTATTTAGACACAGAAGCTGAAAACGAAAGACAGACTATGACCGTGATGTTGTATAAAGTCACACGTAGTACACTTGCATCTTGGACACTGTCTGCATCAGTGCTCACCTCAACTCCAGAGAATTTTAGCAAAAACTAGAAAAAGTATAGAGGGTGGGCTGAGGTACAAAAGAAAGATTTAAATAGTTTAAGACTTCAGTTTGGAAAAGAAACTACTGCAAACACAGTTCTATATACTTTGATGGTTGTGAAGAGTATAAATAGGTAATGATTATTTATAATTTCTCATACTGTAAAAGTAGGGATCATCCAACAAAATTATCAGATGAGAGCTAAGAACACACCCCACCATACATTTTGAAACAATACATTGTTAATTATGAATTATCTCACCAGGATATTGTATAAACCAAAGCACAGGGGTTCAAAAAAGAATCAGACAAAATCCATGCCTATTAAACTCTGGCTCAGGAAGTCCCTAGTCCCTGCAAGTTATTGCCATGAACGGAGAGGGGATGCCATGTTTCTTACGATCTTTCCCAAAGAAACCACTACCTGTTGCTCTTAAAAACAGGATATTGTGATAGATGGCCCTTTAATCAGACCAAGTATGACAGTTCTGATAGTTTACTCCTGTGCATTATACAAACCGTATGCAAGATTTCACTGCCCACAGAATAATCTGGATACTGATCACTGTGGTTAATATTGTCCGTATGATTGTGGCACACTGAGCCCTACACCTATGCAAGGTTAATTACAAGTGGTTTTGCATGTTGTGGTTCTGTGGCTGTAGACTTGGTATTACAGTCCCAGCTAGGCTGAGCCCAGGCAGTTAATCATGAAAAGATGCTTTCTGTGCTCACATTCTGGCAGCACAGAGTGATGGAGGATAGTAAGATTCTTTAATGTTGGCATATAATGGTGTGGGAGCTTAAAGGGTACTCTTAGAGGCACTGTTTCAGCAGTACTTCCGCTGTTCTTTTTCCTCTAGCAGTGTCTTCCTTTTGAGGCATGTTGCAGCACAGACTGCAGGGCTATATAGAGGTGGGATTTCCTGAAAATAAACAACATTATGTTTTTAATGGAGATTTAGAGATCTGGGGTAATGACATATGGGAAATCCATGGTGTGAACATTCCTTAAAGAATTATGAGGACTCTACAAGCCGTAATGGTAGGCTAGAGTAACAAGTACTGGTGTGTAGCTTGACTTAGACATACTGTTCTCTCCTGTTAGGATTAAACCATTTTAGGGATTTTTAATTTTTTTTTTTTAATTTTTATTGTACATAAACACTCTTAAACACATTTTGAGTAATGTTTTTCTTCAGGAAATCTCTTCTTCCTTCTTGCAAGTATGAATCAATAACACAGCTCACAAACTTAAGTGAGAAGACATCTGATTATTTACCAGGTAAGGTATCTAGTGCTGTATAGCAATGTTTTTATCAGTCCACTCCATGTTCTCTACCTAGAATTTCCCATTTACTCATATTTCTCCCTAGAGCTTGTTTATAGCCTAAATTTATTTAATTTTTGAGTAACATTTCCTGAAATAAATAAACTGTGCCCTTCAACTGTCCCTTGCAGTTAATTATGTTAACTGGGACAGCTATTCTTTGGACATTTTATAAAACACTGAAACTCTCATCTGAACTAGGCCACTAACTAATTGCTATGCACAGGCAACAACGCCACATTATTTCTGAAACCCTGTCATCATTGTCCTGTAACTGAAAATCCACAGTAATGGTGAATTATCTTGTGCATGACCACTTTAAGTCAGAAAATTTGCTGCTTAAACAAAGTCTCTGTTATTTTCCTTTCTTTGACATGACAGAAAATAATATTAGGCATTTTTGCAAATTAAGTTGCAGAAGAAATAATCTTAACATTGTAAAAGGACATAATGCTATTTGGAAAATATTGTCAAAACTCAAAATGTCCTGGTTAGCTCATCTTCAAAATATTGTCTTAGAAATACAGCATCCTTTTGGATTTTTGGTATGGGAAGTTATTGTTAGCTGTGTAGGAATACAGCTTTGTTTAACTTTGCTAGATGCTTGCTAGCTCCATATTAAGAATTTAGGGTATGCATAACCACTGCATAAAAGTTATAGTATCCAGACTTCCGAGGGCGTCTGTAGAGCTGTATAGAATGGCTCTTTGGATGACAAGGTGAACAGATCTATCAGTGAATAAATTCATGGGACATTGACTGCTACTACCTGAGTAATCACGAGATTGAGAATGACCTCAAAAGTGGTTGCAGAGAGATGCTCTTCTTTATTCTCTAGTGAAGTGTGAACTGAAAAGAATCATCTCTGGGGACTACTCATGAGCCCTTACCCAAGTGTTCTCTTTTAGGTGCTAAGCTTGGTAAAATGATAAACAATATTACTTTTCCCATATGTTTTGTACTCATGCTGAAGCCCTCTAGGCCTTTTACAGATATTTACAAACCAGGCATCATAGCCATCAATGTCCATGATTCTACAGACTCCTGTTAAAGCAGAGTGGTAGCAATTCATTATCTCAAAAACTTTTGCCTTATTCTTCTTCCCTGCTGGTTTAGCTGATTTTAACTTTTAATTGGTCTTGTCTAAATGATTTGTACATAAAAAACCTAAGCACGGCTGGAATCTCACGTGCTAAACCTCCTGCGCTTTGGCAAGCGAACTGCCTGTAATGGACCCCACACAGCTTCCTTTGCATAAGGAAGGGTTTCTGGTGAACTAGGAATCACGTTTGAGCCTCTGCCAACATTTTTGTTAGAAGGTTTGTTTTTAACATTGCTAATGATTTGGAGAACAAAATGGAGTTTGTGGGACAATCTCTAAAATATTTATGGTAATTAGCATGTGGAAAAGAAAAAGCCCTTCACAGGCCCCCCAGATCATCTGCCCTTGTATAGGAGAGGAAGTAGTTAAAAGAGGAAAATTTCTGAGCATGCTTTGTCAGTTGCTAAACCGTTAAAATTACTGTGCCAGACATAACCATGGAAGCAAACAATGGAAGTGCACTCGCTAATACTATTCCAAAATTATCCTAAAGGTGCTGAAGTTGTTTGGAATTATGTCTGTAATTGGCAGAGCTGAAAGAATTCCCCCCATTTTTATAAACAATGGAAGGAGTCTTGCAGAGTTACCACTCTTATTGCTGGAGCATACATCTGATAGAGTAATTTAAGTAAAAATGCTGTTTGGGACCTTTTTCTAATTCCTATTATTCCTAGCAAGACAGTGAACTCCCAGTATTAAGATACAACTCATACCATAAAGTCATAGTAATTTCATCTTGACATTGAATAATCTTCAGCTCCAAATTCATTGTTAGCACAGCTAACATGAAGCCAAGAAAAATTTGTTCTGGGACACTTAACCAAACAGTCTAAAAAATTTTAATTCTAGTAATCTGAAACATTCTTCCACATATTATCTCCAAAATAGCTGAGATGGAAATATGTGTGTACCTCTAAAGTTCTAAAACTATGTGTGGTGTTAAATGAAGGCATTTGCATTAGTGATGAAAAGATAGCACTATCAAGATTTCATATCTTTCAGATAAGCAGGCTTGGGAATCTAGAAATATTTAACATTCCTCATCACCAGCCAATTCAGGAAATTAATTTTAAAAGGATATTTCAAGGAAGATTTGCTTCAAGCGTTTTGTATCGTTTGAAGAGAAGGAATGTGATTTTCCACACTTTATGTAGGTCATTTAAGTCACTCCAGAGTGTTTATATATTCAAAATACAAGCATTTTAGATCACCTTTGCAATCTATTACTGCTCACATTAGATCTGTTCTTGTGTGATTAAGCGACAACTAAAGCAGTGAATAGTTAGGCCTCTAAAGTTTGAAATTATTTTTTGGGGGGTAGAAATGGGAAAATTCTTAAGGAACTCTGCACTATTTGGACAAATACTGAAAAATGTTTGAATGCTTACTTTGAGAATTATTAATCTCCTTGAATCATAAATTGGGCCAGAATATCTTTTGAGAACATGCTGCTCTGTAGCATATATATTTTATTTGCCTTGTGCTAGACTTACTATAATAAGAAGGACATGGTCTACAAGTCAAAACAGTAACACTAGGATGTGCGAGAATTAAATTCTCATTCTACCCCAGGCATACTGTGCAGCACAAATGAATGGCTGTATAAGCATGCGCCTACTTCTACGTGTCTCTCCCTAGTTTACAGCTGTCTTGAGAGCTGATGGAAGTTGCTAATGGTATCATGTATGTGTGGATATTCTCTCACAGTGAATTCAACACATCCAACAACACGTGTTGGCCAGGTATGGCTTTTTTCCTGCAATGCCTGGACTATGCAATGACAACTAACGAAAATTGCAACAGGCATTTTTACTGTCTTATTATATTTATATATTTATTATCGATATGTTATACTGAAATAATTTTAGCATTTCTACGAACCCTGCATTGGATTCCAAAATTGTGGAGTCTTAAGATATTTACCACCAGTTGTTGAAATTAAACAGTTTAATTGGATTTAAGGCATATAGGATAACACCCTTGCAAGAAAGGGGTCAAGTGTGAGTGGTACGAAGACAGTTCTGGGTAAAAATCCCCCTGGCCAAACAGATGTGTGCCTAAGTATAAAAAGAGACAGAAATAGAGGAGCGAGATCACAGAAAGCTGGTGGATTCACGAGGAGGAACAGCCTTTTGTGGCCGTGATGAAATTACTGTAGAAACGCCTGCACGTTCAGAGAATTTGTCATTCTCAGCAGCGTGCTGCCCACAGAATCACATCAGAGTCCAGACTGGAAAGGGCCTCTGAAGTTCATCTGGCCCAACCTCCTGTTCAAAACAAGCCGAACTTCAAAGCCAGACTGGGTCGCTCAGGGCCTTGTCAAGTTTTGAGAATCTCCGGGCGTGAAACTCCTCGACCTCTCTAGGCAGCCTGTGCCGGTGCTTACCACCCTCCTGGCGGAAAATGTCGTGCTTAGGCCCGACGGGACCTTCTCCAGGCGCACCTTGCTACGTCCGCCTCTTGGCATCGCACCCCTCATCTGTGAGGAGAGCCTGGCCCTGCCTTCTCCATAACTGCCCGCCATGCCAGGCCGCGGCGGGGGCCGGGGACCCGGTGGGTGCCCATGCGGGGCAGCATGGCAGGGTCTCACCGGCCGGGGCTCATCCCACCACCCCTGGTGAAGGAGGAGGGCAGGCTGAGGGCAGCCGCCAGCAAACTCCCACCCAGGTCCGCTGCGGTGCCGAGGCGGCTCTGAGGCTGGGTTGGGAAGGTGGAGCAGGCTCAGGCCCGGCGAGCGTAACCGGGGTGGGGTACAGCTCTGTGATGGCCGAGCGAGGAGACCCAGCTGAGGCCAGGCGGTGAAGTCGGACCACGGGTGGTCAGGGTCCGGCCCCGCGGGGCTGTGGCGGAGCCGGAGCCCGGCCCTGCTGCGACCGATGGCCCCGGGGGGCTCAAGTGGGATCCTGGGCCGTGGGCAGGGTCGGGGGGAACCCTGGGAGGGGGAGCAGGGACAGGCAGGGCCGGCGGCGGCCTCGGAGCGCTGGCACTTCGGGCATGTCAAAACTACCGTTGGATTCCTCTCCTAACTTCAGGAGAGCGTCGTCCGGTTTGAAGTAAGATGTTTTGAAAAAAAATCCAGCTTTGTGTTACAAACACAAAGATAATAAAAAATTATCAAAATTAAAATGAAACAATAACCTTGTAGAGCTTAATGCTGTTTAGGTTTTGCTTCTCCTTCAGCATAACTAAAACCATGCTTCCCAATGATCAAAAAATTAACTTCATTTTCAAATTACCAAGCACAAGTCAGGATTGCTAAAGCTACTGTAAAATGTTTATGTAATAGATACTTTAAAAAGGCTTCAGTTCTACTTTAAAATCATTAAGCAATTCACCTTTTTTGAAGCTAACCTTGTGCCTCTGCCAAGTTTGCCTTGATATTGCCAACTCATTCAGCCTGCATTCCCGCAGGAAAAGACACGGGGTTATATCGGATTGCAAACCCAGCATGAGTTAACGGCGTTGCACTATTGCAAAAAAAGCAAACATTGTGCTGAGAAGTATAAAGGGAATTGCCATCAGTCAAACATGTGAAGGAAAGCTCTCAGTTGATTCAGGGCTGGCGAGGTCTTGGCTGGAGTACCATGACCCATTGTGAGCACCCAACAGATACTTACCATCAGCTGGTAATAGATCGACTATGGATCTTGATGGGGTAAGTCAGACATGAAATACCAGAACCACCCTAAAAAAGTCGTTAATTGGATGTTTTCATCAGGGCGTAGGAGTTCCCTTTCTCTTCTTCCAAACCGGTAGCCCTGGAAGCTAGACCCTCCCCACTGCCACAGCAGAATACGGAGATCCCAGACTCAACAGTGGTTCAGACAATGGCTGGAAGGGGCCCAAATCCTCTGATAAGTCATAGCGTGACACAGGGACTTCTCCCAAGTTCCATTATTAAATATTTAAACTGAGTCAGTCATCTTAATTAACTACTTCAGCAACAAGGAAATATTTTCTTTCCTGTAATTCTCTCTCCTTACTATTGGCTTGCCAAAGCAGGTTGTGAAGTTTCATTTATTGGAGGCTTTTAACGCTAGGTTGAGATATGAAGGTACACTAGATGTTCCTTCTAGTGTTTTTTTCTAGATTTATTTCAAGTAGAGCTTTTCATATATCCATAGCACATCTGGGGAGGTTTGAGAGAGACAAGAAGTATAGGGCATGGGAGGAAACCATAAGTATATATACTTATGAAAAATCATGAGCAGGAGTTTTAAAAGCATAACATATATAAACCATTCAAGAGACAGAATTAGGCGCCTGCCAGAAGGGCAAAGACACTGTATTTTCTGTCAGAAACACCTTGATAACGTACAATGCTCACTAATCATTTATCTGAATGTGGGCTAACACTTGCAAAAATACCTGTATCACGTACACAGCCGTAACAAAATAATTTGGCCACTTACAAAGGCTTTATTTGTATTCTTGTAATACACCTTTATTGTGCAATGCAGTCCTCTTTTGGAATAACCACCTCTGACTGCAGCTGTAACTGCAGAATATTACTCCTTTGGCCCATTTTGAACTGTTTTTGTGGTTCAAATACTGTGAGGTCCAGGAAGAGTCACTCTAAAATTCATCTTGCTCAGGGACACTCTGCAAAGGCAATACAAATGCACGACAAAATTCACAGGAAGTTATAAACCCTAGCAAGGAAGGCAATCACTAGCAGCAGACTTGGACACATAAATCCCTGCTAATCCTGTCAGATGCTAAAATGTTCCAGGTGTCAAGTGGAAGACTTCTACAGGTGACAGGAGACACCACTTTTTCTTGTTTTCTTTGGTCTTCCTTTTGAGCTGAAAAGGTCTGTTACCATTCTTACAACTCAGGGACATTTATCCTAACAGATAGCTACAGTTTTATTTTTATTAGTGTTTGAACATAACAAACAGAAATAAATTCTATTTTTAGGAAGACAGGCAGGAGTAAACTTGTACTTAAAACACAGTAGTAAATGGCTTCTGAAGTCTGATTACACAAAGAAAAAAAAATCCAAATGAACTTCACCTGAATTAGCTGATTCATTACATACCTTTTATAACTGGGGCGAGGTGAGTCAGGACAAGTCCTTAGCAGGGGTCAGACCTCAGAACAGGTACTCATAGTGATTGCAGTGACTTTTGGCATAAATCAGAGGGGTTTTTTTATAGACAGTGTTGCAACATGAAGATAAAAATTACATCAGTACGCATTACTCTCTCTTGGGCAAAATCTTGCATTTAGGTTAACATTCTATCAGAATGGTTTCAGCGTACCCACAAAGAAAGGAAAAAGGATGTTTCCATGTTGCTTTTTATCTTTATCATGACTCTAGATTGCTTTTTATCTTTATCATGACTAAAAAAGACCTGAAATGCTACCCTGATATCCCTGATACCTACTGAAGGTAATACTCAGGACTTGCGTAGGTAGATATTCAGCTATCCAGACAAATTGCAGGAAGGCTGGATAATTAGTCACAAAGACTCCAGGTTTAAAGTTTGTTCAAAACTTTTTATTAATACTGCTTTCCATAATACTTTCTGAGATGACGGAGCAAGGGAGAAATTTATTTACTGGATTTTTCTGCTGTCTTGCTAATCAAGTTTCCAGAAATACAGACTTGGAACCCTTCCAACTTACCTTTGTTAATTAATTCCAAATAAACTTTTTGGAGCTACCTAACAGGAAATTCTGGAAAGGCCAGATTCTGTGGGAGCCTTTTTTTTTTATAAAGTATGAGGTAATAGAATGGATACAAGGCCTACAGATTAAATGGGAAGAGGTAAGTTTAGAAGAGCTGCAAAATTTTGATCTGTTTGCTGCTGCTTGACAACAGAGAGCAAACCCCTCTATCTATTTTTCTAGCCATGCATCTCAAGCTGTGTAACTTCTCTAGCGGGACTATGGTATCTGTATGGAAATTATTTCTGCTTACATACATGAATTTACAGGAACAAAGCCACAGTCCTACAGTACACAACGGGTTGCATGCAAACGATTTCAGAACACACTGCAAACAAATGTCCGGGATAGCGGTACAAGCTGGCTAACACCTGCTCTGCCTTAATACTCTCCGTCCCGACCAGGCGTAACCCCAGCCAGCACAGCTGAGGCTGGCACACGCCTCCCCCCCCCGCCCCAACCCAAGCTAATTACACCGAGCACATGCTCCTGAACCGTACGAGGCTCTGCAGCCCATCCCCTTCGGTAAGGTTGTACTTCGTGGTCATTTAATAGCAGAAGGAAAGTGAAACTCGGCTGTTACTACAGCGCGCAGGCCCAGCTTCTGCCTGTGGCCGAGTCCGGGGGGTTCGGTCCCGCCCGAGTGCCTCCGCCCGGGCTCGCAGGTCCACGGGCTGTATCGCGACGCGATGCTTGTCGGCCTTAAGCGGTTGCGCTCCCCGCTCTGGGGAACGCCGGGTCCCGTGTAAAACCCGGCAGGACGAGGGAGACCCGCCGCTGCCGCTTTCCCTCAGCGGGCGATGAGAGACCCGCCCGTTTCTAACGGTCACACGGCGACCTGGAGGGGCTCTCTCAAGCGCCGTGAGGGCGGTCGAAGCCCCCCGGGCGAGGCTGCACCTGGGGGCTCGCCCGCCCGGGCTGCACGGAGCTGCCGGTGACTCAGCGGC